>NC_081193.1:80950013-81273763 GCF_902713425.1 Acipenser ruthenus | reverse complement strand
GTTAAGGATATAGTTTCCAAGAGGACAACAGAACTGTGGTGGTAAGCACAGCCATACTGTACTGTACATGTGTTCAGAAATGATCAAGAACTGAATTAAAAATTGTTTCAAGAACTGAATTAAAAGTTCCACTATTTAAACGCAGGGGCAAGGGAACTGGGGCGGATCCAGGGAGGAAAAGGGAGATGAAAACAGCAATCAGAGCTGTAAGTAAGTGTGGGAAAACACTGCAGAGAAAAATCCCAAAACAGGAAGTTAAGCTGCCGACTGTAAACAACGAGGCACTGTGGGGAATGCCAATGGATGCAAAATCAGTAAATGTTTAATCTGCATCAGATCTGCTATCATTTGCAGAGGGGGGGAAAAACCCTGTCAGTGTTGCTTAACGATACCATTGACTGCTCCATTAAAACTGATTTACAGGGGTAAATAACCACTGGAGTTCACTTCGGCAAAATACCCCTATTGGCTCCATTCTACAATGTTTTATTTAGGTTTTGTTTGGAGGAAAAGCCTCGCTAATCCTGGCTTGTGCAAACAAAGTGACAGGTGATTTATTGAAATTAGTTAAAAAATAAATACAATAAATAAATCCGCTTTATTCGACGAGCACTGTCGTTCTGTAAAATGTCAAATGTTATAGTCACAGTTATCATCCTGGCAGGTTTTCATGTGCAGCAGAATGAACACAGGAATTACAGTACTTTCTTTGGATTTGTTCATTTTATTTGAGGAATTGTGTAATGCAGTTCTATGAGCTAGCTGGCTTCTTTTACCAAGACCCTGATGTACTGAATTGATGCTTCTTAGAAGCTCTTTTGGTTGACAAGGATCATTGGGTCAGGTCAACACTACTGCTAGTCTTCAGCAATCTTTTTTTTTTTTTTTGGTGCCATTCAATGAAAGCACTTTTTTTTTTTTTAATGTGTAATCTTAAGGAGAAAGACGTTTGACAGCTTCCTATTTTACCGTAACAGAAAGGCACAGTCTGCAACTGTTATCCTTTCTATAATCAGCTTCTCTGTCCTGAGTCTGTGTAACCCATTTCTCTAATGGTCCTTAAATATTTTCATTTCCAATTGAGGGGATTGCGAAAATCCTTGGGGAGGACATTACCTGTGTCTTCGATTGGCTGAGCAGTGGGCGATAAAGAAATGATTAATAAGCTAGATGTTTAAAATCCACCCAAATACACAGATTATTATCTACTTAAGGCTTTCTTATCTGTAACTGTGTGGCGTCTTAACGGTAGCCCAGTTGTTGTCAGTGCCATGGTATTAATTAATGAGGAATTGGGTCAATAGAGCTGATGTCATTAGGTGGCAGAAAAAGTGGCCTGCAGCGTTTCAAAGCTTCTATCCAATCCTCTGAACTAGTTGTAGGTTTTGTCTGCATGAAAGAAAAAAAAGAAGGTTGTATTAAGTGTCTGGTAAAAGGACTGAGGAGGCTCAGGATACTCTCTGAACTGCTGTAATTCCTCGCTTGATAAATGCCTTTCCATCCTCTCTGGTGCAATTGTGAGCAAGCTCTTGTTTGTACCTAAAAGGGTCTAGTGTAAACTAATGTACTTCCATATGGTGGAGGTGAGTTTGTTTTCAAAACCTTTCTCAATTTTGACACGCTGTAGCTGCAGGATAGTTTTAGCACACCTTAGATTAAGAGCAACAAATGAGATGACACTCGTGCCTCTTCAAGATTCTGTTGTCTACCCCATTAGGGAGCCATTGGCATGTTTGCATGGTTTAATTGCATGCTCAGTACCCTGGGTGCAGTGCAAATGGTCCAATTTCCCTAATAATTATATTGGTAGTAAATGTAAAGCATTGTGATGTGAGTAAGGGATATAAACATGCAGAATGCAGTAAAGAATTTTCGTTATTTGAATACAGTGTGTAGAACCGAAACAGGTGTTCTTAAATGAGGCTTGAAATTAAAAAGAACTTTGGGGGGGGGCAGGTAGGGGGGGGAGTAAAAGTGATAATTCTTGGATGCTGTGTTTTGCCTAAAATGCAAACAAGTGTGGATAATATACTGTATATTTTCTTCATATTCAGGGATTAATATGAGAACAACATAACAACAGTGTTGAGCAGTTTTAAGCAGTATTACAGCAAACCGTACAAAGCCTATTGATAGTGTTCTCAAGATAGAGTGTTTATGTTTAGACAGCCAGTAACATCAAGCTGATTATAGCTTATAGGCAAAACTGATTTGAAGAAAATATTTTGTACATCTAACTGGGGAAGAAAACATAGTTAGGAAAGAATGCGATTTACCTGGGTAAAAATGATTAAATATGCAAAAAATTACATTTGAAAAAAGGAAGGCACATGTGTTGATGTGAAGATGAAGTTACAGTAGGTTGAGTTACGTATGTTGCTGCCGAGATTACTTTCATGTGGGGAGAATTTAATCAAGGAAGGCCTTGTACTGGACAAATTTGTGGCACAGAACCTAATTCATCTTGTAATTCAGTGACAGGTCTTGAATTGTCTGCTTTAGAACCAGGAACTCCTTAGTGGACACATAATGAAAGGATGAATTGAGCTTGAAGGTCAGTCATATTGAAGCCCTATCACTGGCTTCCACTTCTTACTGTACACAGGTCCAACTGTATTATATACTTAAGCTTCATCCACATATAAATGTTCACAAAATGCATCCTGATATTACAAACCCCTCTACCTAATTTAAATTCACGTTCCCTTCTTTAGTGCGTCAGTAACAGACATCCCTCTCACTACTGGGCAAGTCAGAGATTTCTGCGAAAAACATCACATTTTCCCCACTTGGCTTATCATAAGGTACTGTAAACAGTTTATATGATGTAAAATAACAAATGACAGGCCGTGTTTAACACCATATCTGGAATCTGATGGTAATACATACAGCGTAACCCATTTGTGGGCTAAACACAATTGGAAAGTGTCATATGGTAAACTAATGTATGCTTTCAATGTGTCTTAAGCTCTGCACAAACATTCTTAGGTTTGTGTAACCAGGCCCTATGATTTGACTAAATGCCCACTGTAATAAAGTATATGGTGCTTTATTTGAGTAATGTAGGTTTATTTGAGTAATGTAGTAATGTAAATAAAAATTTGAATAGGGGCACTCATTTTAGTTTAGGTATATTGCAGGGATGTTAAGGACAATATATTCAGCTTGTGTGCAGATTAGGAAAAGCAAAAAAAAGAACTGGGATGGCAGTGGCACATTTCCATGTTCAGTTTGATACCCTCCTGGGATTCTGGGAGGGAAAGCAGCCATTGTCCCATTGAGATGTTTTACAGTAGGGGAGTCCTTGTCAGGAGTTTTGTTTATCAGGGCATCCTCTGTAGCCTGCTAATCAACTCCATTCAAAACCAGGCCTTATTAATGTACTGTAATTAGAATGTGTCAGATCAAACTGATTAGCCTGACTTGCAGGTCTGGTGCAAGGCACGCTGTGGCTGTCAAGGGTGGAATGAGCTATCAGCAGAGAGATAGATGATCTCCAAGGCTTTCATTACCACTGGAATTATTGTTGTGTTATTTGGGGCCTGATTTATGGTTGTGTGTGTGTGTGTGTGCGTGTGTATGTGTCTCTGTAGCAAATATCGCATGATTCTGTGTGGTCCCAGTGGCACAGGTAGCAGCAGGTAGTGGACTCTTGATTAGTCCTGAGGCGAGAAGAGGAGCTGACCTCCCCCTTCCTCCCCCTTTTGACAGCTGGAATACAGATTAAACATTTTTCATCTCCCGATCATCCCTTGTCCTGCATCATCAGGTTATTAGCATTGCTGCCCTGGCAGAAAAGGAGGGAGAGAGGGGGGGGGGCGCAAGCCCAAGTCATGTGACCACCTCCCCAAAACCTTCCCTATTGTTGTTGTTGACACAGACTGCATTTTTGTGCAGTTTGCATTTTTAGGTGACATGGCCAGTGTATTGACCTTTCTTTTTCTCTAGGGCAGAGAGGACAGAGGTGCTTTGTAAGTGCGGGCATCGTCTAAATGATTCAGAGGAAGCCCCCTTAAATAAAATGAATAAGTCAGCGGCTGGTAAGTACGTTTTAACTTTCTCAATGTCTTTCGGCTTTTTAGCATGTGAAATAAGTATCAACAGTCTTTATTCTTTAATGAATCTTTAAATGCTATTTGGCTAACATGTGATTCAGATAAGGAATACTAACACTGAGCGGGAGAACAGAAAAGGAACGGTACAAAGAAGACCTGGTGACTTATTATTTATTATGTATAGTACACCTATGACATATTTACAGCAATATGTTTTTGTTTCACTTTTACCAAAAACGAATGGAACTTTCTGCTGAGCACAGGGGGGAGAGTGCGTGCAAAACGCATTTCCAATGCTGATCATCTCATTGGCTCTGCTCTAAGTTGCTAAGTGAAAATGTAACCTATTTTGGCAACTCCTGCTCCCATAGCAACAACATTATTGGAAAATGTTTAAATAGCCGGTATTGGTTCAACAGATAGTGACAGTAATAAAGCAAGGGTTATTTGAACAGTTCAGGGTCATGCAACCTTTGCGATAATCCTCTGGCAACAAGACCAGTTCAGCCTCATACCCCATGACCAGCAGGTATGATCAAATACATAGACACATAATGTAGGATGGCATTTTGAAACGGCAGTTGCTGAATTACACTGAATGTTTACATTAGAACCTATGAAGAAACACCCCATGTTTGTTTTCATTTGAAAAAATACTACAGTTAAGCTGGTACTACAGGGCACATCAAGTGTACATGGAGGTATGTCTTCCAAGTGGATACAATTGCAATCAAACTGTATTGCTATTAATCTTTATGATCATATACAGAATAAGGTGAAAGATTACTGTGGATAGTGAAGAGTGACTTTCTCATTCTACAGCTCTGTACATTGCTATATTCTTACCCCAGTGTTTAAAAAATGTAATTTGGGGCCTAACTAAAAATAAACGTAGGCGGCCACTGTGCAGGACTCAAAGTTGGAAGAGTGCTAACAAGTGTACGAGACAAACGTAATCCGATCACCGCGGTTAACAAAGACTTAAGGATAGTTTTCGGTCGCCACTGACATGAAGCCTAAAATCAGGGCTGCAGGCTTAGCAGGGGCAGAAAATGACAGCGGCAGGGAGGCTTTCACTGACTGGCACCGTAGGAATTGAGTTACCTCAAAGAAAGAAAATAAGTGTGTGCGTGTGTGGGGGGGCTTTAAAGGGTATCTGACAAGTGGTCGTCTGCCACGTGTGTGACCAGACCCACTCAGCTGTTGTTGCGCTTATTTTACTAACTGTGGTTCAGACAGGTGCTCGGTATTATGAGAAGTGTTTGAGATAGCTGGCATAACTTTCATTTCACACTCAAGAGGTAGCTTTGTTTAGAAGCACTTGAAAGCATGTTCCTCCAGAGTAGCGGAGTGATGTCTTAAATTGGTGTTCAAGGCAAAAGCCTTTGCTGCACATCTAATATGAACCTGATTGCAGGGGTGACTGATCAAGTGATAGCTGGAACTGAAGTAGGTTGTATACTATAATGTTGGCACACATCCAGCAAATACTACACCGCACTGCTTATGAAGTGATTGCAGCACTGAGATTAAAATGTTTAGCAGCAGTATTAAATACATACCCTCTCCTAAACACGTACTCAAAATTTTGCATTGATTTTTCATATTTAATGAAGCGAGTTAAAAAAAATACAACAGTCTTTACAAATGAACCCTGATTTGAATCAAGTAATTCAGGTAGTATAGATGCAGGCTAAATTCAGACCCATTGCCTATCGGTACACACTGGCCAATATTAAAATGAATATAGTTTTAGTCCCAGGCTCTTTTATATTTAGAAGTTACTCAGAATTCCCTCATAAAATTGTGTTTCCATTTGCATGGGTGTGAGAATTGTGTCTCTTTGTTCAGTGTATAGTTTGGAAAGGGCATGTGTTAAGCCTGTAGGGAGAGATATTTAAATATGTGTAAGTCCACATAAAAAAAAAAAAAAAAAAACATAAAAATCTAGTGACCTTTCCATGACCAGCAGGTATCATTGCAAAGTTCTATAAAGGTTATGAGAGTCTCTGTTTATGTCCTTTTTATCACTGGCTGATATGACCTGGGCATTTATATGACTATATTTGAGGTAGAAAGTTCACTGAAAATCTTCAGTCGCTATAGCACTGAAAGAGTAGTAAAACACCACAGATCAAAGGTTGTGAACTGAAGGAGATGTGTCTTTTTTTTTTTTTTTTCTGGCCCAGGTTACTGTTTTTTTAAACAAAACAAAAACAAAAAAGTGAGTGCAATATAGGAGTGAGACTGCACTGTGCGATTGAAACTCCAGAATGAATCTGTTCATTTTAATATTTCCTTCTGATAGGAGATGTAATCATTACATATATATTATGACTTGCCCCTATGTGATCTTCTTGTCTCTAAATGGTCGCCAACAAGTATTTGCTGAGTGATGCAACAGTTTGCTAATTAAACAGATTGTGTGTGTTTGGAGCGGGAGTCTAGTAGGACATTTAGCCTATTGAACAATCTTACTGCTCTAATTGGAGGTCTGCTTGTGTTCATTAACTGACCGACACATTTATCTAGGAGTTACAGGATCGACCCTTGGCCCCAAACTTTCTTTTTCTTTAAAGAAAGGAATATGTTGAAATCCTGTTTATTGTATTTTAGTTGCACAAGAAGTTATCTGTAGCTGTTTATCAGTAATGTATTGCTTGTGAGTTTCTTAACCACTGATCTTCAATCTAAATGTTTTATAAATGTGATGATTCACCTGTAAAATGAATTTGTGTGTTTGTTTTAATGCACTGTAGCTGAATATATTACTATAAAGTTATGCTTTTGCATGTATATGGCAAAAGCAAAAAAACAAGTCTAAAGTGTTTCTGGGGGGGGGGTGGGGTGGGGTGGGGTGGGGGAGTTCAGACCACCCTACACTACCCCTATAGGGGACTTTACCTCTTTGTTCTTTATAATAAGGGGAACATACCTTAGTGCTTTTATAAGTTATGTGAAAACCAAAAAAATAATACAGGAAGTGCCATTTTTCCATGTATATCAACCATCCAGGGTTGCAGCCATTGAGTTTAAAGATCCTGGAAGAAGCCTTTCACTTGGAATGGTAAAAATGATTGGACCTGGTTCTCATTACTGAATTATTAATTATATAACGATATGAGCTCTAATGTAAATGGCATGCCGTACACAATGATAAATGTTCCTTTTTAACCAGAACTAATTGACTGCCTCTGAAGTACAGTTACGGTGGAGTTTAATCTGTTGCCATCAGGCATGGGATCAGTCTTTTGTTTTACCAAGCCCAAGGGGAAAATCTTGCAGTTCTAAAGCACAGCTGTAGTTATTATATGGTCATTTTTAACATTGTACAAATTAGAAAGGAAACACGTGTTATCCAAGTTAAATGCCATAAATCCAAAAATTGAGGATTTTTACAATCAAAAAGCTTTTTTTTTTTTTCTTTATGCCCCTGTTTTATGTAGTTACTGCCATATGGTGCATACTGGATGAAGCATGTTTGAATTCTAATTGCGGAATAGGCCCTATTGACACTTAAAAGATAAAACAAAAAATAAAGCTCAATCTAGATGTAGATAAAATTATATTTTATGTTTGTCCCATGCTTTTCACTGAAGAGTAAACTAGATAGCTCAGGTTTATAGGGTCTCATCTGGCTAGAACCGAAGGAGGGAGGGGTGGGTTGGGGGGGGGGGGGGGGTCATGCAGTTAATCAACTCTGCAGTGCTTCAGTTATTAATTCAGGGTCTAACTGCTTTCATTAAAGTTTTCAGCACAGTGGTCAATAAATTGCAAGTCATGTGACAGATGTCATCATTATTTGAATTGTGGCTATAACATCATAACAGTGGTGTGTCATCATAAACAGCTCATTCTGACCCAGCACATGTTTTTCTTTTGGTGTCAGTAGATTACTTCATTTTCTCTGTGTATTTTTATTTTTTATTTTTATGACCTAAATGCATTGGCCTAACAGTTGTATGTTTCCCGTTTTTAAATTAAACAAACCACGATATTCACTGACAGGGTCGTTCTTGTACAATGGCCCAGGTTCATTGTGAGGGGAAACACATATATAGGTGAACTCCCCTGTTTTTAAATGCATATTCATAGCTTTGTATTCCAGTTCACATCTCTCACTGTTTCTGTGTGTTTCTGTGAAATGTAAAAACAATAAGGTGGTGGATCCCTCATGGTTACTTTTTCACTGCTCATTTGTACCTTTAGTTAGTTTGCTTCGAGGTAGGGCCTGGGATAGGCTATATTTTTTACTGTCCATTTCCTCTGGGGCTGCACATTAAACTATATATATATATATATATATATATATATATATATATATATATATATAGTTTTTTTAAAGAGCATTCAGGCATCTGTATATCCATGGATTCTGGTTCTTCCACTATAAGAGTGCTACCAAAGTTTCGTACAGTTTCATTTCATGCGCCTTCGCTATGACCTCAGCAGGTGATGACAAGTATTTAAAAGGGTGTATCATTTTTGAAGCGCCGGTATATTGCAGCTGATGACACCATCACCACTAGCCGAGCAATGATAAAAACTGAAAGCACAATACAAATAATAAACACTCAAACACTGTTATTGTCAAACATACAGCCTGAATGTGTTGGTACATCTTCTAAAAGACAAGGCATGAATTACAGGAGAGATCAAAAGATCACATCTTACAGCTTAAGTGACCTTTTATTTTTATTTGTTTTATTTATTTTTCCAACAATATCATTTTGTGGAGTAAAGCTTTTGTGTACTAGACAGTTGTTTATGACAGCCAGTTCCTAATCTGGAATGTGGATCTCAAAAAATGTTCTTTTTTTTTTATCTTAAATGCAATTTCTACTCAAGATTCAGTGGACACACCTAGTTTTGGATACTGAATTTTGGATACAGTGATTTTTAAAACACAGTTGGTGATTTGAAAGAAAATATTTGTTTAAGATAAATATCTCTAAAGGAAATGTTTTGTGTGTGTGACTGACGTATTTTATCATCTCGAATTTCTAGAATTGCCCTTAATACACTTTACTATGTTTCTGATATAGAAAGGTTGATGGGCTGTTACGTACTCAATGGAAGATTTTACCAGTGAAGGTAAAGGCTTTTGGTGTTATTTTTCTAATAATACGTCTGTATTTTGTATGGAAACATGGTATATGGACAATTACACACAGGCATTTCCTGCTTTTTAATCACACAAAAGTATAATCTTTTTTTTTTTTTTTTTTATCTTTTCAGCGTCCAGAAGAGAATAAATACATTGTAGAATCGTTATTTAAATTCTCATAATTGGAAAGTGTCCTTCACTTTTCGTTTTTAAGGAGACTTTCTTTACAGTTAAGCATGTGTTGCTTATTTTTAATGGTGGCTCAGTTTTAAATGTACTGGATACTGACTGAAGTCAATGCTTGGTGACTAGCTAAAACAAGAGAAAATGACCTTGCTTCCCTGTGCCCTTATGGCTTGGCGTGGCTGTATGCTGAAAACTCATTTCTCATCCTGTGATTGGGGGATCGGGGTCACTCAAAGTTTGAGGCTGCCCACTAGCCAGACAGCGTGGGTCCAGCTATTGAAAGAATAGCTGTCCCCGATGCGAAGAAGGTCAGTCCGAACCTCAGGGAAAAGGGAAGTAGTAGCTGGACAGGAGAAATGAAGATAGATGGTTCCCTTAAGAGAGAAGGCAAGAGATGACAACGGGAGCACCCACGATTGTTGGCTGACTCCTGGCTCCCTTCAGCCATCGCTTCCCAAAAGGAGACAGGGAGGGCAGTTTGTGAGAATTCAAAGGGCTAGTTCTTGAATACTTCCTGCCTGTGACCACAGTGCACTCGCTACTGAGCCCCACTCCGTGGGTCAGCCAAAGGCCGCTGACAGCTAAATCAACACCTCATTCCGTGTAAGCAGCACAGAGTGGTATTGATTGACACAGGTAGCTGTTAAAAAGACTATATATATATATATATATATATATATATATATATATATATATATATATATATATATATATATTCCTTTTTTCCCGCAAAAGCCAAATATTCCATATCGGCGACTGAATAAGTGTTACTTTTTAGAGTCAATCTGTTTGTTCATTTATTGATTTAACTGTTGATATCCTGGATAGCTAGCTCCCTTAGAACAAGTCTAGTTTACAAGGAATTCCTAACTTTAATAGGAATCTGTTTCCACCCCAATCAGCACCAGCTATCAAAGACAAAATGCCTTTGCTCTACAAAGGTATTACTTCCGCCAACAAAGCATTTGTAATGGCCATCGCTCTAAAATAAATGCAAAACATGAGAATGCACTGTCACTATATCCATGACATTCCAGACCCAGTGATAAATTTGGGATATGCATTTAAGCTTAGCTACTGCTTGGATAAAGTCTGGAAGTGGTCCAAAACATGCTTGAAATCTGTAACTTGAGGGGGTGGAAAGAAACTGTTTAAATATCGTATGGGGATGAAGCGATGTCAGCAACAGCACTGCTATAAACATGTGCTGTATAAAATAAATCATTAGTTATGGTGTGTATTACCATAAAGAAGGTATGACAGATTAAAGGGAGTTAAGTTGTCCTAATAGACCCAGCCGGAGTATAAAGGGCTCCATTTTTGA
Source organism: Acipenser ruthenus (assembly GCF_902713425.1). NCBI lineage: Eukaryota > Metazoa > Chordata > Actinopteri > Acipenseriformes > Acipenseridae > Acipenser > Acipenser ruthenus. The sequence goes on along the minus strand of NC_081193.1, from coordinate 81,263,091 downwards.
AGTAAAAACTATTATTATACTGTTTTTTTTTTTTTCTTGTAATCTGGAATTGATTGTCTCTATAGTTAGAATGACATTGGGAGCGTATTGCTTGCAAATGAAAGAGGAAATTAGCACCCCAATCGCAAACAGACCCCAGCCACTCTGCCCCTTCTAGTATGCTGTCATCAGTTGAAGCTGTGATTGATCAACAGTTGTCTCAGTTTTAGGAAGACGACATAATTAAGGGTGGTGGCTGTTTCCTCTCGTAAGTCAAGGCCCAGGTGGTGAAAGTTTAGTGGTGTGTCAGTCTGATAACGCACAGTAAACAGTTTTCTTGAGTTTCAAACTTTTTTTTTTTTCTCTTTCCCTCCTCAACGCCCAAAGCTGTAGACAGACATTGTCCAGGCTAGCTCTCCCACAGGGCCTATAGAAAGCTTTTCATTCATTCATAGAAAAAATGTAGTAGTTGACCCTAACAGCCACCAGAGACCTTGAGATAGCTGCAGATGTGTAAAGTACCTTTTTGAAGAAAATTATTGTTGCAGTGACACGGCAAGTGGGTCACAACAAAATGTCAAAGGAAAGGAAGTCAGACTTTCTGTTAAAGAAAGTGCCTCACCCTTCTCATTGTCCTTTTGAAGTTTAACGACTTGAAATAATAACCTCATTTTAAATGACTTTGATTTTGTAATTTTCTGTTTTTCGATTAGCTTTTTATTTATAGAATTTTTAGGAAATGTAAAACTTTAATTGCAGGAAAACAAATAATTGCTGTGCTGTTTATATATATATATATATATATATATATATATATATATATATATATATATAATTGAACACAGTAGTTGCTTGAATATAAAATGTGCACATTTATTGTATTTGGATCATCATGTGTTACGTCTTAGTTGCACAGTGTATAATAGGTGCTGACTGTTTTTAGGATTAGCTCTGTGGTTATACAGTTCGAGCTTCAAGCTTCTTTGAAATACCCTGTGTCTACTAATGAGGGTAACTGTGTATTCTAATTAATAAGTTATATCCAGAAATTAACCCACCAAAGGAAGTCTGGTTTTTAAGTGATCACTAGCTGCAGCGGCCCCCATCATTTCCTAACCTCACAGTGATTGCCTGCGCTTTAGCACTGCCTTGGTTTGATCTTCTGACATGACAACAAATTGAAAGTATTACAGTTATTACAACTCCACCCACCTGTGACTGTGGGGGTGGGGGGAGGAAATGGGGCTGCATGTCTGACTGTTGGATCTTTAACTGGTTAAACTGCTGTGGACAGTAAACATAAACGTTGCACATACATTGCTGTTGATTTCCCAGCAGAATGAAATTAACTGAAAGGTAAGCATGGATACAATAATATCTCCTCGGGGACCAGGCCTTTTGCCTGTCAGTTAAACAAGTCACCCTTAATAAAGCTCTCAATATAATGATTTCCTTTCCCTTTCTTCCTTTCACGGAACATCCCTCTTTCAATTATTGCTTTTCAGAAAGTCAGATATTGTATTCCTTCCGAAATACTCCCGCAACTCTTTTGTAAAAAAAAAAACTTTAGTTGTCCACTTATGTTATCATTGACACCTGTGTTCTGTATGGACTGTTTCTCTTCACTTTATTCAGTCTCACTCCCTTACACCTGCTCACAAGACTTTTAGCTATATTTTATCTTCCCTGCATTTCTTTGTCTATATTCATAGACCTTTAATCTAAAATAATGAAGGCAACATTATGTAATCCCTATACAATTGAATTCCAAGTAAGCTTAGTAATGCAGGTTTCCTTGTAATAAAGTAAAATGATACACAGGGTAACACGAGCTAATGAATATATTGCTTACTGCTTTGCTTGAATTAAAACACAGCAAGTAGATTACTTTGAGCCTATTCAGGAATGTGAGCCTTTCTCAAAATGAATTAAAGTCAACCCTAATGCATGTAGTTCTCAATTGAAAAGCTCTCATGCCACATTATGCTGTGGTCTCTGAATCTCAGTTTATACAAAATAATCACATCGACCTTTAAAGTACAATATCTTAATCTCGACTCAGTTGTAGTTCTTTAGTTTTACTACTCCAGGGTTGTTTTTTTTTCTTACTTGTCTTGTACAAAGAGTTTGGCATCAAATTATGTTCTTGCTGCTGTTGAGAGACACAAATGATAATGCCTTTTTTCTTCAGGCAATGCAGTAGTTGTAAGTGTTCTTATCCGAGCTATAAAGTCATTCAAACCCCCTCTTCAGAGTTGTGTGTCATTTCTGATTTCCCATTTGATACAGTTTTGATAAAAGTTGAGGTTGGTGGGATACAGAACAGAACTGTATTATACAGAGCCAAGTTCTAATAAAGATACTGGATACAGCCAACTACAGCTATAGGAGAATTTCATCCATCACTTTTAACACATGCGTTCAAGTGAAAACTTATAACTTGTAACGGATCTTTGGTACTGAACTTTAGTGATATCAAGGATAGAGTCCCTTAGCAGGTGGCAAGCAAGCTGCTCTTCCTGGATCAGGTTAATAAAGCTTTGTCTGAGGTATCCACATGGCCCGCATGCAGCAGTGTTGAATACAGAGTCATTTTGTGACTGCTCATTAATGAACAGCAGGGCTTTTTTTTTTTTTTTTAAATGGGAGCTTTGTCTTGTTTCTGCTTCTTAAGCCTCCTCTGAGCAGCATCTCACCTGTCATATCTGTCATAGATTTCATTCATCATGTTCTGTGGTCAGAAGCTAAACTGATGGTATCGGGAGCTCCTTATAACTTTGCCGATCAAAGGAGCTTAGCAAAGGCAAATTAGATTCAAATGAAGAAAAGCAGTCTTGTTCGATTTGGAATTTAATTTGAAGAGTGCTTTATCTGCTTTTTGTAGATCAGTAATTAATTATAGTACTGTCTTTATATGTGTATATATATATATATATATATATATATATATATATATATATATATATATATACATACACACACACACATATAATGTGTGTGTGTCAGTAATCACACTAGTTTAAGTAAGTTTAGTACATGTGCATAGCAGGTAAAATCTCACATATTCAAAAAAGGAACATTCTTATTTACTTTTTTTTTCTAAATTGATTTAATACCTATTTGATGACAATCAATCTGCAGGAGTATACAAACACTGCATGCTCTACATCATACCCACTGGAGCTCTGGTAGAGGTGCAGATTCCACATTAATTGTATAAGAGCAAAGATCATGTTGCTTTGGCAAGAATCCAGGATATACCATATAATTAAGACACATTACCTGACTACTTGTTGTACTAACACTAGATACTGTATAATTCTGATAGAGATAAGGTTGTACATGCATCGCTGTGTGTTTATGGACATCCAGTATTAGCATAGCATTCATCTGAAACTAAATAGCTATTTATTTTTGTTAGCTGCGTTGATATGTGTAATATGTGAAAGTGGTACTGTATTACAAGAATATCCATTTGTCACCTAGCAACTTATGTTTTCTCTGCTGGTGTCTTGTAGACACTAGTTCACTTGTTAGAGAGAGAGAGAGAGAGAGAGAGAGAGAGAGAGAGAGAGAGAGAGAGAGAGAGAGAGAGAGAGAGAGAGAGAGAGAGAGAGAGAGAGAGAGAGAGAGAGAGAGAGAGAGAGAGAGAGAGAGAGAGAGAGAGAGAGAGAGAGAGAGAGAGTTGTTATAAGATGTTTGTAACCTATACTTTTACTTGTAATGAAAAAAGACACTAGTTTACTGTTTTTAAAATGTTGCCATTTGTGTGAATGCTTATTATCATAGTGTAAAAAGAGAACAAAGTAAGTCTTATTATGTCAAAACCAGCTTTTCTTTTAAGGCTGTGTGAAGTACCTTCAGGGATTATAGAACCAAAGCTCAGTTTGATTACTGTAAAGTCCCCAACACATTTTTTTTTTTTGCAGACACTGTTCTTTAAAGGGAAGGCTGCACTGGCGTACAAGAAAACACTCCTTCCTTTTAATAACAGAACAAAACTTAACTGAACTTGATCAGCTGGTTCCAAAAGATAATTTGGGTGAAAAAAAACAATGGCTCCTCCACCCTGTTGTCAGCTGTTTCTTTTAACTCGTAGTCCTTCTTTTCTCTTTCTGTAGAGCAGGGAGCCAAGCTTCTCTTATCCCTCAGTGACTCGTGCCAAACACGTGGAAGGTAAATCCCCTAACTCTGTTTTTTCTTCCAACGTTGGACAGCTGCCAAGCTAAATATTTCTTCTGGATGAAAACACACTTGTACTATGCTCCATTCTCTAGTTGACAGGCCTTTACATCTCTGTGGAGGGGTCTCCTCATTGAGGCAACAGAGCAGTGATTCTAGCAGCTCAATGAACCTTGGCAGAAGAAAGCGCCTCACGCTTGCTAACCCCCCCCCCCTCCATTTCCCTCCCGCGTTCTTGTGTTCCCTGGCACACTGCCAGCTTGTGTCTGTTGGCTGCTCTTTGGATAAATCAATTAAAAAGGGTTTCTCAAGGATTAATGTGTAAAATAAAAGGATTTCAAATAAAATAAGTTTGTGGCAGTTACTGCTTTTCATTGCTCCCCAGTGGAGAAATTGAACGGTTTGTATTTTGATGTACTGTATTAAGGCACTGTTTTACAGTTTTAAATAAAATTCAAGTACAGCTTTCTACTTTCACAACCCTCTTTATACATGACATATATGCACCCCAAGATTGTATGACACATTTATAAAAAGGCTCCTTCTTTCACACTTTGCTGTCTTCAGATGTCTGTTTCTCCAGTTCTTTCAAAGCAAGATTAAATATTATTTAGCACAGGGCCCGGCCTGTCATCACATCAGCAGATCATCGGGATCCCTAGACTTACTACTTCTTCTGCTGTTCTTTGTCATTTCTGAGTTATAAAAGTATCTAAACCTGTCATGTAGGTATTCAAAGTAAGCTTTTGTGGATTTCTTTATTTATTCTGGCGCACATACAATACTACCTGATCAGTGTCACATTTTGTAAAGTGGCCCCAATGCTACAAAACACAGGGACTTTTAATGTAATTGCTTTCATTTCTGCTAGACCCCAGATACTAAATACAGATCTGCTACCGTTACTTATATTCAGTAGTGCAAATTACAACTAAAATCATTTCTTTGAACTTTGCTTGACCTACACTGAACTGGACATTAAAAATAAGCATTTCTTCTCCATGCTGACTGACAAGGTTTACTTGTAATGAAAAACAAAGAAGAAACAATACCACTACTGATTTTAATACAAATATGGTGATGGAAATACATTGGTGAAATGTAATTATTGATTTCACAACTGCTTTTGTTTTTTTTGTAATATATCCCAGTGCTGATCCTGCATCAATGCCTGGTTATTACGTGCTGTCTTTTGTTGAACTATTATTTTTATTATCATTATCAGTAATCGTAGTAGTTATTTATTTAATTAGTCTAGCATTTTCAAAAACTGACCATATTCTAATGGGTACTTGTGGATGATAAACACTATTGTATGTTTCAAACTGGTTTATGTGTAGACTTGAAGAAGCTGTACTCAGTGTCTGACCCTGAACCTTGCCCTGCATTCTATCTCATTAATACTGTTCTAGTGACCAGCAGTGCATGGTCACACACAGTACACTATCTGTAAGGCGAGATTAAATTAAATAGTAAGGTAGTTTCCATTTGAAAGAAGAAAGCCATTTTAGTTTGAAAGCTGTTGTGGGGGCTGGTTTGTTGACTGATGGACGAGCCCCTTACCCCCTCCTCCTAACTTTAGGAAACCTCTGATCAATCCCAGCTGTCAACAAAACCTCAGAAGACTGAATGCTAAAAAGTGAAGAATTAAGTCTCCTGTTGGACAGCCTCGGTGTTCATTGAGCTGGCATGAATAAGATCTGAATGGGGGGTACACAGTTTGTCTACAGACAGGGTGGTTTAAACACTATACAAATCCCACACAGACAGACTTCCAGGGCTTTGATGAGCTGAGTGGCACCAGAAGGCTTGGTCTGTTTTGTGTAAAGATCTGAAACAAAGGGTGGAAGGGAAGTGGCCAACTAGAGGGAAAATTGACTTGCCTTTTATTATCTGCCCACAGTACTGTGGCAGCGAGCTGTAGACTGTGTGTGTGTGTGTGGCAGATATGGCTGCAGAGAGGATGTGCAGTGCAGTATGTAGCAGTATGCAGTGCAGTATGTGCTACATGTGTTCAATTTGGAAAATGCCAATATAACACTCACACAATGATGCTAGAGATGGTTTTCCCTTTACCAGTCCATTTACACACTGTCATTTCATTTTACAAGTAGTTTTTTTTGTCCGGAAAATAAAAAGACCTGCATGAAAAAATACTAAGAATTAAAAAAAAAAACGTTTGAAATGTGTTTCCGTAGGTGTGTGTGTGTGTGTGTGTGTGTGTGTGTGTGTGTGTGTGTGTGTGTGTGTGTGTGTAGTAACCTTTAAAATATATTGTAACTGAGTTTGTTCTAGAAACTTAACTTTTCGGTTAACAAAATTTGAGTTTTCATAACACTCTAGGTAAAGAGAAATAACAAGTAGATGCCAGTTAAAAATGCTCCACAAAATTATAAAGTAGGCGGTCCTCAAATTAGGACAATGGCACTTAATGGGTTAAGTAATTACAAGTGCATTTACAAACAAATATACATGCTGTAAATAAACTACTATAAAATTGTAAAGGAACTACACTATCCCTGCCAGTCTCCTAAATGGTGGCTGAAGTTGTACCTGAATTTAGAATTTCCAGGTGGCAAATTTAAATATGATGTTCTTATTAATGTACATTGATACAGCAGAAATACAGCTTGCAAAGTTTCGTTCTCAAATTATTCCTAAACTGTACCTTGTGAAATATGACTGTGAAGGTGTGGTACAAACATAAACCGAGTCAAATATTATTACAGAAGGCAAGTTAAATACTGATTGAAAGTAGAATGTTTTCATTGGGGGGCTGTTGAAATGCCAACCTTTCAATCAATAGCCCTGTGTTATCTTTCATTGATAATATCTACAGTCAGTAGCATCTCAGTAGTAGGTGCCACTGCATGTACACAAATCTGTTTGAACTCATCATTTTGAATTTGGCATATTACTTACATTTGCTTAATGGACTTGTTAAATGTAGGCTTAACTTCAAAAGGAACTCAAGCAGATCTAGAGAGCGCCAGACACTATCCCATATTAACATTAAACAAACAGACAGAAATATGTGTAGGGTCTTACTTTAGTTGTTCGGTTTAAGAGTGTGATAAACAATGCAAACGTTCCCCTGTCTTAAATGTATATACAATAAATTAATAAATAAATAATAATAATAATAATAAATAACATAATATTCTGAACAGGTTTAATAAATAGTTTACGACACCACAAAACAGAGAGGAGGTGTTGTTTTATAATGACAGAAATGTTACAACTATTAGAAATGGTATTTATTCTTCTGTTTTGATGTTACGTTTATATACAGTATTTACCGAAGTAGCAGAGGAATGTGTGCATCTTTAAACAATTACTAATCAATCAGAACTGCCAGTTCTAAGAAGAGATTGTTTTGTAAATTACTGTCAGTGTTAACCCTAATTACTGAACGGGATGGAGTTGACATACAGGGAGGGCGCAAACTCTTTGCTTATGGCAGATTTAAAATCACCAAGTCAATGTATTCAAGCTCAAATGCAGGGCAGTCACTTACTAGGGGACATAACATTTGGGATACATAAAACAAGTGCACTACTGCCCGTACGGAACTACTGTAGAAGAGAACTTCTTCGTGGAAACTGCAACAGGTAAATATGACCTGCTGTTTACTTTACTGAGTGGTGTTTAAATGCTGTAGGCATATGCACATTATTGATTTCTTCATTGTCATGCATTGATATTTCAACACTTTTTGGGGATTTTTAAAAAAAAGTATTTTTCATAACATTTGTGGTATTTTAAATGGCATGATATAACTTGTTTATAGGCGTCTTTATAATAAATGTGTGGGTTAAACTTTTTTTTTGTATTTATTTATTTATTTGGTTGGATTTAATTATTTTAACTCATCAGAATGTTGGATTATTATTATTTATACAGGTGTTCTGTCAAATCTTCTGTACTTTATTATTATTATTATTATTATTATTATTATTATTATTATTATTATTATTATTATTATTATTATTATTATTATCTTTTGAATGGCTTGTGTAACATAGCAGGGAAATGTATGTATCATTTGTACCAAATACCATACACTTTAGGTAAGGGGACTGTTCCAAATATAGCCTGAAAGATGACCTGCTTGTCTTTTTTATACAAGTTAATGCTGTGTATGAGACAAATCTACTCCCTAGTTCCATCTTTCAGCCTGGTCTCTCATTGACACTGTTTTATCACTTAGGCACCTACTGGGTTCTGTTCCGCTAGCTTTTGTGCTTTGGCCTGGTTAACCTTCTGTGGTCCAAGAACAATTTTTTGCAGTTTTTTCTTTTTCTGTGTGTAGTGCAACATATGCAGTGACCTCACTGTCTAGAAAAACAGTATTTCACCTTATAGCTGTTTAGAGACTGCTGAAGTGTGTTCAGTAAAATGAATACAGATTATGCAAGACCAGGAAAAAAATGTGCTGTGGCCCGCAGCCTGTGCAAGTTGCTTCTCTGGGGTGCTTTTAATTGCATGTGTATCCATCTCCAGGTGACAGGGGCCATTGATTTTGGTGGTGTGTCTGCCTCACTTGTTGGCTGTACAATTTAATCACTGGTGTGCTAAATTAAGCATTATTAGCTCTTACTGCAGATTAAGGCCCTGTCTGGGGTGTGGTATTGATCTCCCTGCGCATCTCAACTCGTGCTGGGAGCTGGAGGCTGCTTGGCAGGCACTCCGTCCAGATGGCAAAGGAAACTTCGGTCCCAGGATTGTTGTAGGAAGTAGGACAGATTTACAGGATTAGGAAAGCCCTCCTCTGACCACGACCCCCGGCTCCGATGGGTGGCAGGAGGCAACAGCATGCCGCACACATGCAATTACACAGATTTAGAGTGCCAACAAGTTGTGCGGCTAGATCGATTTTTGTAATTGTCTATTGTTGAGACGGTGGATCATTGCTGCTGTTAACCTCCTTAATACCTTTAATGGACCTTCCCATTGTGAGATTATCCCTACTCAGAACTGTTTTAATGCTCTTCCCAACTTGTCTTGCCCAGTAGAAAATAGCCACAGCCAATATCCTTGTTTAGCTTTTGGTGCAACCCTTTAAAAGCACAGCTTTCTTTTAAACAGCTTTCCTTTTGCTTCATAGAAGATTTAACCCTTCACTCCCACCTCACCTGAATGAAAGCCATTAAAGGACAATAATGGCTTGATGAACTACAGATAAGGAAGGGCTAAAGTCCCAAGCAATGTAATCTGCTGTTTTAAGAGCTTTCTTAGGCATTTGTTTGGATAGCAAGTTGTAACATTAACAAATAGAAAGGCTAGGTGCCGCATAATATACTGCGGTCTCTTTTAATACTTGTATGTGGTGGACTGGTGATACACCTGGGGGGGGGGGGGGGGGGGGGGGGGAGAAAGCCCTAAAAAGGTGTAACATCCAATTAAACATGCAAACTGTGCAGTTAAAGAATTTGAATGTAAAAGCTTGACCTGCATCCAGAGATGCAATTTTATTATTTACCCCCAAGACAAAATATGATCATTGAGCATAATTTGGTTTGAGTCACGTTCATCTTATTGACCCTGTGTCTGATTATATTTACCTGTTACAGTAGTGTGTTTTGGAATCTTTTCTCGAGAACAAAAGCACAATCTTCAAATGATAGCAAACCCTTGAAAAAATAACAAAGCAGCTGGATAGCTTATTCACTTTTGTTTTAAGGAGTTTTCCTCCAGGCTGGAAAGCCACATTAAACTACTGTATAAACAAAAAGGCAATTTGAATTTCACTTCAATGCTACCCCCCTCCTCCTCCTCCCCCTCCCCCTCCCCAGTCTTTTATTGAGTGAGTTTCTGAAGTGAACCCTCGAGGGGGTAAGATCAGCTAAAGTGGGTTTGAGGGGTTACAAAAAAAGAGGGTGGGGGATAAATCCGTAAGACATCTTTCTTAAGAGAGGCACAACATTGGCTTCATAGTGAATGGTTTTGTTTTTGTTTTAACCCTACTCGTTGTGTAAGAACTGCAACTGGAGCCCAAATGCTGCTGGTATTAAGCCTTTTAACAGGAGAAGCCGTCCGCTTCCAGGAAGTGACTGCCGGAGAGCTTACGAGTGATGTGGTCACAGATCTGTCGCTGACAAGAGGAAGGAGAGGGGGTGTGTGAAGAGGGACCTACCTCCTTCCAGTGCTTGTGTTATTATTATTATTATTATTATTATTATTATTATTATTATTATTATTATTATTATTATTATTATTATTGTTATTGTTATTATTTACTACCCACAACGCTCTGTGGACAGCCCTTCCCTGAACTCCAGCAGCAGTTATATCTGTGTGGGCATCTGTCAGTTGCTTGAGCAGAGCTGATAGCAGCAGAGGAAACCAGTGGGGATTTCTCAAAAAGAAAAAGTGACACGGGCATTCATAAAATGCTTTACCGTGTGTCTGAAGCAGAGTGAATAAATGTGCCTGAATAAAACCTGCTGATTCATGAGGTTTTCTCAGAATAAAAACAGGAGAAAATATGACTGTAGAAGCTCTAAATATGGTGCCTTTCAGCTCCATGTTTACCCCCCCCGTCCCCCCCGTCCCCCCAAAAAAAAGAGGCTATCCCCATGTCGAACAGAGGCTACTTCTAGTAAAGTAGAAAACAGGGTATATGGAACAATATAGATGAGCTGCAAACTCCTGTCAGTGGCAAATGGTTTTGAGTTCTATCTGTCTATTGTGATGCGTTTCATCTTTTCTCCTGATGAGGCATTTGTCAGGTCAGTTATTGATAGGTAGCTGTTTCTTTGGCTTGGACATGTAGTGTATTCTTTCAGGCTGGCTTCGTAATGCTTTCAGACAGGATGTTGCTCTGAGCAACTGACTTGGCAATTTTATAACAACTTTAAAACCTATTTTTACTGCAGAGTGAAACGTTCAGATGACTGGCCCAGTTCCCTTTGGGGATTACTGCTTTAAGATTAAGATAGGTTTATTTTTGGACACACACCCACACTTTAATTGGAACTCCTGATTGACATACACAGTACCTGTCTTCTTAAAGGGTAGTGAAGGAGTGGGAATCCACATTGTGCTAGGATCTAATCAGGCTGTGTGCTGAAGAGGCAAGGACAGCAGAGGAAGTGAGGCATATGGTTTGTTTTGTAATAAGAAGCAGGAATGAAGATCCATGCTCTCAACAGTAAACAAGTGGGAGTATTGTGTCCCTTCATCACAGGATATGCTTCCTTGGCCTGCAAAAGGTAAAAAGGAGAGATCGCTATTTTGTGTGGGGGGGCGAGAGAGAGAGAGAGAGAGAGAGAGAGAGAGAGAGAGAGAGAGAGAGAGAGAGAGAGAGAGAGAGAGAGAGAGACTAAACTAGCGTGAAAATCTTTCACAATGTTTCGCTCATCAGTTACTGTGAAACCAACAGTATCATTTTCCTGAGGGAGTGGGAATACAGTATGTAGCTCCTCCCCTTGTAGGCCGTCACTGGCTCAGACACAGGCTCAGGTTCAGAAGTCAGTCAGAACAAGGGAAGGAATAAGACACAACACAGCAGCAGCCCTCCAGTGTTAAGAGAGAGGCATGCAGCACAGCACCTGTCTAGAGAACAGAGTGGTGAACACAAACTACTCAGCTCTATGTGTGGCTCAGCTCAGAGTTTCCCAGTAAGTACCTACTGCTAAAGAAGCTTGTGTTTTAAGTTTAGTTAAGATTTACACCTTTTAATAAGGGTTGTTTTTGTAAGAGGCTTTTTAGTGTACTTTTTTTATTTTATTTTATTTTTTTACTAAAATTTGAAAAGAACTTTAATTCCTTTGTACATTTTTGAGTATTAAATACTGAAGATAAAGTTGTCCTTGTAACTCTTCTGTGCTTCATATTGGTATAAGTTTCAGTAGCTTACTGTCAGGCATGCTGCAGAAAGAACAAGATAGTGATTTCTTACAGTTAACATCCTGTATTTATTTATTTTTTAACAAATGTACAAACATAAATATATAAAGTAAATAAAAAAGTAATACTAACAAATTTAATTTGTGCAGTGTAGGCAACTATAATCCTAATTTTTTTTTTTTTTTTTTTTTTTTTTTTACTAGTTTGTGTGATTAAGTGTAATGTTTGTATTTTCCCATAATTGCTGATCACACTTTAAATGATCGTTGGAGTTTTTTTTTTTATTGTATTGATTTATTTTAGTTGTATGTCTTTTCAAATCGGATGACATTCGCAAAATTCTAAAGTATGCATTTTAAGATTTTTTAAAAAAAGCCGTTTGCAACATGTTTTTTGTTTTCTTTTCTTTTTTTGGATGTTCCTAAGAGAGGATATTTTGACTTTGAAAAACATTGCTTACATTTGTGCGTGTATATATTTAGAGTTATTTTAATGATGATTACAAATTGGCCGGAGCTGTGTGAAGGAAGTTTTTGTGATTTACAGACTTTGGGATTACAGGTTTCCTTCTGAAATGTTGGTTGTCATAGTGACGCAGACAGGAACTGTTGCTGCTGCTGCTCGGCCTCATCCACTCTGGAGAGGCCATCGGGCAAGGCGCACAGGTTGTTTGTGTACCTTGTTTGTGCCTCTACAGCCGGTGGGGAAGTCTAGGCACCCTCCCCCCTCCTTTCTCTTTGGAAAGCTTGCCGGTTCCGCTGCTGCAGCACGCTGCTTCCAATTTTAGCTCCATTCAGACGTAGACTGCATTTCCTTCCCGTGTTTGTGACGCTTTTTTTTCTTTGAGGCAACTTTTCCACAATGTGAGTAGACCCTCAGTGACCATGACCTACAGTGCCATTGGTTGTTTTTGAAACGAGACAGGGGGAAACAAACAGTTTTGAAAGGTGACAAGAGTTCCAGGGACTGGGTTTCAAGCAGTTGGATAATATAGATAATAATACAAAAAAAATGTTATATAGTACAATAAAAAAAAAACAGCCAAGTTGATTACTGTGGCAATCTAGAATTTTACTAATGTAGAGTAAATCTGATAGTAAAACACCTAGTTTCATGTTGTATACCAGCAGTTGTTTTTAAAGTCCATTTACTGGTCTCTCATTCGCCAAGTAAAGTAAGGGACCATTAAAATGTTTTGTATGATCATTTTTTTTCTCTGTGGTCATTCCATGGGGCTATATAGCAGACAAAATGAGGGTAGCTTGGACTACCCCCTTTCTCAGCCTGCAGCTGGTATCAAGTGTTCTGCATGCGCCCTGAAGTGCAACAGACTGGCCTATTAGTCACCACGTCTCGAAGGAAAACCACAGGCTGAGGGACAATGAAGATTAAAGCCTTTCTCTTTTTTCCTTTTTTTTTTTTTTTTTCAGGCTGCCTCACAGCATAGCTCGGATATTTTAAGCGTTGAGAGATCACTGGAGACAGGAGAGAGCACCATGAAATTGAACATGGAGGGTGCCGACATGACAAAGTGGACCGAGGCAGAATTTGAGGAGAAGTGCACGTATATTGTTAATGACTATACCTGGGAGCCCAGCACAGACGGTGGAAACTGTGTTAAGGCTGAAGCCTCACTTCCAAGAAACTTGATGTTCAAGCACGCACCAAACCCCAAAGAGGTAAGAATCTTGCATAATGTTTGATATTGGTGTTTGTGTTATTAAAAAAAGGTACAAGAAACTTCAGCTTAAAGATGAACTACAACCTATTACTGCCTAATATTTTAAAAATGTTTGCTGAAATAATGAATGTGAAGATTGTTAAGATAACAGTAACCACGGCTTTATTCTTTTGAAGGTAATAAATGTACAACATTATACAATTATTATTTATTGAGTTCTGCAGTTAAACTTACCACACAAGGGCTGCTTTTAAAGTCACATTTCTTCTGTTATTTAGGATAAAAAAAGAAATGATGAGCAGTAAATTTCTCAAAGTTTAACTAAACAGTTTTGCACTCTGTGTGGTCAGTAAGTGCATAGTGTCATTAATCTTTGCCAGGCATAACACGTTATAATACAAAAACTGATAAAAAAAAAAAAAAAAGATAGTGAATTAAAAGCAGTAGGGTTTTGTGACAAGAATATCATTTGACACCTATCTTACATTTTCCTTGTGAGCAACTTTATACTAATAACTCATTGTTTAAGGACAGTGTATGTCAGAACATGACAAATATACGATTAATCTTCTGTATCACTGCTGTTGACAGTGTTTTTAACAAGCATGCAATAAAATTTTAAATATTGTACCTCTGTCCCTTTTGCAAAAAAACCAAAAAAAACAAGAAAATAAATCTTTTCATTAAATACAGAAACAGCGAAAGAATACTGGTGTAATCGAGAAACCAAGTGGTTTTATAGAACAGTGTGTGTATGCAACTACAATGCTGTAATTAAACTATTATTATCAGTTTTAATAATAATAATAATAATAATAATAATAATAATAATAATAAAACTTCCCATAGTATCCTGCTAAAAGATTCTTTTTTTTAGTTTTTTTTTTTTTTTTTCTAATCTAATGCAGTATCTAAACAGTGAAGGATGCTGTTCGGTGTGAAAAGAACAAAGCAAGAAAGGTGTTTGTTACTTTTACAGTCCTGTTAGTAGTGTAGGTTATTTAATGAGTTATTTGATAATACAGGAGCACAGTTGGCTGCCTTTTTTTCTTGTTTTTTTTTCTTTTTTTCAGTTCACACTTTGTATCATCATCTCTTTATATAAACGTCTTCTATTTTTTTGCCTGTCGAGGTAAAAATAATATTAGTTTATAGAAATGATTGTTCTAAACTATCAAAGAATGCATTGATGGACTTTTAATTTTTTTATTTTTTTTTATAATTGTTGTTTGTATTTTTAAAAGGACTTGATGTTGACACTAATTAACGAAAATGATCTTTTAACTGACATGTTCTATTAATTCTTAGGGGAAATTCCTCCCCCTGTCCTCCTCTCTTTTAAGCGTGGGTTGAAATACTAATAGAAAAGGACTTTCAGAAGTTCGAAACAGAGTAAAGAAATTATTGCTCAGTCCTGTGTTCTGTTTCATCGAGAGAGAGGTGTGTACTTTGAAGAGATTAAACAAATGACATACAATAATCGCCACTTTTTTAATCATTTTAAATCACAGGCATATGGTTTATCTTATTATTCTTCTCTGTTTTTTAATTTTTTATTAGAGACACAGTCTTAATACTGCATCGACTAATTAAAAAGATGGAGAAAATAAGTGTCCTTATTT
The DNA here is from genome assembly GCF_902713425.1 of Acipenser ruthenus. Lineage (NCBI taxonomy): Eukaryota > Metazoa > Chordata > Actinopteri > Acipenseriformes > Acipenseridae > Acipenser > Acipenser ruthenus. Next base: position 81,247,776 of record NC_081193.1, on the reverse strand, counting down.
GAACTAGAGTATTAAAGCTCAAAACATGTTCCTGGCTCATCTTGGTTTGTTTAGCATGTGAATTAGCAGTAAACACACTGGGAGTATTATTTAAAATGGCCAGGTTGTGTAACACACACTTTAGTTTGACTAAAGACAGAGACGCACAGGGCAAAGTGGAGCGGGACTCGGGGTGAGGGAGGGAGTGGTTCTTGATCACAGACAGAGACAGATGTCCCTTGGTGATTGAGAGGCGAGACAACTGGCCTTTTACCTGTGCTCAGAGACTTGTTTCCACTAGAGGGCCAGCGGCATTGTTCTCAGCAGGGATTCGATAGCTACCTGGTCAGTGAGAGCGGCTCTCTCTTGACTAGCTTGATTTTAAACAGCCATGGTTAGTGTTACACGTCAGCTCACTTTAAACCACAAGGCAGGGTAAATCCACGTTTGTAAATACACCAGACCCAGTGGCTGCACTTTTTTTTTATATATACAAAAGGTCGTAGGATTTTAAGTAGTTTTAAATATGTTACATTTAACAGACCCAAATACTTGCCCAGTTTACATTTGCATTTAGAGTGCTCTTTGTGTTGCCGCAATTGTGATAGAAGCCTCCCAAAGTTCTGCTGTTCTTTTTGTCTTTATTTAGATCCAATTCCATTTGGCAAAGTAAGTGACCCATTCAGATATCTGATATACAAAAGTTGATTTTACATTTTCTGAAACACACCATGCAGGAGTGAAAGCGCCTTTAAATCTTTAATTAGATACTGCAACTAATACACGCGAACAAGCTGTCGAAAAATGTATTTATATAACAAGGTGTTGCACCCAGTTACAACATCTGCATCTAAATTTGGTATCAAGAGCTGTATTGATGTGAAATCCTCTTAGAGCATAATTGGATGTAAATGAGGACTGGGGGCAGGGGGGATTTGAAGCACATCTGCTTTTTTCAGGTTTGTGACGTAAATAAAACTGAGCATTTTCAGAATAGTTTAAATTTAGAACTATTTCTAGAAAACCTGATCACTTGCATAATACTACTTTTTTTCTCACTTTGTCCACTTTTACAAGTATATTTTACATGTTGTACTATATATATATAACATAAACGGATCATAAACACATTAATGGACATTAAAACTTGTAAGAGCAGATGTGAAATGTGCAAATATATTTGTAAAGATAACAGTGAAATCGCAAATAGAGACAATATATATTCAGTCGTAAGAAACCCGTCATGCAAAGCCAAAAATGTAGCAAAATAAAATATGTAGGAGAGACAAGTACAGCATTGTATAAAATAATAGAGAATCAACACAAATAATAAACATAACATGAATGACATACAATTTTTAGTTTTAGAAGAAATACAATTAGAGAATGTACAATACAGAAGAATTATGAAAATAAATGGATAAATAGACTCATTACCCCAATGCCTGAAGGTTTACATGGAAAGGATTATACTTATTACACTACATCATTAACTATGTAGTATAATAGATGTCTATTTAAGCAATATTAAATGACATTTTCACAAATTTCATTTTGTTAAAAATCTTTTTTTTTTTTAATCTCATTAGCTGAGAGTCCATCAGGCCTGAACTTGTTAAGCGAAGCGCCTGAGGTATTATTTCCTCTTCACAAACTGCAGATGTCCGTTTATGTCGAATAATAAAAAGTCCCTCTTTACCACAGACTGGTTGGGACACATGACATGTAGGCTGTTCTTGTGAATACTAATTAATTGTTTCCTGTTTGTGGTTCTTAATAAGATCCCTGCTGTCAGGTAGGAGGAAATTAGAAAGATGTACATCAAAGTTAATTAAAACAAATAAGTAAACAAACGCAACAAAGGGAGAAGATATTTTTGTTTTACAGTATAAAATGAGTTGAAATTGATAACAGTAGTCATTTTACAGTCACAGCTCTCAGTGATTGGTCCTGCATTTGCACTGTTTTATACAATGAAATTAATTGTATTGAATTGTTTTTTTTTTCTTTTAGGTTATTGGCGTCTTAAGTAGGGAATACATCCCCAAGGGAACTCGCTTTGGACCACTGGTAGGAGAGGCCTACACAGTTGACACGGTTCCCAAGAATGCAAACAGAAAGTACTTCTGGCGGGTAAGTAATAATAAAAGCTCCCTGTTGATACAGGAACTGGTTCTCCAGATGAGTTGATGCTTAGAAAAAAATGGTCACTTCCTTTTTGAGATCAGCATATATAAGGGGTGGGGGTGGGTTCCTGTGTGACACACCACATATAGATTGATACATGTTCAAAGAAACCACCATTTCAGGGTTATGAGTTAACATGATAAATTAGCTGAGTAAACGTCTAGTCCTTTTGGGAACTGGCTCGTGGTTGTTGTTAAGTGACGAAGGTACAGCTGGGGCTATTCCTGTTCATGTGTGTTGCAAACAAGTCTTGAAGCCACCAAAAGGGAAACTGTCTACTGACTTTCTTGCAGGCAGTTTTGGTTTGCTTTTCTGGAAAGGAACAGCAGTGATAATTCAGATTTACATCCCCCTGTAAGTGTGCTGATTTTAGAAAATGTAACTTGGCTGTTTTGCATTTTTCTTAAGCAGATGTAACCTTAGAAGTCACTGAGGACCTTTTTGCAGGTGTTTTTAGTTTTTAGTCTTATTCCTCCTAGCCACAAAAATACAGTTGTGTCATTTCATGACTTAAACAATATCCACATTCTGATGAAAAACATTACACTCTTTCCTTTACAGCATCCTAATGACGTAGTGGTTACAATGGGTGCTTTACGATTGCGGGGTTGTAGGTTATCTCCAGTTCAGGTTGACTCAGCATGGAAGTCAATGTAAAATGAGTACTGTGGGGGCTGGCTGGATGCTGCCCAGGTGGTAGAAGAAACTGTGAATAATAACAGTATATTAATAATGATCAGCATAGTGGGCAGTAGGGAGTAGGCTAGAATTGACCACTGCTGGGCTCTTGAGTGGCGCATCCAGTAAAGATGCTCTGCATGGAGCGCAGGATGCGCCCTATTGTCTGGATGTCGCCGGTTCAAGTCCAGGCTGTTCCTTTGCCGACTGAGGACGGGAGCTCCCAGGGGGCGGCTCTCAATTGGCCGAGTGCCGCCTGGGGGAGGGAGGGCTGTGGTCTGGCCGGACGCCTGCGGGCTTGCCTGTAAGCTGCCCAGGGCTGCGTTGTCCTCTGACGCTGTAGCTCTGGGTGGCTGCATGGTGAGTCTGCAGTGTGTAAAAAAGCAGGGATGCTTGGGAGGACAGCGTGTGTTCGTCTTCGCCCTCCCGAGTCAGCGGTGGTAACGATGGGCTGAGCCTAAAAATAATTGGACATTACTAAATTGGGGAGAAAACAATAAAAATTGGCAACCACTAAAAAAAAAAAAGAATTGACCACTACATTTGTTTTCTAATTTCTCAGTATATAATGTTTCCAATTAGTTTGCATCTAAGCCATATGTAAGAGGAAATCATGTGTTTACAGGTTGTAATCGCAGTTTTTTAATCTTTTAATTTAATTGTAAGTGTGTGTGTGACATAATATGTTCCTTCCCACATTATACTGCGACGTCCAGTAACAGTGGCACACAACAGAAAAGTACAGTAAATGGTACCATGGAAAGGTAACAGGGGCTTTCTAAGTAACTTTTTAGAAAGCATCTTCCTCTTAGGTACAGTCTACACTGTAATGGAACAGCTATTCTTGGAAATGCAAGATTCACAGTAAACAAAAAATAATAAAATATGAACAAGCCCCCACCTCCCCACCTAAAAACCCAATCACACTGACTTCTTACTGTTCCATTTTCTCATGACACATACGCTGCAGAAGAAAGTCTCACACTGATCTCTTTTGATGCAGCCACATATATTTCCCCCTTCTCAGTTTACCGGAAGTTACCTAAAAAAAAAAAATGTAGAAAAGAAAGTAGTTCAGAAATATCTGACCCTTTTGTTAAGTCTAATCAGCACGTCATAAGCTTGATACAATGGGATTTTTCATATGTCCTGATCCCAAAGGTTATTATTATTATTATTATTATTATTATTATTATTATTATTATTATTATTATTATTATTATTATTATTTTACCAAGTACATGCAGATTTAATAACCATTGTATCCCAATAAAATTATTAACTTGTTATTTTCTGTATGGGTTTCTTTAGAAGTGCACAATCATGCTCAATACTATGGAAACATGAGTTAGGTTAACTGTGTGGATGAGAAATCATTTTGGGCATGGGGCCACCTTATTATTAACATAATTCTGTCAGGTGAGCTTCTGTTTGCCAGATGAAGTTTAGCTCAGCATTCCCAATATTTAGATGAACAGGTCAGTGCTTACTCTGCACAGAGAGTTCTTTAGCTTTGCAGAGCCCAGCGGGTGCAACAGGAAGCTGCAAGCCAGCAGGCTGCCGAAACAGAAAACGAGCCTAGCTGTAGCTTCACTATGAGTCTTATGACGTCAAGCTAAGGCTTTATGCAGCTGACTCACATCTTTATAAGTATAATCAAAACTAAAGCAGTAGTAACACCCAGTTTGTCAGTCGGTGTGGACGCAACAAGGTGCAGAGGAAGCATTGAAAACAGCACATCTCCGCCCTGTACATACATAGGGTGGGCTTCTCGTCACAATGCAACACTGAGTTGTAATGATGGAGAAGGTAATTGATCTGTTTGTATGGGTTTCTTTTTTTTTTTTTTGGTGACATTCCAAAAGGCTTGTAATGCAAAGAAAAGCATTGTATATATGCATAATGTATATTGCAAGAAGATCCTAACTTTTTGTTTTTTTTACCTAACTGTGTCAGATAATTTTAATAATGTAATGTTTGTTTTTAAAAAAAAAACAAACAGGGTTATTTTAAAAATCTAAAAAATAGTTTTAAAATAGGAATGGATAAAATGGGATGAGAAATATATACATGTTAAAGTATTTTCATCATACTTTAGCATAATAATAATAATAATAATAATAATAATAATAATAATAATAATAATAATAATAATATAAGGAATACTCTACACACAACAGTGCATAATAAACCTGTAATTCTGGTGACAAATGTATCAATGTCAGCCAGAAACCCTAGAGAATTACAACCTTATATGTACAGTTTTGATGTATGTAATTTGTTGTAATACATGGTGACAAAACAGACAAATTGTAGAACTATCAGCGTGTATTAATTCAAAAAGTGTTGAGAATAACATTGAAAAACAGAACTTAAAAAAAATAAATAAAACAAGCTTATTTTTTAACAATTCATTTTACATTTCAGTATTATCAATGTACACTGCTTAACTTCCCATGGAAGGCATGTGGCTGAGGTAATTTCCTAATAAATGTTTGTAACCTATTGTTGTTTTAAGAGTACTAGCATTATTCTACTCTTCCACAAATTCATTCCTGTCTTCTGCAGATGCAACTTTAAATCTGCAGCCCATTGTTGCTTGTTTTGGGCTTGACAGTGTTTTGTTGTGTTCATGTACTGGTGGTGGAGTTTGTTTTTTAAAATTGAGTATAGCAGTTTTATCACCAGCCTTTTATTATACCTCGTGTGTATAATACTAATAATGTATTCAATTGCAGATCTATTCCAATGGGGAGTTTCACCACTTCATTGACGGCTTCAACGAGGAGAAGAGTAACTGGATGCGTTACGTGAACCCAGCGCACTCACAGCAAGAGCAGAACCTTGCTGCCTGTCAGAACGGAACAAACATTTACTTCTACACTGTCAAGCCCATCCCAGCCAATCAGGAGCTGCTGGTGTGGTACTGCCCGGAATTCGCTGAACGGCTACACTACCCTCCGTCTGGGGAACTCATGATGATGAAACTCAGTAAGTACTTTCTGCCTTTTAATAATCAAGAACTTGTTTAGCTCTCTGTTTTCTGAGTGGAACTAATTCAGTAATGGGGGGGGCGGGAGTATGTGACATGGCAGCAAGACAAGAAAAGATGAGAATGTTTATAAGACTTGCTTTTATTAGCCAGATTATAGGAAATTAGGAAAATGCAGACTTCAGTTTCCATCATTTTTCCTATAAATAGTAAACCTCTTAAAGAATGTTATCATAATAGTCATTTAGGGTGGTGTGGTACTGGTATTTAATTGCACAGCACGATTTCGTGTAATCCCAAAGTCATCGACAGTTAAAATGTTCTGTCCTAAATAGATTACCAAACATTCTTTCTGTTGTTACCTAAACTGTAGTACTTCCCAGTTTCGAAGATTTGTGTAAAAGTCAAAGAGATCACTTAGGTGTGGTGACTGCCATACTCCTTGTCATCATCATAGTGTCTGCCACAATAGCTCTAATTGTTGCATGCTTTGTGATGACTATGTTTCCAAATCGGGCTAAGGAATTTTACTCAACTGTATAAATCTATATACATGTACTACATCTGCCTTTTATATGAGTGTGTCGAATCTTAATCCGGATATCACTTGCGAGGGATTTTTTTTTAATATATATATATAAACAGCTGTACATTCAATTTGGTAGGAAACTTCTCCAAGAGAGACGCCCCCAGAAGTGTGTTTTGGTTCCGCTTTCAGAAATGTACTGGAGGTTATCATTTTATACTCAAAGCGAATAGGCAAAAAAAAAAGCACAGTCAGAGGTGTCGCCAATATAGGGTCAAAATGAGTGTCGACACCTACATCATCTTTCAAGATTAAAAAATAAAATAAAAATAACCCCAAATATGCTAATCAGGCCACAATGTATTTAGTAACAGAAGATACAAATAAATAAATAAATAAGTGATAGAAATGGTGCTACTTTTTTCTTTTTTTTTTTCTTTTTTACTCTGCACCAAAAGGATTCTATAATGTAATGATACAATAAAATAACATATGGTCAATAACCTCCTGATTGCACTGCAGCACTTGCTTAACTAGAGCTCTAAAGTTGCACCCCTTTAAACACACAAAGTTCTTTTTTTTTTTTTTTTTTTTTTTTTTTTAGCTCAATCCCATTCAGCTCCATCGACTCAAACACAACTGTATGAATGTGTGGCGGGAGTGACTGGGCAGAGGTGGAGTTGATAGTTATTTGGCACAGCTATCTTTCTTATTTGGTATTTTAAAAGGAAGAAAAAGGTTAATTGATGACGACTTGAACTTCCTGCCTGACCAGCTCTACTGACAGATGGAAAACTCCCTGATAAGCTGTTTGTTTTGTGTCTAGTTCTCTTAGGAGCTGCAAGCCCACTATCACTGCCCCGATCTCTACCTTCCTGATAGTGGCACTTACTGTGTTTGTTCACTGCTGCTGGCTCAGTGGGAGGCATTGATAGCGAGGCAGGGCCACATGCTGGCTAAGGACTAAGAGGGGGACTCGCCCCTACATGAACTAGCAAAGTTTTGAAGTGTTAAAATAGTAAGAGGCTCTGAAGATCTGTGACGATGCTGTTAAAAAGCATGCTTTGTTATGAGAATACAAAACGTCCTGTTCATACAGTATATAGCTTTAGTAGATTTAAAAGAAAATGGGAAAACAAGAGAGATAGCATGCTTTTAGTAGTAACCGGCCACCAACGTGGAGTATAAAGATGAAAGGTTATCACAGTACTTTGTAGACCTGAAGAGATCAGCAGAGGGAGCGTTGCTGGAATGTTTTTCACTCTTTTGGTTATAATAGATTGTTTAGAATTTGAATGAGTATTTAATGTAAATGGAAAGGATTCTGATCCTTTTTTCACACGAATGATAAGGTAATCTTTTGGGTATATAAAGTGTGGCACCTTAGTTAAAGGAAATTCCTACATGTTTATCCACTTTTTCACATACAGTTGAAAACTCGAAGTGCAAAGGTTCTGCATTGAGGCTTGGTTGTTTTGTTTTTTTTCCTGCCTTGTGCTAAATGTCTGATGGGTATTTATTATTATTATTATTATTATTATTATTATTATTATTATTATTATTATTATTATTATTATTATTTAATGTCCCTATAAAGCCTGCCTTCTCATTTAGTGCTGCACAACTTGAAGCACTTGTACAGAGGCCTTCTTCCTGAAGCACTTTGACCTGACAGCTCTCAAGTGATCCTTCAGCCCTCCCGCTCATTTAAAAAAAAAACAAAAAAAAAAAACCTTTAAAGTTGGTGACAGGATCAATTATTGATGAGACTTAAGGTATGGCCCATAAACTCCAGACAAAAGATGCCACAGGATTAGCCACTGCGTTGCCACTTGGCCTAGGTGTTTATCAAAACAAATAGGAGTGAAGTATGAAAGGTAGCCTGATCTGGCTTGTTGGAAAAGGCCAATCAAATTGACATTTTTGTATGGGCCTTTGGTTTGATGTTATCTGCCAGCAAACTTAATGTTCTTAGCCCTAAATAAACTGCAAGCCTACTGCTACCTAATGCTGCCTTTCCTTTTTGCTCTTTGGCAAAGGCCATCTCTTACTTGTTATAGTTTTTTAAATGATTTGTGTAAATTTTACACTAATTAGGCTGGGTAATTACTTGTTCAATTCCTGAAATGCAGAAGAAAGGCTAATTTTACTCCGTTTTAAGTCAGATAAATATTCTAATGTGCACTGTTCCTTGCCAGTGTCAGGGCATGGGAGGCAGAGGAATCAGCGTTTAAGTCCACTTCAGCTACTTAATTGTCAAGTATGCCCTGCAGATCACAACCTTTGCTTCAGTGGAAAAGTGGGAAAGATGGCTACAAGGCTGATGGAATGCAATTCTATGGAATATCCAGTGTAAATATTATTGGGAAAAAAACAAACAAAAATCTGATATCGGTTTTAATGTAAACAAAGATAAAAGCATTGCCAAGTCTCTTGTGCAGTAGCCAAGCAGTGCCAAGCAGTGTGCACACACGCTGTGCTCTGCTCCACGGCAGCTGACTTCCCGATCAACACTCCCTCGCGCTCCACAGCCGTCCCTTGTTTTCATTGCTAAGTGGTTGAACTGGATAGTGAGCCTCCCACTGTGGTTTGGCATAGGCTGGCTCACCATGCCTGTCTCTTCCAGTGAACCCTCTCTAGTGTGTACTTGAGAAAGTGAAAGTACATTTGATTTTCTTTTTTTTAGCAGAGTTTGTGGTTACTTCCTGATAGTGATGAAATACTGCTCTGTCTGGCTGTTTGAACATTTATTTATTTATTTATTTATTTATTTATTTATTTATTTATTTATTTTTTGGTCAGGAGGACTTTTAAAACCGAAAGTAAGCTTTGGTTTGAAGCAAAGAGCAGAAACTGGTTAACTTAATAATGTAAAGGTAACTTCTATCAAAGTGTCTCAAAACAGGATAAAACTATAATTCTCTGTTTTTGAATGGAATATCCAGTAATGTTTTTGCAAACAAAAAACAAATTGGGAAAAAATACAGGAAGATAGAGACTAAAAATCACGTGAAAGGATTACAGAGAAAGGTACAGATTTCCAAACAAAATTGTGTTTACAGTATTTAAGTCTGTTTGACAGCAATTGGAAGCAAGTGTGCTGTGGAGAGGTAACTGATACATTATTTTTAAAAGAAGAATTGAACTAATTGGTTGTTTATCTTCCTAACGTAGAGCAAAGCCTTATGGATGCAAAGCAGCATGCGACAGAGCCAGACGGAGTCAGTCAGAAAGGTACAGGAAAGAAGGAGCACAGTGTGAGGGAGATCCTCCGAATGACCAGCAAGGAGCCCAGTGAACCCCAAACGATTCCCACAAAGAGTTTGGAAGACTCCCCCAGGAAGCCCAGTCCAGAACGGATCTTCTTTCCCAGGGTGGTGTACCCAGTCCGACCCCACATCAACGAAGACTACTTGAAGGCCAATGCCATTTATGGCTTGGACCACTCCAATCACATGACCCGCTCCCCCATCCAGTCTTCAGCCACCCCCAGCCCCTCGGCCCGCAGCAGCTCGGACAACAGCCCTCGCAGCAGCCCGGGAATCATTCACTCCCCTCCCACCCCCTCATCTCAGGAATACAAAGAGGGCTTCCCTTACACGAACGGACTCTACAGCAGAGACAGCTACCCAGGCTACACCCCACCCAGCCACCTTTCCCCAGCTTTCTTGCCTCCATACAACCCCCATCCTTATTCCAGATTCCTGCTACCTCACTATCCGGTTGGCTGTAGCAGCCTGAATGGGCTGGGTGCTGGTCCTGTTGGTGGCACTGGCACTGGCGCTGGTGTGAACGGATTGAACAGTTTCAACCTCTTTCCAAGGATGTACCCCCTGTACAACAACATGTTGAACCCAACAGCCCTGCCTGGCATGATCCCTCCCGAGGCCGGCCGGCGGCTCCTGCTCTCCTCTGAGCCTCACAGGGACCTCCTCATCCCGGCGCCCAACAGTGCCTTTTATGCCACCGGCCAACAGGACAAGCCATCCAGCCCAAGCAGCAGTAGCTCCCCCACCGCCGGCACGGCTGCCACCTCCTCGGAACTCTGCATGCCCACCAAATCTACCTCGGCCATGCTAGAAAGGAATGAAGAAGAAGCCATGAACCTGAGCAAGATGAAGCGCAACATGACCGGCTACAAGACCCTGCCCTACCCCTTGAAGAAACAGAATGGCAAGATCAAGTACGAGTGCAACGTCTGCAGCAAGACCTTTGGGCAGCTATCAAACCTAAAAGTAAGTCTTTTTCAACGGTTTACTTTGGCTTCATTTTTCAAATGATCTTTCAATAAAATTAAAATAGATTGAGATGTGGATTCATATGTCGGTGTCTTGCATCTTAACATCCAAAATGGAATCAACTGCTTGCTATCTCCTGTAGTAAAACTATTAAGGATTGTCTGCATGTACTGATTGTCTGATGCTTCAGACCCTGTTGTTAACCTCTGATTTATCTTCCTCAGGTCCACCTTCGAGTACACAGTGGAGAAAGGCCCTTTAAGTGCCAGACCTGCAACAAAGGATTCACGCAGTTAGCACATCTACAGAAGCACTACCTGGTCCACACTGGAGAGAAACCACATGAATGTCAGGTAAGAAAACTGAAAAAAAGAAAACAAAATGTACCAGCTGTAGCAGTTGTGCAACCATTAGGATTTGTTTGATGACATGACTAAGCCTGAGTTTTGCTTGACTGTCATTAAAGGAGGCATTGTATTCTTATTTAAGTACAACCCCTGCTTGTGCTGACACAGCAGAGTTTATATATGAGAGTGCTGAATTAATATACATTGCTTTTTCTCCACCAGGTTTGTCACAAGCGTTTCAGCAGCACCAGCAACTTAAAGACACATCTGCGGCTCCACTCTGGAGAGAAGCCTTACCAGTGCAAGCTGTGCCCGGCCAAGTTCACTCAGTTCGTCCACCTGAAGCTGCACAAGCGCCTGCACACACGTGAGCGCCCCCACAAGTGCCTGCACTGCCACAAGACCTACATCCACCTCTGCAGCCTTCAGGTCCACCTGAAGGGCCACTGTCTGGCCGCTCCCGGCCCTGGCGTGCGATCCCTGGAGGAGCTGAACCTTGTCAACGAGGAGATAGACAAGTTCGACCTCAGTGACAATGCAGACCGGCTGGAGGAAGTGGACAGCATGGACGTGGAGAGCGTGGTCGAGAAGCAGATCCTTAACATGCTCTGGAGGGAGATGGACCTCAAGGCCTCATTCCACAAGAGCATCGGAAACGGACTGCTCTCATCCAGCAGTGGCCTTTATGAGCCCAGCAACAAGACGTCGGTCATAAAGTTGCCTCGCAGTAGCCCACAGCCGCTTTTACCTGTAAAGGTCAAACAAGAAAAGATAGAACGCATGGAACATTGAGACTGACTGAAGAAAATATGAAAGATATTTATAACATTTATGAGAGTTAAGGTGCCTGTAGCAGTTGTACATAATCTTCTCCCTTGCTGCATAACAGACTTGGCTTACTCTGTCAGCGGACTTCTATTCTCAGGACTTTGGCACAAACTGTTTATAGTCTCTTTTTCACTTACGTTAAAGACAATCATGTACACATGATTTATTATTTTTTTGTTCGATTTTTATATATAAATATATATCTTCCTTAATTTATTATGCAATTTATCATAGTTAAAAAGCAATAATTGGAAATAATGTTTACAATGACTGGATGATTCATTGTAATGGAATATATATTATATGTTTTATTTTTTACTTTCTTTGTGACCGTTCTTTGTCGATTTCTGCTCTTTGTCACATTTCGAAGAACATAATACTATTAAATATATAAGAGACAGAGAGAACAGTATTCAGGGTTTTGCAAAAAAATAAAAAAAAAGTTTTTTGTATTGCCAAAGGTGGACATTTTGAAATGTTGAACTATGGGATCATTTCTGTAAACATTGTGTAGTGTTCTGTTTTGCGTTTTCCTTATGAGACTTTTGTTCCCCTCAGTGTTTGTGTAGAATTGTGGTTAATTTAATTGAAAACAAAAGGGCATTTTGTAAAGTTTCAACAACAGTTACCTCATTGCGTGTGTCCAGAGGTGATGGGGAGGGGCTGTAATATTTATTGCTTTGCTGCTTGAAGAGGAAAACCAGATATTCAGAATTCCCACTTTCAGCTTGGCCCAAAGAATGGGAGCAATCCTTTTAGATGTAGCAAGTCGGCTGCAAAGATGGGAAACTATTATTTATCATTTAGAATCAATGTGTTCTTTGATTCCTTGGAACTAAAGCAATATCAAAATGAGAAATATTTGAACTTTGGTTTTATTAGGAGTCAAAGCTAGGTACCAGAGTTCACGTTCACAAACCAAAAAAGAAGGCGGCAGTACTGTTGAGTGTATATAAAGTGTGAGTGAGGTTCTTGGTTGTAACCTGTAGTGTAGCATCGTCATCTTTGTTTTAATTTAAGTTCCCTGTTGCTCGCATGTATAGCGCAGACTGTAACATCACTAATCTATCACTGGACACACTACATGTCTGTAGTGCTTTCAACATTTGATATGAATTCAGAAAGACTATTGCAATAGCTTTAAGGCAAACTGTTGCTCGCTGCAGACTACTTTTATCAAGAGGATTCAGCGCCACTGAATGTAGCTGCTGCAGCAGTTAAAAGATTTTCTTCATCTGTGACCAAAGTTTCCACCGTCTTGTGCTTAAATCAATTGAGGAAAAAAAAACTGTTTCTTATGTTTACATACTGGTTTACATTGTTATTTATGTGCAACTTGTCAAAAAAAATGTAAATTATGATATAAATGTTCATTGCTCTGTCAATGCTTTGTCTTGGTGTTTTTTTTCAATGAGATTCATTCTTCACTTCTGTCAGTTGTGTGTGTGTGTGTTCATGTGAGGCATATTTTGTGTTTATATTATAAAGCCTGAAAAGAAAACATCCACATTGACATTTCTTTTTCCTTTTGTTAATTATTATAATACAAATATTATAACCCATAAAGTCAATTTAAAAAAAAAAAAGTTCTAATCATATAGCAGCACAAATATATGCTGTACATTTTTTTTATTATTACATTGCAAAACGCACAAACACAAAAATAGAGTAAATTGACTAAAGTCTACCAAACACCAGAAAAAAGTGAGATTTTAAACCTTTAACCCATACTGATGCTTTAAGAACATAAGGACGTTTACAAACAAGAGAAGGCCATTCTAAGCTCATCCAGCTCCTAGTAGCTGATCGATCTCAGAACTTCAAGTTGGGTTTTAAAAGATCCAAGTGATTCTGCCTCAGCAACATGATCAGGTAGCACATTCCATACCCTCCCTACTATGTGTGAAGAAGTGTCTTTCCATTTGTCATGTCTATCTCAACTTAATTTGCAACTGTGTCCTCTGGTCCTGGTTTCTGTACTGCACGTAAAGTATTTGTTCAGGTTAACAATGTCAACTCTTTTTATGATTTTAAAGACTTCAATCACATCCCACCCTTAATTTTTCCTTGTTCCAGGCTAAATAGATTAAATTCTTTCAACCTGTCTTCATAGCTCGGGACTTTATTATGCAAGTCCTGGGATTGGTCTGGTTGCTCTTCTTTGGACTTTCTCCAGGGCTACAGGGTGTGTTTGTGCATTTGTACTGAGGCATTCGCAGAGCCAAGTCCTTTATGACTTTATACAAACTGTACTTTTTATCTCTTCAATAGACTGTTAAATTATACAAAGTATTACATATATTTAGAAATCATTTCGCTACAGAATCTTAACAGGAAAGCCACCTTTCACTTTCATATTTATGAGCAGAAAACATTGGTTGGTTTATAATTTTACAAGTCAAAATAGTCAAAAAATGGGTATCAATTGGAAATATACGCTGACCTCCAAAAAAGATTGGGAGAAATATCCACTGCACAACATGGGCTGTGTTGCACAAGGGATAAATGTGAAGCAGTCTTGGGACAGGGTCTAGGTCTGTCGCAATATGCTGTGTGGTTCAGAATAAGCAGATTTGCAACCTGGAATGATGCAACATCAGTGTGATGTTGCAGAGCTAAACCAGCCCAGTGTGGTCAATGATGTGACAAAATGGTCAGCTTGCAAAAATCCCCCCACAAGACAAGACGACACATTGGCAGATCAGAAGTGTCACCTTCAACCAGGCAGAAGCTGGATGACTAAAATATTTTGGTAGAAGTCGGACATTCTTTTGAAATTGCTTTAACAATGCTGTAAATAGTACCGTTAAAGAGAATGAAATGTGAAGCCAGTGAATAGACTGCAGATTAGTGATGGGAAGAAGAAGAAGGCTTGTGGCTATGGTTTGATCATACTCTTTCATTTGACAACCGCATTGAAGCCATCATTAAAAATGTAGATATGAAACTAAATAGGCTGTTTGACGCACGCTAAACTAGTGCAAGAAATGTTACTGCCAGTAATTGAGTATGGTGATGTGATCTATAGTTACACTAAGTTAAACCAATTGGACATACTATACCATAGATTTATTTGATGTGTTACTCAAGATAATACCTTAACACATCACAGTAAGACTTGTGCTAATTGGTACATCAATCATTTTAAAAACACAATTAAATCTTTCCAACTTGTAACATACAGTAAATATAAGATCTATGATGATGTTCATTTAGATGGAAAGATTGTATTTTATTAACCTGACTGTCCCGGATAAAAAACAAAAAAAAAAAAAACAAAAAAAAACAACAAATTGGACCAGGAAGCGGGTTGTCTGGAGAACGCCTTAACGGGTATGACGGATGTCTGAATGGGCAGAGGAGGTGGGGAGTTACAGACTACAAATAACTGGAGGTGTAATTGGCATCCCTTCTCTGAAACTCCTACATACATCTTAATTTAAGGCCCCCGACTTGGTTCCCATTCTGTGAAAACTAATGCGCAGGTGTTTCTTTTTATTTCGACTCTATTTTAAATACCCCCGTTAACTGGATACTTCTCCGGCTCAACACTATACTGTACTGTAAAGTAATTCTACATCTCAGGCTAATCCAGGGCTCAGCATTTTGAATTGCTGCCATAGTGACTTTATTAAAGCATAAAGCAGAGCTGACAACTGCAGGCTTACAAGCCAAATATTGTAATTGGAAGCTGTAACAACATAATTACCATTTGAGTCTAGTGATATGACTGTGCGTTTCAAAGCTAAGAACGGTAAATGACAAGTCAGTACTTGTACTAAACCCGTTAGCTGAAAGCTTGTGGCATTTGGACTAATCTGGTTCTGACAAATACTGTTCATGAAGAGCAATTTTCATTTTACATTTGCCAGGGAGTTCTCTGAAACATCTGCCAGTCCCTTTTAATGTGCAACAGTACAATCTTATATTGACACAACAGCAGTTCCACAAGCTTTCGTCACTTTTTAAAGTTCGCTTTGTGATTACCAAAAACAAGTGGGTGAAAAGCTGAGTGAATGGGATAGCCCAGGAGGTACCTCAGTCAAACAAGAACCACAGTGAAGGGGCTGTGGCTACACTTTGATCGGCCTAAACAAACCCAACCTCCATTTTGACACCCACACAAATAAAGACTTTCCCGAATCCTAACCTTTAAAAATTCCAGGTAATTAGATGACTATTTTGAGTTCTTCTAATTCTGCCCTCGTCTACAAGAGGCAATGTAATGTAAATCTGGGTCTTCAGGGCGTGGGAGAGTATGTAGTATCAAAAGGGGGTTTTGTCTTCAGAGAGATTTCTAAAACGGTTTGGTCTTTAAACTACGTGGAAGATAGTACAAATGTAACTAATATGAAGTCAAATGTTGGGTTCTATTATATTTGCAAGTGAACAGTTGAAGAACCTTAACTGCCACTTATTGTAAAGTTTTGCCATTCGTCCTAATTACCAAATCACCTTCAATATGTATACAGCAGTACTGGGACACAGGGTCAGTTTAACAAAAAATGGCGAGTGAGTAAGCCTGGGCACAAACTGCCAAACATGCACACCGGAAGTAAGCGTTTTATCCACTATGCAGAAAAAAAAAACAGGCTGGTCTTCATGTGTGGTATTAGCGCTTTTAACCTCATCTCAACGACAATAGTGCATCAAGCAGCACAACACCCCATCGACAGCTATGGCTAAACGTTTTGCACCACCCTATAGAATTAACTCATTTTGCTTCATAAAGTTGAATGAAACCCGCTGAATAATGTTATGTTAACATATTGAATTACATACCACTTTGTAGTTTTCCATATACTTAATGAAAAACTGACAAAAATTGAAAAATGTGACATTTCAAAATCTAACATGAAATACTGTACTACTATTATGGCTTCCAGTAGACTTTTGCAATACAATTTTGTAGTTTCTTTGATTACATGATGTTAAATAAAAGATCTAAATTATGTTCATATATTTTTTACATTTTTTATTATGTCTCAATCCTAAAATTCTAGGTGATGCTAAACTTTTACCATAGCTGTAGGCCCCATTGTGGGCACCACTGACAGAATAAAAAAAAAACAAAAGCACAATCCCACTGTCAACATTCCTATCAACATCACTAGTGTTTTCGTTCACAGACCCTATGGGAAACAATGAGGGTGGACTTCCTTTCCCAACAAGAACAAAATGTGAAAGATAATTGTTTAAGTTGATAATATGTTTAGCTGCCTTGGCTAGGGGTTCTTCAGATTGTCACTTAAAGATCTCAGTTGTAGGGAAATTCCTGGTAAATGAGCAAGACATTACTTTCAGTTACCCCCCCCCCCCCCCTCCCCCTCCCCCTCCCCCTCCCCCTCCCCTGCTGTGGAGTGGAAAGCCGGTGGGCAGACCCTGCTCATGCTCACTGGAAATGGAGCCATGCATTTCCAGTGAGCATGAGGAACTGTAGAAAACATGTGGTTTGATCTGTGTTTTAATGACTGTTTTCTTTGTCAAATTGCATTACTTAGTGACAACATGTTAGAAGAGGTTATCCTACACAACACTGTTTTGGGTTTCAACTAAAATTGAGAATAAGCTGACCTTTACAAAGAGCCATCTTACCATTTTAAAAGTGTTAAAATAGTTTGACTATTTTGCTCCCTAGCGCGATAATACCAGCTGGCTTTGTGCTCTGGTTTCGTGGCATTCCTGCTACAATTATAATATGACGAATGTAAGCTAAAGTTTAAAAAGTTATTAATATTAATATTATTAACACATAAATACGATTTTTATGATTGTTGTCTCTTTGATTGTTTTTCTTTTTCCCCTCTTTCCAATACAGCACTATAAATTCCTCACCAGTATGATTGAGGCTGGATAAATAACTGCTTTCTAAATTTACTGTAGGATGACACCCAGAGACTCTTTTCTGGAGAGTATAAAGTAAGCAATAAAATGGAACAGCTATTTGGTGGTTTCAGTGGGATTAAAGTATCCCCACTTGTGAAGGTGAGACTCAGCACTTCTGACTGGAGGTCACACCTAGGGAATCCAATCCCGGACACACTTTTCAATCCCGGGATTGGATTCCCTAGTCACGCCTCCAATGTTTGTCTTAATGTATCATTTTTTTTTTTTAATTTCCCTGCAAACTGTCCATTTATACGATGTAGAGTGGAAACACAAAGTATGCATACTGTACAATAGTTATTTTTTTTTATTTTTTTAGAAACTGCATTTGCGGGGGTCTGTGCAAGACTGGAGCCACCCACAGAAATACAAGAAACTCATTATATTTTCCACTGCGGTTTGGAAAAAAAAGTTCTAAAAAATGAATCAGTGCAGCAGTTTAGCGCACCACAGGGCAGCATAATATGATCTAGACCGCATTCAAAATTGGGCAGACACATGGCAAATGAAATTTAATAGAGAAAAGTGTAAAGTATTGCATGCGGGCAATAAAAATGTTCATTATAAATATCATATGGGAGATAGTGAAATTGAAGAAGGGAACTATGAAAAAGACCTAGGAGTTTATGTTGACTCAGAAATGTCTTCATCTAGACAATGTGGGGAAGCTATAAAAAAGGCTAACAAGATGCTTGGATATATTGTGAGAAGTGTTGAATTTAAATCAAGGGAAGTAATGTTAAAACTCTACAATGCATTAGTAAGACCTCACCTAGAATATTGTGTTCAGTTCTGGTCACCTCGTTACAAAAAGGATATTGCTGCTCTAGAAAGAGTGCAAAGAAGAGCAACCAGAATTATCCCAGGTTTAAAAGGCATGTCGTATGCAGACAGGCTAAAAGAATTGAATCTATTCAGTCTTGAACAAAGAAGACTACGCGGCGATCTGATTCAAACATTCAAAATCCTAAAAGGTATAGACAATGTCAACCCGGGGGACTTCTTTGACTTGAAAAAAGAAAAAAGGACCAGGGGTCATAAATGGAGATTAGATAAAGGGGCATTCAGAACAGAAAATAGGAGGCACTTTTTTACACAGAGAATTGTGAGGGTCTGGAACCAACTCCCCAGTAATGTTGTTGAAGCTGACACCCTGGGATCCTTCAAGAAGCTGCTTGATGAGATTCTGGGATCAATAAGCTACTAACAACCAAACGAGCAAGATGGGCTGAATGGCCTCCTCTCGTTTGTAAACTTTCTTATGTTCTTATGTTCTTATAATTAAACCCAATGCTGTATAAGTCCTCAAATTGACTAAGGTAAGGCCATTCAAGAAAATATAACATACTTTTTTGCTTACATTTTAGTTATGATTTGTATTAACTGAAAAAATATAAAATGTAGTCAAAAACACCTTAAAGGGGATGATGAGATCCAGGAGTTTGGTACAATTAGACAATACGTTGAATACAGATTGTTTACATAATCTATGGTCAAACTTTGTGGCCTGTGAGTAAATCATGGCAGTCCCTGAAAAACTCCCTAAACCAGGTTACTGTACCTACCTAGTTACAGTTTTATTGAATGTTTTGTTAAATATTGTGCATATGTTTTAGTTACAATGCTGTTAGTGGAAAGGAGAATAATAATCACACATCTTCTTTGTCCTCATCTTGGAAATGATTAGGAACAGCATCTTCTTGCTACACCCCTCTATTGGGATACTTTATACCATCTATATAATTAATTTCGTCCATGTTTAGTATCCAATTCTGTGTATTTTGTATGATTCTCTATTGTTGTTTCTAGATATTCAATGTTATTCCTATGAAAACATAACAATAATAGTTTTGCACAGGGCATTTGATCAAATCCACAATGTCATGGAGATTTTTACAGTCTGTCCTTGGCAAGGCCGAATAGTTCCACGCCTATTGAGAAATGGAAAGCAAGTGGGCTGGACCACACCATTCACACTGGAAAATAAGCCTTGCATCATCGTGCTACTATACACCAAAGATTTCATAAAGAAATCACATTTGAGATGACCGCAAACTCATTAGAACTTTGCTAACATTGTAGGTTGTCTTTTAATAGCAGTGTTATTTGCCAAAGCTCCCAAACATAACACTGATGAAATGTTTGTTTTCCTTTTAGTAGCACTCAGCATTTCTAACTTACTGTTAGCATCTAAAGCCTATATAGAATTGTCATGTTAAAAAACAACCATTACATTTTTATTGGCCACTTGATTGTCTGTGAGGGAAAGCAGTTCTAATAAGAGACATTGATAAGAAAGCATGGAGGGGATTCCTTCCTTACTGCAAAGAGTAATTTCACATACATAGGTTTCTTCTTAGAAGAGAAACACCCCAGTAAATGTTACAATAAATGTTCTGATGTTGACGTACATGTGGCCTGTTTTATGTCCAGTACTATCTTGTTGGGAACCATGACAATTCATTGATCTAATTTCTGAACATGCAGCTTTTTATCATCATTGTTTCCGAAGAAATAATCTCTTCTGATCATTGCAGGAATTATTTGATCTGAATCAGAAAAAAATATCCTACTAACAAAATGTTTTTTTGTGTGTTGTTGTTGTGCTGTAGACCATGAGTGAATTTCTGTAAGCATTATGGCATACCTATTGCTTGTAAAACCTTATAGCTGAAACCACTACAGCAAGTAATGCCTGATAATCTGCCTGAGGCCCCATCTATTGGAGTTGGAAAGCCCCACAAGGAAAGTACAGCCAATTCTTGTTAAAGCAAACTCGGATTAGACAAAATTTCCTGATAGTACAAATTCTCTACAAGGTCCCGGCAAAATATTGCAGTCGCTTATTGTAAATGTCTTCTTATAATACATATTCACCTAACATGAAATTCCTGTTAGTGGAAATTATTTTGGAGCCCTCCCAGGGAAGACAAATTTGAATAAAACTAAATTTTCGAACTGCTGAATGCAAAGGATATTGGGAAATGTATTAACTTGCATCCACATTAACACCTCTGTACTGTATTTTAGTGCTGGTTGGAGATTACAGATCCTAGGATGCATTTCGAGTTGCCATAGTGCTTACTCAAAAACTTGCACTGCAGATGAAAGATCAGGTGTTGAAAGTGGTGGATAGTGCACTGTAAGAAAAAGAAAGATGTGGCTACGGATTTCATAACATTCCCGCGAGCACTCTAAAATACCGGGATACAATAATACAGGCTTATGAACAGCAAACTGTGGATGCAAGTCATCAATGTTCCTGATTTGCTCAATTCCCTGATGCTGAGGACGCCTTGCTTTTGTGCTTTAAAATTTGATTTGAGTGTTACTGTAACTTCAACAAAAATTGCCAGTATGCATTTGGCTTTAGATTTCTGATATACAATATGTCTTATCAGTAATACAAATTACTGATAAGACTTTTTTTTTTACTGGCCTCTTGAAATTTGTATTATCAAGAATTGGCTGTACTTTCACCAGGCCTAAAAATAAAAATAAAAATAAAACACACATTCCATATCTTCAAAGACCCGCCTTCAGCTCGTTACAGAGAAACACACTCAATGATCTCTGTGTTGGGTATTAATGCTTAAATATTCAATGCAGCGGTATTCCTAGATGCCGGCAAATAAATAGTTAAATATCTCTTAGACAAGAGCATTTACCGAAAGATACGTTCATCTAGCAAGTAATGCTACCGCAGGTCATATTTATGCTATACATTTTTTTTGTGATGTTTCTTTATGATTTGTTTTCCAGATGGCATTGAAACTAATCAGCACACACAGTAGAAGTTTCAAGGTTGACAATCTCCAAGGACCTGTACTGTAAAGCCAGCTCAACTCAGAACATGACTTTAACCTGCATGTAGGTGTATGCTTGCGCCCAAGAAAATGTTTTCTTTTTTTCCATCAATTGCCAACGTGAAGAAAAACAAGCTAACTATCTATCCAAGCGCAGTTTACTTGTCTCAACAGGCAGATCCAATCAAAACAGCTTGGTGGTATATACCTGTACAGCATAATTGCTGCAGTTTGATTCTGCATAGCATTTGTTCACCAGTGGTTATCTTCTGTTACTTTTACATTACCTCGTAGAGCCATTGTTTCTGGTTATAATAACGTGAAATGATTAATATTAAAGCTTGGCTGTGGTTCAATGAATGTATGCTATTTACCTAGCTTTGGTTTCATGTGACCCCCTGCCTCCCCACCTCCATCATCACCATGCAACAAATCCCTTTCCATGGGGGGAGAGTCTTCCCGTCCTGCAGCCATCAAGCTTTGGTTTGGCCGGCTCCTCAGCATTAGGGGGGTAGATCAAATCTCCCTGGCAGAAAGAATCAAGGCCAAAGTGTCTGGACTTGGCACACTTCAAATCTTAAATCTGGCATCCCTATTTTCTCCTTTATATTCTTGATTTGAATTGGTCTGTGTTTAACGGTGAAAGAAAGAAACATAATCGAAAGAAACATAATCTCTTGATTTGTCACTGTGCCTCTTTGAAAATAGGCATCCCTAAATAAAATCATAATAACATAAAATAAAGTTTGTAATGTTTAAAACATATTGATTGATACCCAGTCTTGGGTTATTAATAGCTAAGCTTGTGATGGGGCGGGCGGTTGCGTTAGTCTGAAAAAGTCCTGGAAGTGACAGGAGGAAAACACAATCTGTAAAAAAAAAAAAAAAAAAAACAACAAAAAAAACAAAAGGAGCAGGAAGGTAGACAAACTCAAACAGTTTGGTGGAGAAACAGAACAAAAGAAAAATGAGGAGAGGAAATCAAAGGAAAGGCAGCGGGGAGGAAATAAAAGAGACATAGGTTGAATGAACTCATTATAAATGACACACGCTTTCATATCTGTCCAATTTATTTAATTTTTTTTTAAATATTTTTTTTTTTAACTCACATTATGACGTTGATATGAAGGTGTTTTTTTTTGTTGTAAGTGGCATTAATATGAAAATGGAATTTGCATGCTCAGGACTTTGAACAGAGTACCAAACCAGACAAAACCAGCCAGTGCATACATCATCTTAAATGTTTCTGAGAACATTTTGCATGCTAGCCACAGGAGAGAAATAGTGTATTATCTGTTACTGGCACCAAGCGTTTTGTTAAATCTGTCACAACTAGCAACTGATGGCTACTAAAATTGCTAAACACTTATGAACATATTATAAATGATGAAAAGCTTATATAAACATATTTTGTCTGTTTATCCAGATTCTGCTGTGGTTTAAACATTTAAAATGCGTTATCATTGACACTCGAGTGTGAAATCGGGGACATTAAGTGTAGTTACTGCTGATAGGTTCCAATGGAGATGTGACATATACAGTTGCATGAACAATCATCTCTAAATACATCTTATCCAATCTATGAAACTAAGACTTACACTAAATCCTACTCATATTTACACATTTCCTTCATACACCAGAATCCCTTACTTTGTTAGTTTTCCTCTCTGCCAAACACCCTCTATATACCTGTCATCCTTGCTCTTGCAATATAAGTCGACATTGCATTGTATAGCACTGCATTGCAGTACAGTACACTATACACTGTTGATTTGTATAGTTTTTTTTGTTTTACAGAAGTGATTCACAGTTAATAGGATGACATTTGAATGACACATTGGGAAGCTGGGATGAATGTCTGGATAGGAATGTAAGAAAATAGATTGCATTGAAAATTAAATAAAAAATAAATATCTTGATGCCTGAATCAGAAAACCTTTAAAACTGTACTGAATAGATTACAGGTATAATGAACACAATTTGTAGATTTGGACTAAATATTAATAGAAATATACATCATTGCAATCAGTGATTTGATTGATCACTTGAGCAAAAAAGAAATGATCACTGGTTAAATTAAATACTGTAGATACGCTGCAGTTTAAGGCCTCTGTAGAAAATGACAAAATACAGCTATGACCAAAAGTTCACCCTAGAGAATTAACTCATTTTGCTTCATGAAACCTGCTGAATAATGTTCCGTTAACATGTTGTGAATTACATAACGCTTTGTAGTTTTCCATTTACTTAACGATAAACTGACATTTTGAAATCTAACATGAAATATTGTACTACTATTATGGCTTCTGGTAGACTTCTGCAATATCATTGTGTAGTTTATTTGATTACAGAATGTTAAATGAATTGTTCATATTGTTTTTATTATTATGCCTCAAACCTAAAATTTGAGGTGATGCAAAACTTTTGCCCATAGCTGTAAAGGTAAGGAAGTTTACAATTTGTTGATGTTTTTTCAGGTCAGTTTGGTTAACACAATCATAGCTGACAGATGATTAGCAGAATGAAACAGTGAGGATTACTTTAAAATCCCCATCCATTGTACCACCACCAACTGTTCTGGTTAACTACAACATACACCCATATATAGTATACACCCACTTTCTAAGAGAAATTCTAACACAAATTGTTTGTTTTACCGAAAAAGCGTATACAGTATAGCCACATCATTAAAGTAGTTGTGTCTAAAATAGAATATGTTATGGGAAATTGCTGAACTGAAAATAATATTTTGTGGCTACATTGACGCGAGGTGTTTTTTCAAATCTTTCAATATTCTTAATGTGTTACCACTTCCCCACCACACTTTAACTTAACACTGCGTTAACATTTTTGGAACAAATTAATGCCCATATATTTTATTATGTGAAACTTCCTGCTATTTATTAAAAGCTCTACTACCAATCACAAACACTTCAAACACAAAACTGGATCTCAGTCAATAAAATAAAATAAAATAAAAAAGGCAAATACGATTTCAAAATTGGTAAATCTTTTAATTCTAAAGTGATATGTTATTAAATCTGGTCCGTTTGATGAAAAAAAATAATAAAACAGGGCCCTGCCTTGTATTGCAACTAACAAAATATAAAATTAAACTGGCAAACTAGGATTGTCTACTATAGAGAATGTACTAACCTATGCTTTGCACAATTGCAGTTATAATATTTTGCTAATTAATTTAAGACCAAATAAAGGTTTATTCAAATAAAATAAAAAGCCTAGGTAATTTAAGGTGTTAGCACATTACTCTGCACAGTTTTCATGTACAGATACTCTTAATCTGGTACTGCAGTTTGTATTCAGCAAAGGAAGTATTTGGGTGTTTAATTTTGTTGGTTTCTTAAAGTTTAATAATTAACTTTATAGATCACTGATGATTCTGGTAATTGCATTCTGAGTAAGATATCACTTTATAGAACTGGTTTTAAAGTTTTTTTTTTAAATACATTTTGCTTGCTGCTTCTTGAAAATTAGATCTGAAGGAAAATGCTTTATTTAAGTCTGGTCTTAAGATGTTGGCATATTATAGACTATGTGATGACTATTGTTTGAAGGGTACAAGTGGCTGTAGATGGAAAATAAATACAATAATGATGGGTTTGTTATTTTCCCCTCAGTATTAGTTTGCTATATTTCAGTACATGATATAAAAACTCAAATACATGCTGGGGTCAGTGAGGCACGGATTCCAATGCAATATTGGTAATATAATTCAGTACTTGTGCTCTTACCAATGAAAAGGGATTGGATACAGTATACAAATCAAACTGATGCTCGACCTTCAAAATAAATGTAACGTTGTAAATCAAACCTCTATGACTCACCGTGCAGGTGTGTACAGGGTTCATGTTTGCACACTTCAGTGATGCTTTTTAATACAGCTTTAGAAATTGACAGTCATTTGTAAATGATCAGTATGTATAGTATACATATAGTACTATAGTAGCTGACTGACATATAACAGTAAATAAAAGTGCGCTGAAACCAGATAACCCATCTACATTGCAGATAAAGGCACATTGCTGTCCAGTACAAAATGACTTTGAACAATGTGAGCCCAAGGATTCTATATAGAAGTGGCATCATGTGTTTATAAAAACATCTAAATTGATTCAATTGACGTAGCTGTTTTATTTTTATTTAACAGCAATGCAACTCAACAGCCCTGTTATTCAGCTGTGTATTTTGCGCTTCAGTGTTCCTCAGCTTTAAATGAGCTCCAAGAATGTTTCCAATACCAACAATCTATTGTTCATTGAAATCTCAATTACAGATGTATTGCTCAACACAGTGGGAAATGCAGATTGTTTTTCTGCTTAGGGCCAGTGGTGGGTCAACTCATTCACCTCCTATATGCAGTGGGGGGTCCTCATTGTGCCCAGCTTTACTGTCGGGTGGGACTGAGAGACAGTAAGGTAAGGCCCCAAGGCCAGGTAAAACAGCAGCAGCACAGATGCCTGAAGGGAGGTATTCCAGATCAGTATCTCCTTCTCCCCACATCTCAGCTCTAACCCTAAGGCAACACTAATGCTTTCTATTTTTAAAAGTTCTGACCAAACAATAGCATCCAAGCAGGGGTTTGGTATTGGTATAAGACCCACTCTGAACCTGCAGCAATGAGTTTATTTTAAAACAGTAAGGACCAGATGCATTGCCAGTATCAATTAATGTGCTACATCTGTAGTCTTCCCCTTTTAACCCCTTAAGGTACACAAGGAATTGAGTGTTCTTTTCTTCTTAAAATGCATTTCAGAGTAACTCAAGCATCATGAGGAATCTGACAATTTGAATGACCAGATCCAACTTGTCAGTACATTGTAAACCCTGTTTTGTGCACTGCATTGCAATAAGAAATGTAGTAAAATGTTATTTGTGGGGCACATTTATGTCCCTTGTACCTTAAAGGGTTAACAGTTTCCCATAGTAAAACCATAGGAAAATGTAATAAAGCTCAGTGAAAGCACAGAGAGGTATGGCTAATTAAAAACATGTCAAACTAGAGTAAACTATGGTGAATGCATAGTATGTTCATGGGACAAGCATAGTAAAAGTGCAAAAATACCATGGTAAACTTTTATAAGGGTCTGTTCATGGCTGTAATCTTCATCTACAGTTTCAATATATTGTATCAGTTGTTTATTAAACATGACTACTTTACAGTAGAAGGAAGTGGCATTTCAGATACAATTTCTTCCTGGTTGTCAGTTCTAATTGACATTATTTCATTCAGCTGAAAACGTTTTGCCAAAAAACATGATGAACTGCAGATTCATAAAAGAAACTGTACACAAATCTGTCCATTCTGCCTCATCAGCTTAAAAGCAGTATCAGGCGTTGTGCAGTTTCTTTTTCAGAAACATGCTTTGAATGAGTTTCCTTTGAGCTAAATTAGGAACGTTTTAAGAAGCATAAACAACTTTTTTTTCAGAATGAAGTTGAAGGCAGTTGTGTGGAACTCGGGCCACACCTCTCTGTGGTATACCAAGAGTCAGAAATACAGACACCTGTTGAAATCTGTTTGTTATCCAGGTCCGATTTGACATAAACATGACATCTGTGTGTTACAGAAAAAAAAAAAAAAACTTGAATAGCAATTATTAACCTGCACTAAACTGTGTTTAGTTCTTATGACACACGTCCTTACTATTGTACAGTAACAATGGGGTGTCATTACATTATTCTGTATTTTTTATTCTTTTTAATAACTACAACAAAATTACAGTCTTAGCCCCTTGCAGCCACACAGGAGCCTCTGTCAAACAATTAGGTCATGTTGGCCTTTCATTCACAGGTAGTGAAACTGATAATCTGTACTATTAGGAGGAATTACCGACGTGTTACAATTTCCAGCTGTCTTTCTTGTCAAAGTTAAGAGTTGAGGGGGGATGGAAAATCATTATGCTAGTTAAATAGGGCAAAGAAGAAAAAAAGAGGCGTGGTGGGAAATAGGTGACCAGTAGAGCAGTATTAGTCATCCTCACCCATGACTGATCACAATACATCTGAAGCCCTCGCAACTGCAACATGCAATTTGGAGCCTTGTCTAATAACAGGTTTAACTTCCCTGGTTGGGTCTCAGGGGCTTTGTGCAAATTAGAAGGCACTGTGGGGAAGAGAGAGTTTTGTTATTCCTTAGACAACAAATTCCAATAATACCAGGTGTACACCGTGTGAAGGTGGGGTTTAGTGAAGGACCGAGTGGAGGTGTAAAGCTACAGGACGCTTGTCAAAGAGAAAGTTACTTGCTTCACGAAAGCTTATATTACTTCATAGGATTTGTGACATGCAAGGAACAGGCTTTCCATTTTGGCTCTGTAAAAGCTGTATATTTTATTATAACCAATTCTCATTGTACAATACATTATTATATGTATAACACCAACAGTTTGCAGTTTGAAAGGTTTTGGGAGGCTAGAGTGTATAATATACAGCTCTGGAAAAAAGCCAAGTACAAGGTTGTCCTGGAAGAAAACTTGCTTCCTTCTGCTCTGACAATGTTCCCCAACTCTGAGGATTGGTTTTTCCAGCAGGACAATGCTGCATGCCACACAGCCAGGTCAATGAAGGTGTGGATGGAGGAGCAACAGATCAAGACCCTGTCATGGCCAGCCCAATCTCCAGACCTGAACCCCATTGAAAACCTCTGGAATATGATTAAGAGGAAGATGGATGGTCACAAGCCATCAAACAAAGCCGAGCTGCTTGAATTTTTGCACTAGGAGTGGCATAAAGTCACCCAACATCAATGTGAAAGACTGGTGGAGAGCATGCCAAGACGCATGAAAGCTGTGCTTGAAAATCAGGGTTATTCCACCAAATATTGATTTCTGAACTCTTCCTAAGTTAAAACATTAGTATTGTGTTGTTTAAAAATGAATATGAACTTATTTTCTTTGCATTATTCGAGGTCTGACAACACTGCATCTTTTTTGTTATTTTGACCAGTTGTCATTTTCTGCAAATAAATGCTCTAAATGACAATAGTTTTATTTGGAATTTGGGAGAAATGTTGTCAGTAGTTTATAGAATAAAACAAAAAATGTTCATTTTACCCAAACACATACCTATAAATAGTAAAACCAGAGAAACTGATAATTTTGCAGTGGTCTCTTAATTTTTTCCAGAGCTGTGTATATATATATATATATATATATATATGAAAATAAAGTTACGTGTTCTCCATGTAGTGTGACAGAGACAGACCACATTTGAATGAGAATCCAAAGAAAGACATACCAGTCCCTTTTTTAATTCAAAGATACTGCATTGTTAAAATAAACATGTTTCCTCTTACACATTTCTATTATGTAATTAATACAATTCGTTACAGAATATTCACACAGCACACATTATCAGTCTTGCCCAATGTTGTACAGTAAAGCCGAGAGATTCAAGGATGCACTGCCTACTTTATATAAAGCTACGATTCAATAATCTGTTCAAACATTTTGCAACTAATACTACAGATCACTGTATGAATTGTAAATAATAAAGGCAGACCTAAAAAGTTTTACACAGTATAACACCCTTGTTTAGACAGAAACCCCTCTGTGCTTCAATGTGCAGTCTCATATTAAATATTTACAAAAAATATGTGGCTGTGTATTAGGACAGGTTCAGAGAAAGAGAAAACATGACTTGTATTTTGTTGTAAACACAATTCACCCCCCTGGACTGCTTCAAAAGACAAAGAGTATAGGTTAATATTCACAAGGCATGCTTGAACCAGGCAATGCAAGACCTTAGCTGCAAGAAGCATGGGCTGTAAAACAGTTTAGAGATCTTTATTTATTCATGTATTATTTGAAAACTCGCCATGACGATACACAAATTCAGTAAACGGTGATGCAAGTATTGTTTATGTTATTTAGTTTTACCATAAGCCTAGCTAAACATTGGTTACTTACAAAAATGTACAGTTAAAGTCTGTGTCACCGAGACCTTAACGCTGTCTTTCAGGTTAAAAATCTACTAAAAAAGACCTGGGGATCCCAACAGTGTCCCACGACAAAGATCAAATCTAGCTTTGTTTTCCTGGGCCAGAAAGCCAGACTTTCATTTGATTTATAAGGGAATCACGTAATGGAACTTGTCCATGACAAATCTTTATTTAATTAACTTGTTTCAGAGCTCTTGCTTTGATGTGTGATCTCAGACTGTAGTGTCACCCCCTCTTTCTCCTCTTTTTGTTTTCAAGGTACCACCCTCTAGCTACAGTGGCTGGCCCAAGTTCTCTGGAAAATGCTTATTGTTTCATCCTGACCATAACACAAAACTGCAATTTTCCAGTCCACCTTATCGGAACCAAGTCTTACTATCCGGTAGTGAATTTTACATCACCCTACATACAGAGAGCATTTCCCAGCCAGACAATGTGCTGGATATTTTGCTGCACCATCACAATGCTTTGCTAATCGCTTTATTTAGAACAACTGCAAGGTGGCTTTTTTGTGTGTGCATGCCAATGCTAAACAGCCTGCTCACATATTTTATAATATTCTGCATGATATTTAACCTTGAACACAAAAATCTCTGGGTATAAATGTATGGTGCAAACATGCAGAGATTCCTGTTGATTTAATAAAGCGTACTATGAATAGGGGGAATAGCAAAGAGACACTTAAGGGGAGAGAAGAACAAAAAGAGCACCCACACTAGTGCAGTCACAATAAAACCACAGATGATGTGGCAGACAGCATACAGTACAGATTTGTCTTCTCAATCACCAGCCTGCAAAGTCTACTTGGCCTATCATGCAGATGTCTTCTGATTTTAGTGAGTAGCCTTTTTTGTTACACTTCCTTTAGAGACATTCAGGCTTGGGCGCCTGAACCTTTGTGAGCCATTTCCATCAGGTGTAATTGCGGGTTGTGTGTTAAAAAGCCATCACTGCAGGTGACATCAAAGACACTGATCAGACCTTGAGTTAAGAAAGGTGTGATCTGGCCTGGGAATGGACATAGTTACAAAACCATTGCCAAATAATTACCATTGGAGTATACTGCCTGAAGAAGATAATCGATGAGTCTAGCACACATACAAAGATGGAGTTACTTGCTTCCCGAAAGCTTGTGACATGATGTGGTTGGCATGTTAAGACTGTGTTCGAGTTTGTCTACTGTGTGGCATGTATGTGTAAAAAAGATTACATCTTGAATGTCAGCAATGAAGTATGTAATGATTCAACAAATGCGATAGCCTTCTGCTAATGCATACTGTTGGGAAATGTCTAAATCCTGTACACTTCTGACAAGTGGTTCAGTAATGCTCGATCAGTACATGAAACATTGCTGACGAGGGTAGGAAGTTATAGTCACCGTTTCCTACAAATAAATGATTCTTTTCAGCTGCTTTTGGTACATGATTACAGAGTTGCTTCTCTGTTGGGAAACTTTCCAAATCATCTTCTCCGCAAATAAAACCCACTGTGAATGCTTTCTTTCAAAAGTCACAATTGACATTGGTATCAGTCAATTAGAGGGCAGAATTTTATAAGTTCAATGCAGGTACTAATGTGATGCAAACCCCCCTAAGAATATCAACACTGTGTTGCTGTTAAGCAAGTCTAAAACCCACAGTAAGCTGTGAGGCCAGGAGCTTTCAGATTTAATGCTAAGAATGTATTTATATTTACACATTTAGTGCCTATATTTTTGGACTACTGCACTATAATAAAAATAATTAAATAAATAAATAATACACAAGCACTGATTGTTTGGCTAATATCCATGCAGGTATTGGATGGAATCCAAACAGCATAAGGGACATCTATCTGTGTACCACAGTGAGAAAGTGGATATCAATAAAGTGTGGTTACTGTACTTTCCTGGCTCAATTCATCCTGTTCAAGTGTATGACCAAAATATCAAGAATGAGCCGACATCTTACTAAGATATGCTACATGTTATTGTTTTTAATTCTCAGATAGGTATTGAAACATCTGCTGTTGTCTGAATGTGATACATGGGGTAAAACTGTGAAAATTAAAACCTAACAGAAATACTGGGCACCCATCTGACCACACTTTCTCCTAATATACCTTGACCACAGGATTAATGAAGCAGCTAATAATTCTACAATGACACAAATCCTCACTCAACCTATCACAGCACCCAAGTTCACTGAACACATTAATACACAAATGTATGATAAAAATACCACATTTCTGAGAATATATAATAAAGATAATAGAGTTTAATTGAACAAAAACAAAGCTTCGCTCACTTTTATCAATACTGTGGGTGTATTATGAATAAAATCAGTATACTGTATGGACCATGAAACATGTTTCTTTTCTGTTTGTTAGAAGTAAACAACCCATAGCAAATATGAGACAAAGAAAACTGGCTGGGGTACAAAAATGTGAAAACAAAACATGCATGTTTAAACACTTCTGTTATGTGATTATACCAAAACATTTATATACAGTATAACCCACCCCCCACCCTCAAATATGGACTGTTAACTATTAAACTAATTATCTGTTCCAGATTAAACAGGGTTCAGAAAAGGAAGACGACACTTCATGGTCTAATTAAGGGAGCACATACTGACTTCTTGTAATTTGCTGTAAGGAAGAAAAGATCTGAGAAGAATCGCCCATAAAAATATCTTTGCTTGCATGTGTTACTGAGAAAAACAGTTTCCAGAGGCAGCTGTAAGAACTTGGAAAGTGTAAACCTGTCTTTCCACTGGCTAGGTTTTTACAGCTCAATGTGTGGTCACTTTAGGAAATACCCATATTTGCTTGTTTTCTAATCAAAGGTGCAAATCAAAATGAACCATCTTTCCACTGGCTCGCCGGTCTCCGAAGTTTTTCACTGCTCTCCATTTCTATGTCTCCTCTTTTACCAGAATACAGCCGCAGGGGTCCTGTGAAGTTCTTTGATGTCGCAATTGAGGTTTGATGACGACAGCAGAGAAAGGCAGCGGCAATGCAAAGGCTGCCTTTATCTAGTGATGGGATCTCTCATCTCATTGTCTGGCTTACTGCAGTGAGGTTTTTTTGGTCAGATTGCTTCCGAAAGAATTTGACAGAAGCGGAGGGCAGGAGAGCTCTGGCAAAGAGTTTGTTCTGGAGGATGGCAAGAAGTCTCTTTTTCATTTTCTCTTTTTTAATTTTTAATTTTTTAATTTTTTATTTTTTAAAAAGAACAGTCCCGTTCTTCAGTCTGTTGGCATGGGAATGACACTGATGTGGAGGAAATTGTCTGGGTAGCTGAGATGTTCACTTAGCCACTGGAGTGGGGTCTCAAGCATAGGCTCAATCCCATGAATCACCACTTGATACTTCTTCTCACCATCTACAGAAAAGACACACAAAGGGTGTTTAGTGGCAACATGCATGACAAAAGTTTTACAAAGCCTCCTGTGTATTACCACAAATCTTTGGGATAAGTGAATCATACTTTCCTTGAAATACAAACTATTCACATGAAAATACTGCTAAAGGTTTTGAAACTTTATTTGCACAAAACACCAACAATACGCAGATGTTTAGTCTGATGAAAAAAATACTGTATGCTTAATACACTTCTATTTTGTTTCACAGACCCCACAGATTGGCACTAATTAGTAAAATTAATTGAACAGAGCCCCTTGCATTCACATTATACATCCCTATATCCACTTTAAGACCTGGTAACTTAATTCCAAGCTTTCCCTAATTTACAACACATGACCATGTCTATTGTAACTTGGTGCCATCATACCGGGTTCCATTTTTTGCATTGCCCCAAAGTTATAGATATAGACAAATATTTAATGTTATACCGACTGTGAAAAAATCTTGTCAAAACATTTATCGAAACTACTGTACTGATTGTTATAGATGACATACTAATAACTAATACCAATAAGGTACAGCATTAAATTATTATTAAAAAAAAAAAAGAAGAGTGAAGGGGGCATTCATTGTGTCATAGGCAACAAATGCACACTTTACATTTCACCTACAATACTTTATAGAAAAAATAAACAAAAAATACATTTTAATTGTATCTGTTATTACGCGTTTGCTGTTTTTAATTGCATTTTAAAAAGAATATACGGGTAAGTCATTAGGGGGTTTAGGAACATCAGAAACTTTCTCAATTCAACAATATAGTATAATTTTGTTGAAAATGTCATATATATATATATATATATATATATATATATATATATATATATATATATATATATATATATATATATATATATACTTTATATTATCTCCAGTTACCAGTGACTTAAATTTCTTATTTTTCTTGGCAACGATACACTGTTATCAAACCTTCCAAAAGGCCAAAAATGTAATGAACAACCTTCATGTTTCTTAAGTGTTTCTATACAGCTGGGATCAGCTGTTAACTCCTAGTTCTCAGCGGGTCTGGAGTAAACTAATGTATTTTAGTGCCAAATAGCCAACCCTGCAAGAAAATAAGTATTTAATTATTTTGGTGCTGCTTTATACATCATATAAACAAACTAATGTTAGAATTGTTAAGCTTTTAATTAGTATGAAATAAGCCAATGTTTTAAAATGCTTCTGTACCCACCCAATTTCTACTACTTTTTGTTGCATTGGCTTAATATATGATTGTTTCCTGTTAATATATGAGGACCAGTGGTCTTAACCATTGGCACCCCCATTCTCTTACATACAAATTCCAAACCTTTGTAACAAACAGTCTGCTCATTAAAGAAATAGTTGTCATTCAGAAGGTATTTTTATAGACTGCTTTAAAGAACCGCATAAGTCAAATTTGTAGGCTGATTTTAAGCTGCTGTACATTAACTTCAATCCAATACATGTTTGTGTAGTCAGATGTAGATAAGTGCAAAAGGATAAATTCATCTTTAATCCTCATTTTCAAACCCAATTTTTCACCTACCATTTTCAACGTGACCCGTTTGCATTTTGCTAACTAAACAGAAAAACCAAAAGACTGCTTTTCAGCAGCACAACAGCTGTATTGTATTTCCACACACACACACACACACACACACACACACACACACAAATAAGGGCCACATTAAAAGCAGGTTAAACGGTGATGAACTGCTGGACTGACCCGACAGCGTCTGGACAATGCTTGTGCTCAGCATCTAACAAATTCTTTAACCTCTCCAGTGTTGATCAGCAAACATCCACCTAATTGAATCCATGGAAAAGAAAAACCACAGACTGTCTCTTTGGTACATACATCATGCTGAAGGATTTGTGTCTCTGCTACGGGGGCAAAGCTGGGAGAGGTCAGGTCAGGTGGAGGGTTATGTAGAGTCCAGGATGCTGGCCCGAAGGATCACATCAAAAGTTCATTTTAAAAGGTTGATTAATCTTTAGAAGAAATCATGTTGCCCTAATGCTTCCTGTTGCAGGATATCTCACAATCACAACGCAAAAAATAATAGTTACCGAAAGTTCAGAAGAATTCCTCCAGTGAACACCAACAGAAAGGTATAACTTGTATGAAACATGCACATCTGTAAGATTAACCTATAGAATTCATAAACACGTACAGCAGTGGTTGGCAATTACATATGACGGCAGGCCAAATTACCTGCGCGCAGCCGCAGAGTGGGTGACTTGCAAAATGTGTTGCAGCATGGCACAAGGCATACCGGCTTGTCAATAAAAAAAAAAGCTGGTCAGGCCGGTTGAAAACAAACCAAATCGGAAAAAAGAAGTAACAATTGTGATAGTATGTCTTTGTAACCTCCAAATAAATATTACTAAAATAATATATCATCTGTGTTGTATCTATTAAGAGACAAATTAGTTTAGTTTAACATTCCGATATGTTGTAAGTGAACTCAAAATGACTCTTAACGATGACGGACTTTATTGTACAGCTGAAAGACAATTTCAGGGCTCGCTTTGACTTCAGCATTCCCAGGAACGTAATCGTTTTTGTCCGTGATCCGTTTTCAGTCAACCCCGATGGTGATTTCTCGTCCCATGCAAAGCAAGTGCTTCCTGCAATCGACGAAGCAGCAACTAGAACCAGTAGTATATTTGCAGGCATCGTCGCTGCTGAAACCTCAATTCATTAACAAAGCAAATCATTCTGGTCCGCCTATATATGTCCAGGCAGCTACCGCTGGCTCTGTTTGTACTCTCCATGCCTGGATCTACTTACACATGCGAAGCGGCTTATTCCACAATGAATACAATATTAGAAACAGGTGCACGAAACAGGCTGACACAAAAATCTTTGGAGAACTGCCTACCTATCGCCATCACGTCTATCACACCTGGTGTTCTATAGCTGATCGCTGAACGAAAGTGCAATTTTTCTCATTAAATTTGTCATAACGCAATGAAGCATTAAAAAAAAAAAGTATGCTACTTTTGAATTGTGTTTTATGTTATTCTGCATTCGTGTCTGTCTATCATGTGAGGAATCCAGTTCCATAGCGAGACATAAATGTATCATCACAAATCAGCAACTACTGTACTTTGGAATCGATATTGCAAAACACTTAATTTTCTGCTTACCTCGCAAGAAATATATGCAGGTCGTACGGAGAATCCCCCATGACAGCCCCCTTGCAGTAATGTTAAAATGAAGTTCCGCTCTTGCTCAGCCGTTGATACAGCCCTGACAGGAGGCATCCGCGGGCCAGACGACACCTGTCCGTGGGCCAGATTTGGGCCGCGGACTGCCATTTGCCGACCACTGACGTACAGTATTTGACAGCCTTATTTAAAATGGAAACATTTACTATATTTACAGGTGCAGCTGATATCATCACACAATGGCACCCATGAGGGTGTTTTAGGCTGTGCAAAAAAATAAAATAAAATAAATAAATAAAAAAAAAGATTTAACCAGAGACATTAAGAAATGGTTAGTATGTTAGTTAAAAAAAACTTTTATTGTACTGAACTTTTGGGATCAATTGGCAAGCACTGATGGGTCAGTGGGTACATTTTCTTGTGCTCTTCTAAAATGTCACAGAGATGCCACCAAGAACTGTGTCATAAGATAAGCCCCAGATTCAGTCTCAGACACTCCAACTCTAGGGTTACTGCTTCTAAAACCCCAAGACACTTGTTCATTAAAGCTATACACAAATGACCTGGGGCTAGGTGGGCTCGCTGGGTAATTCAACAGCCTTTCACCTCTCTGGAGACATAGATTTGAATTTGACATATAGATATGAACATGGCTCAGGTGAAATGAGTTTGGTGGTCTCAATCACCTTTCATGGATCCATAAATGCACCAGCACAAAAAATAAAAAGTAAAACAACCAAACAAATAAATTCCATATTTGTGAAAAGTGAGACTTAGCCAGCTAATCCTCCAAAAAAAACTTAAGTACCAAATAAGACACAGAACCCATTGCTTAGACAAGGTTTTGGCGGTGCACCCAACTGGAAAAGAATGACGTAACCAGAGGGATGGCAGTCACCAGCTCCGGGAGAGATCAGAGAAATATAGTTTAAATGAAACAGGAAACATGAGAAAGGTTGAACAGGTTTTGTCATAACATACAGAGATGTGACGCTGGCTCTTCAATCCATGGTATTCATTGTTTGGCTCACCCCTACCATAGTTACCACACACAGGGCCCTGTTCATAAAAGTACTTGCCAACTGCCGTAATAAAATAAATTTTGTTTAAAACTAATGAAAGTCATCCATATTGCTATTCACAAAATGATCTGAGCAAACGGGCGACTGTCGCAAATCATTTTATGTATGGGTATACAGTCGTTGATGACATCATCAGCATTATTAATGTTCCCTGGGTGTCGCTGGTAGCTGTTGCAAAAAGAAAAACGGAATCCACCGACAGTAGCCTACTACCGAAACCAGAGTCTGCAGCTGCCAGTCACGGGCAGTTTGCAAAACCTGATTCCGATGTCCCTATCACGTCTGCCAAAAATTCAGGAAATGTCATAATTTAGAAAAAAAAAAGCATTTTTTTTAAATAAATAAAATGCAACGGCAACGCTGGTAAACACATTTCCATACGCACACATAAGATTTCCATTCTTAAGTGCAGGGCCTCAAAAAAAAAAAAAATAGGAGGACACTTGAATAATACTGTAATTCTAGTAATAATAATAATAATAATAATAATAATAATAATAATAATAATAATAATAATAATAATAATAAACCCTGCTTAAAGCATGGAATCAATCAGGGACGAGTTTATGTATATGAGGGTCAATCAGTGTTTTTTGCAATACCAAGCAAGCCCACATTTCCCACCGACTGCATTAGCAGCACTGGTATACTGTATATTGTAACGCTCCATGAAAATAAAACAGGTTCACACAGGCAGTATTCGTCCAAACTGGTTATTGTGAACACATGTAAAAGAAGTAAAAAGAGAAGGACCACTGTCAGCCGCGGATCACGGTAAAGAAATAATAAAAATAAAACAACTGTCCATTCTCAGTCTCTCACTTGCTCTCCGCTTCACAGTGCTGTTTCAAAATGACTATGCCAGAGAATATGTTCTTGTGTGAGTATATATTTATACTAAACATTTTCCTTCATATAAAGCTACAGTTTTTTTTTTTTTTTTTTTTCAAAATAGATAGTGTTAATCATGGGTATGTCAAACTGTATAACAGAGCAAGTGTAGTAATAAAATATGTCTTTAAAAAAAAAAAAAATTGTCTGCCAAGGCTGTTAGTTTAGACTTGACTGTAGAAAGTGTTCAATAACTCCTAGTTATCGACAGTATTTTGCTTTCGTTCACTCTTATGAATAGCAGGTTGACGCTCAGGACAGATGAAAACTTTATGTTAATGAGGTCACTGTTAACTTTTCTCTCAATTCGTTACAAACATGCCTTCATAGATGAAAATCATTGGGGCTTAACGATGCATCTGAATTATCTCTTATGAATAGCAACTGACGTTAAATAGGCGGCTATGGACGAAGTCCGATCATGTACTCCTGTTTTCTCATTTCGACAGGCGTTAACCCTTTATGAATAGACCCCACAGTGCTTTTCTACAACTGTTTGCAAACCTGCAGTTAGGTTATTTAAATCGAGTTTCAAAATGTCACTCTGCATTATCAATGGAAGACTCTTTCCTGGACGCGCCAATTAATGATGCATTATAGCAACCCTTCAGACCAGCGTGTTTAATTTCAAACAGGCCATTTGTCATGCCGGCAAGCTGTGATTAACACAGGGAAGCAGGGAGCCCTTCGACAAGGTCAGGGGAGGGGGACGGACAGACAGACTTGTGATTTGCTCCTCGGATAATCTAGATGGCCTGCTAATGAAAAGCATTTTGAAGGCAACTCTTCATCATTTTCTTGTTTATGTAGCCCCTGTGAGGACAAATACTGCAGGATTAGTGTCATGACCGTGTACATTACAGGGATAACACTTACCGAGTGCACAGCCTGCTTTTACTCCACACAAGTGACATTTCTGGCACACGGTGAAAGCCAGACTTGTGCATCTGCTCTCCATTAAATATATGGTACCAATCACAAATAGCAGAACACAGTTTTAGAGCTTGTAAATTCATATCTCCTCTAATTCAAGAATAACCCAATATCCCTAAAAAGGTCTAGCAAGGAATCTGAAAAGTAAAATAATTAATATCCGAACAAACAGCTACACTGCGGGAGGGGGTTCCTAAAAGCCATTTGAAGAATACAGCATGGGGTTATTGGGTTATATTTTATATGCTGTCCATGGAACGCCAAGAACGGGTGTTTACATCAGTCACCAGTACCTACTGCACTTAAAGTAAATCTCTGTTCCATTTCTGTTAACTATCTTTTAAAATGTTCTATTCCATCTTCAGTCAAAAAGAAAGTAAAACACTTTTTTTTTTTTTTTTAACCTCTCTTAGATAAAGTGACATAACCTATACCTTACACAGGATTCAGTTCAGCTTACGAAATGAGTTTCTGCCTGTGAAGATATTATGAGAATGACAGCAAAATACACAGTTTACAGTACAGTGAAGCCTTTATCAGGAAACGTCTGTATAGTAAATCGAATTGGGGGATATGTACATAGAATCTGTGAAGATGAAACCAATTAGTCCAGTTTCCAATTAGTTAGAACTGATTTTGTGACCTGTACTGAAATGTATCCAGAGATTACTCTGCTTTTCTTCAACATAATGCAATGGGATTTTGACTTATGCTGTTTTGTGTAAATACTACATCAGAATACATTACACACAATTGCTTTCTACCACTCCAATCTTCTGATAAGTTATATGAAAGTAATGATACAACGCTGATATTAGCCAGGGGGTAACATCATCCTAGAAGTATGTGGTCTCAAAATAATGAATGGGTTTTCTAACCCTAAGTAGCAGGCATCCTGGCACTGGGAATCAGTTACCTGCTAAAGTTCAAAGAGTATATATTTGTAAGTCTTTTTTAAAGCTCTTTATCCTCCTGAGTTTATGTAAGTGAAATATAAATATATTTATAGAATAGTGCTGAATAGTTTCAATCTCTAATCCTGGCGGCATAGCAATCTAAATGGTAATATTAATATATTTATACTGTAGATTACTGTTACTACTTTACCAAGTGATAGACAGCTGCTGTAGTTTTACATGATACGCTGGTTAAATCAGAGGTATCATTATTCATATACATTTAACAGTACAGAGTACTTTATCTTGATCTACATCATTGATTTAACAATTTGATAATTAAATAAGAGAATCACCAAACAAAGTCAGATTCCTAGATTATGAATTGTTAAAGTTTGCTGACAATACTGTAATAACAATTACAGCTATTAGGATTGGTATTACAATCTCACTGTGACCTACATTCACTGTACAAAGATATAAAAAATGTGTTTTTGATAGTCTCAATAACTTGTGGTAAAGAATGTTGTAACAATTATCACAACTCATTAGCAGTATACTTGATCTAATTAATAACGTAAATATGAAGGCAGACAGACTCTTCGGATATACTTTCACTAACTTTCAAAAACCAACTGATCTTATTTTTAATGCCCCATCATTACCCTGTTCAGGGTTTAATTACACATCATGGCAAATAGTATTTTATATTTGGAAGCAACATGAGGGCATTTTAGCTTTATAAATATTGGGAATTTCTTCAGTACTTGGGATTCCTGAAGTTATTCAGTTACATTAATGTAAGGGACTAAGTCACAGCCGGAAAACTCCCTCTGAAGTCCTATTTCCTGCTTACTGACAAACCAGCTGATGCTCAGCGACTGACATACTGTAATTGGGAGCCAGTCACTTATAGGCATATTTAGAAGCTGCTGATACTCACTTAAGTTAATGGTTGCTCATATTGAGAAAGCACACTTTATATTTCTGAATATTGCTGAGACTTTTCACCCCAAGGTGGACAACATATTAGCCTTCTGAACAGGGGCATGGAGGAAGAAATCAAAGTCTGAAAAGGCTGTCCTTACCTTGATTCTAAACATCATCATGTAAAATCAAAATACCTCATGCATCATGTGTGACTGGCAAGATTTAAAATAATAATAATAATAATAATATTATTAGCTTAGTGTTTTTTAAGCAATGCCTTTTCTATATATTATATATTTTCTATAATTGTGTGTTTTTCATGTTCCAACACGAGAAAGGAGAGAATTACAATCCATCATTACTACAGCATGGCCGCGTTACATGAAAAGGTGCAATGCTTTTTTGTGTTTCAAAACTTGCAGCTTTGAGATCTGAGGACATAGCCTTGTGAAAGGCAAGTTTATGCCAACCAAGCCCTTGATGGTTAGCCTGACTGCCTTAAAGGAAAGTCTACCATGGTAAACCCGTCACACTCTCAGTTTGTGCAAACATACGCACAGCCCCCAACAAGTCTTGGCTCGCTGCCATGACTAAGAGACGCTTGCTTCTTTTTCCCACAATCCCACTGGAAAATTAAGTTGAAAATGTACATAATACAATCAATACCCCAAACAGGTATCAACAACAGGCCGAAATTCGTTTTGATCTCAGTTTCAGAGCCTCTGCAACTGTGAGATGTGAAAACAGCGGCTCACCCCATTGCCTTAATGGCACACTTGATCCCCATGTAAAAAAAAAAAAAAGACTG
Source organism: Acipenser ruthenus (assembly GCF_902713425.1). NCBI lineage: Eukaryota > Metazoa > Chordata > Actinopteri > Acipenseriformes > Acipenseridae > Acipenser > Acipenser ruthenus. Next base: position 81,206,245 of record NC_081193.1, on the reverse strand, counting down.
AAAACAAAAAATATATATAATGAAATGCCTACCTGCACCAGTATCTATGCATGTAATTGCATGCATAGATCTGTGGTGTGACCTACTTCACAGTAAGTGCATTGGACCTGTAGTGTTCATAAACACATTGTTATATATATTGCCTATTATTTTCCCTTATGGACAAATCACCCTGTCCACTGTAAATACACTGCAACCTGTTAACTGTATTTGCTCAATTTAGTATTATGATCTTAGTTCTACTTTCCCTAGAACTAGGATCAGAATGCTGTTGTTTCTGATAATTATGTACAATATAAAACTTGTCAATCATTTTAAATACTGTTTTAAAAAAAGAAATAGATTTAAAAAGTACTTTTTAACTGGAAAAACCCAACTGGCATACAGACGTGCTCAAATTTGTTGGTACCTCTCCACAAAAAACGAAGAATGCACAATTTTCTCTGAAATAACTTGAAACTGACAAAAGTAATTGGCATCCACCATTGTTTATTCCATATTTATTAGAAATCAGACTTTGCTTTTGATTTTTTATTCAACATAATATTGTAAATAATAAAACAAATGAAAATGGCATGGACAAAAATGATGGGACCGCTAACCTAATATTTTGTTGCACAACCTTTAGAGGCAATCACTGCAATCAAACGTTTTCTGTAGCTCTCAATGAGACTTCTGCACCTGTTAACAGGTAGTTTGGCCCACTCTTCCTGAGCAAACTGCTCCAGCTGTCTCAGGTTTGATGGGTGCCTTCTCCAGACTGCAAGTTTCAGCTCTTTCCATAGATGTTCGATAGCATTCAGATCAGGACTCATAGAAGGCCACTTCAGAATAGTCCAATGTTTTGTTCTTATCCATTCTTGGGTGCTTTTAGCTGTGTGTTTTGGGTCATTATCCTGTTGGAGGACCCATGACCTGCGACTGAGACAGAGCTTTCTGACACTGGGCAGTACGTTTCGCTCCAGAATGCCTTGATAGTCTTGAGATTTCATTGTGCCCTGCACAGATTCAAGGCACCCTGTGCCAGGCGCAGCAAAGCAGCCCCAAAACATAACCGAGCCTCCTCCATGTTTCACTGTAGGTATGGTGTTCTTTTCTTTGAAAGCTTCATTTTTTCGTCTGTGAACATAGAGCTGATGTGACTTGCCAAAAAGCTCCAGTTTTGACTCATCTGTCCAAAGGACATTCTCCCAGAAGGATTGTGGCTTGTCAAGATGCATTTTAGCAAATTCCAGCCTGGCTTTTTTATGTTTTTCTTTCAAAAGTGGAGTCCTCCTGGGTCTTCTTCCATGGAGCCCACTTTCGCTCAAAAAGCGACGGATGGTGCGATCACAAACTGACGTACCTTCACCTTGGAGTTCAGCTTGTATCTCTTTGGCAGTTATCCTTGGTTCTTTTTTAAAAATCACACTTGACATTTCCATCAATGTGTTCCATAGGTTTACCAAGTACCAACTCATCATTTTCTGTCAAATATTTATGATTAAGAATGTCAGCATTAGGCAGTGTTTAGCTGATGTACAGTACTGTCGCACAATGTCATCAATACATACCACTCTGCAATAAACAATGGCTGTCCAGCAAAGTACAAATGTCTGACAAAATCATTAACCACTTTAACACCATGAAACCGATCACACAATAGAATGGGAAACTTGACGTACGCACGTACGTCAAATGAAAACCCACTTACAGTACCATGCCGTACCTGCGTACGTCAAGTTTCTTATTCTATTCTATGATCAATTTCTCAGCCTAGCGTTTCAGGTTTCTTTCTCTAAGGCAGTGCTAGTACTGTGGAATGTGCAATGAAAGTTGGGGGAGGGTCAGGTTACATTTGTATCCACTTGCGTGTCATGTAGCGATTCCAATCTAGCTGTGGGCGTTTAGAAGGCCGAGATATATTGCAGGAAGCCATTCAACTTTTCCAAGTATACATATAGTGTTTAAAATTATTTTTTTTTTGTTTTATTATTAGTTTTACTTGTTTAGTTGTAGTTTATATAGTTTTTCGCGAAAGCTAAACATGGCAACGTACGCTGTCTTTCTATAATGAGGAGTGAAGATGGTTTGGAGGATTTCGATACCAGCGACAGTGATGCTGACATCACTCAGCGATGATGATGAAGAGGATGTGGAGCCAAGAACAGTACAAACTGTACAAACAGAAGAGCATGTAGCTACTTTACAGGTAAGCCAGCTGCAAATGGGAAGCTGTTTGGTTTGAAATGGCAGTGCTGTGACAAAATACTATCAAAACACAGCACTGGGTACAAGCAATGCGGCAGCCAGATCCATCACAATGCCTGCGCAAAGTAGCTGTGTACACACATCTGTGACTATCCCTCCAACATAAGGGAAGCAGAGACCACAAAAAAGGTACAGGGTGTGCTACGAAAATGAAAACAAAAGAAAAGACACAAGAAAAATGTGTAGTGGTTGCAAAGGCAACCCTGGGTTCTGTTGTATTGAACATTTCAATAAATGGCACAGAGCAAGTCGATAATGGCACACGTTTGATGTTGTTTGATTTTTATTTGATAATTACTGTTTACTGGTTATTATTGTTATTAGCAGTGTTTTTGTTTTCACTGTTAAAAAACAAACAAACAAACAAACAAACAAACAAACATGTTTTTATCTCTATATTGAATATGGGTATGTAGTACACAGGAGCATAACGGGTTAAAGAAAAACACAGTTTAGATAATTTATGTGTGTTTTATTCATCATATGTTAACATTTTAAAGCAATTACAGGTTTGAAAACATTATTATTATTATGTTCAAAATCTGGTACCTGGGAAGGGGTTTCATTTTTACATCTGGAGTTGAAGTGGTTAACAGTCATTCTGCGCTCTCTTTATTTAAGAGTGTGCAAAAGCCGCAGAAATGGATTGCTTGTCTCTCAGTTCACTTTCTTGTTTTAGTTTAATGTGTCGCTTACTTTCAGTATGTTCTTTTACTCTGTCATCCCAAACATGTACCTCAATGAAACAGTATTTGCAATATTTGCAATGCTATGCATCCTCTTCCTTATCTGGCCCACTTCTGCTATTTAGCTTTTTGTATACTTCAAAACAAGGTTTTCTTTTCAATATTCATAAACTTATTTATGTTCCACTCAAAATATTTTATTTGTGTATTTCGATTTAGTTTTTGATCAAGCTAGTTACTACGCCAGCACTTGCCACAATAAATCAGACTTTGATTGGCCATTGGCCAACATAATCAGGTGATAAAGTGTTTGTGAAGCAACAGAAAACCAATCACGTGCGACATTTGAACGTTATTTGATTTTCTGTCTCAACGTACGTGTTGTATTCTAGGATACAGTGTAGAGATGCTTATTACAATGTCGAAGTCAAAACAGCATTTTAATAAAAATATTGTGTATTTCTTAAAAATAGTAGCAGGAAAATATTGAATAGTACACTAAAAATTGGGTATAAAATCAGTAAAAACCGATGGTTCAGTTAAAAAGAAAAAAAAAAATAATCCTGTAATTTTTCGGTAAAATTCATTATAAATCGGAAATGCGCAACACTAAGTATACAGCATGTTGCTAAGTATACAGTATGTTCAAGAAATAGGTGGACAAAGCCCAAATGTATAGCCATAGTTTTCATTTTGTTGACTTGAGGCAATTCTACAAGAAAGGAAGATTACTTTTGTTACTAGATTTACAGTTCTGCTTCAGTCATTATCAAGCCTGTGTGATCTTTTGATAAATCTGTTAAAAGGAGAAATTCCAACTAGGAATTTAGTTTGGGTGAATGTAATTTATTCTGCTGCATTTGCATTTTCCAACAATGTAAAAACACATGCCATCTCAGTGATCCTGACGAGGACTTGACAGCTAGCTAAAACACAACCCCTGGAAGAGTTGAGAGAAGCCGATGTGTCATCCTAAACATCCTGGTTTCTACCTCTTTCACTGTGGGTCTGAGACATGAGAGAGTGGGCTGATCTGTAGAGCTCTTGCAAGTCACACGTGTGGGCTGCTCCAAGGGTTAGTAACAGGTGGGGGATTTTTTGGTTTATTTATTTATTCTAAATTATGTTGTGTTTCTTATAATACTGGACAGAGTAACTGAAAACTGAACTCCACACACACACACGCACACACACACTCACTCACAGAAAAGGAATATGCTGTGCATTCAAACACCAAATAGAAGACGCCTTCTGAAAATCTTATATGAGCGATTTCATTCTTCACAGACAATTTTATTATTTTTTTTTTGCTTGAAAAGTAATGCATAGACCATAACATCCTTGAACTGCCATCTCTATGAAATTCAAGTGGGTCTAAAGCATTAAGAGCCTGCTGCACCATGAGTTTCAAGGACTACCGACATTGTAAATGTACCAAGAAAACAAATGCAGTCACACATGCACATGCAGTGGTGATTCACAACATGCCAACACATGACTAAGCAAGAGGTGTATCCTGGAATTACTTATTTGTTTATAAATGTGTTCACGGCACATTACCAAGTCTCACTTGGTTTGAGCTGGAAATGTCTGTTTATGTAACTGCTCTCCAGCAATGCATTCACCGTGAAGGCTTGTATTTCAAACCCAATATGGATGGGATGAGAGTTTTTCTTGTTTTGTTTTTTTAAAACTGACTCAACGTTCTAAGAATTCTTTTGCGGCTCATCAGAGGTATTTTCCATGGAAACATACAAGATGTTTTATAACTGCATGGAAAATATCTTTCTTTGTTTTGTATCAAGTGTTGTTGGTTTTATCTGAATGTTTGGGGATGAGTTGCCAGGACCTACTGGTAAATTAGATAGGTATCTGAAAGATGAACTGAATTGAACTCTGTTGTAAAATATGCTTTGGAACTTTTCATGTGAAAAGTTTTGCCTTTTGTCACAAATAATAATACAATATATGAACAAATAAAAAAATAAAACAATTTGCTTCCCTGTAAATATGTTTGTAAATCTCTTACATGTTAATTGCTCTTTTGGTATAGTTATAGTTGTCATAGTAAGTGAATAGTTAGTTATCAATACTGTACTTTGAATACTGTTCTGGCACTAAGTTCCTATGAATGCAATCTGGTTATGTTTTATACAGCAGACTCAAAATTGAGAACATAATTCTTGACTTGCTGCAACAACCACATTTTAAATAATGCCACTCATGAGGATTCCCTAGTAACGAAACAGTTTTTCTGAATCAACATCTACATGCATTGTTATACCATAGAGGATGGAATCATAGTAAAAATGCCTCACTCTGCTTCACACATTACTCTACATGTGTTGTACAGGGCTCACTTCCGATCCCCTTTGAGACAGGATGTTTTTCACGATGATAGAATATTAACTTAAATGATCTGTTTTATGGTTGTAGTGATTGGAATCTGTCAAAATGTCTTTTTTCATGTTTTTATGCTTGTCACAATTTATATTTAATTTTAAAAAGCAGTAATGAGTATTTTGAAATATGCATTTATTTTTTAAGGTTACTTTCAAATGATGACATATATATATATATATCAAGAAAAAATTATATATATATATATATATATATATATATATATATATATATATATATATATATATATATATATATATATATATACACACACACACACACAGTGCCTTGCAAAAGTATTCAGACCCCTGACCAATTCTCTCATATTACTGAATTACAAATGGTACATTGAAATTTTGTTCTGTTTGATATTTTATTTTAAAACACTGAAACTCAAAATCAATTATTGTAAGGTGGCATTGGTTTTATGTTGGGAAATATTTTTAAGAAAAATAAAAAACTGAAATATCTTGCTTGCATAAGTATTCAACCCCCACACATTAATATTTGGTAGAGCCACCTTTCGCTGCAATAACAGCTTTAAGTCTTTTGGGGTAAGTATGTACCAGCTTTGCACACAGTGTTGGAGTTATTTTGGCCCATTCTTCTTGGCAGATTTGCTCCAGGTTGTTCAGGTTGGTTGGACGATGCTTGTGGTCCACAATTTTCAAATAGTGCCACAGATTCTCAATGGGATTGAGATCAGGACTTTGACCGGGCCACTGTAGGACATTCACCTTTTTGTTCTTGAGCCACTCCAATGTTGCTTTGGCCTTGTGCTTGGGATCATTGTCCTGCTGAAAGGTGAATTTCCTCCCAAGCTCCAGTTTTTTAGCAGACTGAAGCAGGTTCTCTTGCAGTATTTCCCTGTATTTTGCTCCATCCATTTTTCCTTCAATTTTAACAAGATGCCCAGTCCCTGCTGATGAGAAGCATCCCCACAGCATGATGCTACCACTACCATACTTCACTGTAGGGATGGTGTGTCTTGAGGCATGGGCAGTGTTAGGTTTGCGCCACACATAGCGCTTTGAGTTTTGGCCAAAAAGCTCTTTCTTGGTCTCATCTGACCACAAAACCTTTTCCCACATCGCAGCTGGGTCACTCTCATGCTTTCTGGCAAACTCCAGACGTGCTTTCAGATGGTACTTTTTGAGTAACGGCTTCTTTCTTGCCACCCTCCCATACAGGCTAGTGTTATGCAGAGCTCTTGATATGGATTACTGGTGCACCATTACTCCACTCCCAGCCACTGAACTCTGTAGCTCCTTCAAAGTGATTGTTGGCCTCTCTGTGGCTTCTCTCACAAGTCTCCTTCTTGTTTGAGCGCTGAGTTTTGAGGGACAGCCTTTTCTTGGCAGTGCCTGGGTGGTGTGATGCAGCTTCCACTTCCTGATTATTGATCCAACTGTGCTCACTGGGATATCCAAACACTTGGATATTACTTTGTACCCTTTCCCTAATCTATGCATTTGTATTACTTTATCTCTAACTTCTGTAGAATGCTCTTTGGTCTTCATTTTCCTTCTGATTTACAGCCTGACCAATGATCCTTCAACAGTGGGGTTTTTATCCAGAAAATGTGACAGCAACTTTAATGGTTCACAGGTGGAGGCCAATGGTAAGGTAATTGTGTCCTCCTTAGGGCAATTTCTTTAATCGATGTAAACTGGGAGCTTCCACAGCACAGGGGTTGAATACTTATGCAAGCAGGATATTTCAGTTTTTTATTTTTCTTAAAAATATTTCCCAACATAAAACCAATGTCACCTTACAATAATTGATTTTGAGTTTCAGTGTTTTAAAATAAAATATCAAACAGAATGAAATTTCAATATTCCATTTGTAATTCAGTAATATGAGAGAATTGGTCAGGGGTCTGAATACTTTTGCAAGGCACTGTATATATAAATCAAGAAAAAATAAATAATTTGGGTAGAAATCGGGAATTATTTAGAAAGAAATAAACAAATGCTTAAACACAAAGTGTTGACAACAAAGTTGTCGTCGACAGTTTAAATCACATTGGGGTCTGCAAACTTTTAAAAACATATCTCTCTCTTTTTCTCTCTCTCACACACACACTGTATATAGAGGTATTTCTCTATTACAATCAAGTTTTATTTTGTAGTGGAGTTGCAAGTATAATTGCACACAGAACATGGGAAAACTAAACAACTTCATGCTGTTTTACAAAGAGAAATGATCGACTGTTACATCGAAATGCTCTTGGCTTAAACACACACTCATAAAACAAATCATTTTTTACATTTTTCTATAGGTAAATCAGCTTACCGTCATCGGCACCAGTTCTGCTCTGTTGCATTTGAATCAACTGCGCATGCGTTTATTCATAAACAGTATCTGCCTATACGGGGAGTTTTTGGGTTTAACCCGAATGCAGAAAAAAAAAAGCATGGGGGGGGGGGAAATCGGGTAAAACCCCAAAATCAGACGCTCTAACTATAAGTAAATGTCACTATTTTCAGCAATACATACATTTACATTAGTGCAAATTCAGTTTCCACAGCTGCTGTCAGTGTGCATCGAATTATGATAGCCATGTTCAGATTATAAATCAGTTCGGAATAAAAGAGCCCACATTAGCAAGAGATTACTATATTAAAAACTCAAAAATGGTTTGGCACTACTTTCTTGCATAAACTACAAATTCCATTTCAATCCCACTACACTTTAATGTCAAACAGAAGCCTTGTTGTTACAGCCTTGTGTGGAAGTCATGGCCTCTAATGTGCTGTTCAGGACAAAACCTGCATACATTTGTTTTTACAGATATAATGCCAATACCAATACATATACATCAATATCAATTAAATGCAAACAAATAACCCCTTGTCAACATCTGATAATATATGATAATAAAAAATGCAGAACTGCATGCACTAATGGTGAGCCACAAGTGTCTTTTTGTCCATACCGGTCCTGTAACATTGGCTTGACTCAAAAGGAAAAGCTGTAGGCTATAAATGAGTTGTTCAACGTGTGCTCATTTGAGTCCCTCTTGAGAACCTACTAATTAAGCCTCTGCTAATAAAACTGTTTTGAAGTCTGCTGAGTCCATTTCCCGTGTCTGGTCATCTTTCTTTCTAGGCTGCAAACATTGCTTGACAGGAAGCCTTGCTGTCTACATCCTCCCCTCTGACACACGCACACACATACAATTCTTCCAAGCTTCCATTCATATGATCTGCTGGTCTCTTCACATACAAAAACCTCAATCAAATACTATGTTTCCCCAACAACTTTCCTCTACTTTATTGTTGTGTGAATTCCAGGACACTGACACAACACTATGCCATAAAGGAGAGCAAAACCAGAGGTGACTTAACTTATTTGTGAATGAGATGTTTTCTAAACATGCTGGGCATATTTGGGAATAGTAATGAATAAGCTGAAAGCACACTTCAGAGAAACCGAGGGTTTCTGGTACAATAACGGTGGCATTAAAAGAAAGAACCTTCCTGCACACACACAGGGATATCATGATCATTAAAGGTTAAAAGAAAAAAAAAGAATTTGGAAAGCACTACACAAGGCAGACAAAAGAGGGGCCTGCTGCCAAGAAATCAAACAATCTGATATTATTTAGATCTAGCAAGATTTCACCAAAAAAAAAAAGCATGAGACACAAAGAGACTTTCTCCTTCATCTAGCCAGACAGACAAGGAAAAAAGCCCGCATGAGCAAGTCTTCAAAGAGAAATTTGTGATGGAGGCTTTTCCACATTCAAGCAGCCGCAAATTCCCTGTCTGAGAACCTCTTTGTTTTCTTCATGAATTTCCTTTGACGAGCCCCAGACACCCTGTTTTGGCTGATTTTTGCAGTGCAACTTATTATCAAGGGCTGCTCTGAAGTTCAGGTATTTTTTTTTTAATTGGTTGCTGCTGTTTGTGTTAAAAATAAGCCAGTGTAATATGTATATTATATTACAACATGGGTAGAAATCTTTAAAAATACACGTAAGGGGTCCCCGAGTGGCTCATCCAGTTAAAGTGCTGCTGCTGGGAGCGCATGATGAGTCACACAGCTTGGACGGCGCCAAGTTCGCGTCCAGGCTGTGCAAAGAGGCCAAACTTTGCTGGGGACTCCGAAGGGGACATCACATTGGCTCTGACGCTCCTAGAGTGGGGGACAGGAAACCGGCAGGGACTTTTTCTCCTCATTGCGCAACAGCGAACCCTACTGGCCAGACACCAAGCACATTCAGAGTGGATAAAAAGCAGGGCTAATCTCTGTTCTCCGGGATTGGAAGCCTGCCCACCTCTGCTCTGGATTGCTCAGCGTAAAAGCGATTCTGGCTTTAGGCTTGTGAGATCAGAAGATGCTCACACGTCCTCAGAACGTCTGTGCTGTGTGGGGACTCGCTGTGGCGAAGAGAAAAAACATACTTGGACATTCCAAATTGGGTGAACAATAAAAATAATAATTGGTCACTCTAACCCCTCCCCCCCCCCCCCCCCCCAAAAAAAAACAAACAAACAGGTAAAGCCATATGCATTTGCTTGAGTCCAAATGGTTTATGCATACAGTAGGACCTTGCCTTTTGCATCACCAGATAGAAACACTGTTCATGACGCTCTCTTTGTGCACAGGTTTTCCTTTCCAGGTAAAATTGATATTGGTAACTTAACATAATACAACACACTGCATGCACATAGAACATGTGAAGTCTATAGCACAGTACGTCAGACTGCCCACTGACATCACATATATGCAACATATAAAACTGTTTCAGCTTTATAGATCAACCTACCATCAGAAGTTACCGCAGCAGGAAACATTTCCTTCAGTAAATCACCCAGGGTGTGTGTCTGCCCCTCTGCAGTGACTGGTCGAAACAGCTTCTGAATGAAAGGACGGTCACTCGTCGTCTGTGTGAAGAAAAGAATGACGGAATGCTAAGAGAGAAGGTGGTTCAACTTTTTGGGGGTGATAAAGTAAATACTCCCAACATACTAAAATTGTTTTAAGGAGCTATTCCTGACAATAAGCCAGTTGCACATTGTAGACCTGATACGGTGGGGAGAGATACCAAACCTAATGGCAAGTTGTTGCTTACTTGCAAGTTATTTAAGGATAAAATCAGAGGCGGATTAAGACTTCTTGGGGCCCTGGGGCACACAGGTAGCCATTTACAACAACTACACGCACACTCTTAGTATCTGACCAATCACACATCACTTATTTGCATATTAGAGGCCCGAGGTGCACGCGCGCGCGTGCGTGCGTGCGTGCGTGTGTGTGTGTGTGTAGTTTGTGGAAAACGGATGTGTAGTACTGTATTTGATTTGATTTGACAGTGGAGAGATCTTTCAGCGACAAAATTATGATATACTTACAAAGACCTGGATATTGTATTAATCCATTATTATATTTATTGCTACATTGTTGCTATATTTATTTACTGCTATAGTTTGATCCACCGGTTATAGTGAGTTTTACTGGGGGCCCCCTAAGTGGCTGGGGCCCCTGGACCCGTGTGTTATCCACCCCTGACTAAAATACTGAGACACATACAGGGATCGAAATTAACACCCGCTCACCCGCCAACGTGGGTTCATTTGGTCTATGGCGGGTAAATTTCACATACTTATACACCACAGTGGCGGGTACGTCTTTGTACACTTAACACTTTGAATGCCAGCGGCTCTGTGCCAGTGCTGTGAATTTGCGACAACAGAAGCTGTTGGCTAAAACAACAAGAAACTTGGAAACATGATGTCACCACAATAAGCGCCACAACATTTGCTTTAGATTGGTCTATTATTTAATATATGCTGTCATTCAAGTTTTTTGTTTTTTTTTGTTTAGCAAATCACATATGAAAGTGATGTTGCTGACAACCAAACAAAACAGAGGAGGCGGTGCTTGCGCTGTGAAGTGATAGGACTAGTTTTCCCGTACAGTCCGTCACTATCTCTCTCTCGTCTTTAATTACTCCTCGTTTATTTTTTATTTTTAGAATGGCAAAAAAAAAAAAATACACCACACTGCAAGCTGTTGGTCTTCTATTTGCCGACCAAGATAGTGAGCCCGAAAGTTGTGATCCTCAGGACTGTTTATCCATTCAATTTTATTATATTTTATAAAAAAAAAAGTTTTGAAAACATTTGAATCACTGTTCCCATGTTGTACATTTTTTTGGGTAACTGCAGAAAATAATGATCAGACTTGTGAATGAATATTACTGACAAGCTCAAACTGTCCAGAGTGTAACATCCCAATTTTTCAGTGTGTGGAACGTTTTGTGTTGAAAACAAAAAATGTAAGGCCAATTAATGACTCAAATTTGTCACAGTTAGGTAAACTAGTAATTGTATTCATTAATTTATTTGTTTATTTGTACTGAATGAAGTATGAATTATATTATAATAGGGGTCTCAACAACATTTAGTTTTTGGGTTGTACAGTGAAAACATTATTGCATTTATTTAATGTATTGTATATAGTTAATTCAATTATACATGTACATTTTTTTCTTTTAAATATGCATCTATAGTCTCCCTCTATATTAATTTGAACAACTTGCATTGTTGAAATATTTATTGATGTTGTAGATGTTTTGTGAATTAAAAAAAAAAAAAGATTAATTAAAAATAAAAATAGTATATTACATAGTTTTCAAACACTATACTCTCCGGAAGACATACGGTGTATAAAGGACTGTATAAACTAATTTATTAGGAAATTATTTCACATTTACCTATATTGTACGGATTTTTACCCAGTTTTCCAATCAAATAATAACTGGTGAGTGTGCAGTGTGTGCGCATGCAGTCTGTGGACAGGGCTGGTGACTGTGCAGTCTGTAGAGAGGGCTGATGTTCAACACATCTCAGAAGCTATATCTTCACTCATGAGGCAGGCTGTTTCAGACCCTGTTGAGTCTGCTCTTTTCATTTCCTTTTGTCATAGTCACCCCCCGGAACGATGCTGGCCAGTAAAATGTAATTTCAAGCCCTGTACATATTCATACATTCGAATTTTGATCATACTGGGCAATCAAACATCCCCCACAAGTTGTTTTGTAAAACAACTTTTCTTTATTTGAAGCAGGAAGATGGGGGGGGGGGAAAACGGGACGGGACACACACACACACCGAAGTAAACATGCAACCAGACATTGCTTACAGTATGTACCTTAGACATGGCTTTGTTTGTTTGTATGATATTTACAGTATGTTTGAGTCGAATGGAAGAAGAGGTTGCAAGGCTGACAGGAATGCATTAAATTTGTCGATGGCTTTTCACCACCAACCAAATATTATGATACGGGGGGGGGGGGGGGGGGGATTCTCGGTAACCAGTTTTTACAGAGTTTATTCTCCTTACTTGACAGCATCATATATTTTTCAAATACTTAAAATGCTTACATCTAAATGCTCAGCCACCACTTCCTCTTTTACACTATCATCTGGAGAGGTTTATTAGATTCCCAGTAAGACCACATTAGTTCAATACTTTAAGCCTCCCCCACCCCCCACATACTGCTTGACTGTACAGTACATGAGTCACGAAAGGCACTGAAAAACAAAAACACTTTTTATAGCAGTGGGCTTTGCGTAGTGAGTGTGGCAGAAAAAGTAGGTTACATTTTATATTACTTATAAGTCAATTACTTCATTTTAACCAATACAGAATCCCCCCCCTCAAAGAGGTCAACATATTATTTGACATTACTTCTCAGGCACTAGTGCAATGCAACATGCCCCATAATAATCTTTCAAAAACAATTACTCACTGATCAAAGAAAGAGTTACTCACTGATCAACACTGATAGAATTTGTTAACTACAATAAATGCTTAATTAACAAATGCTGTCTTTTCAGCATGTATTTAAAATCTTAATAAACCTGTGTGTGTGTTTTAAACCTGCCAAATTAGAACACTAGTCGCATAACTATTTTGAGTCAATAAATCAAAGTAAAACCTGTTTTTAAATTGGGGGTGAGTGTCTGACAACCATTTAAAATGCTGCTATATCTGATTTTAAAGACTTCAGCATAAAAATAATTTCTACACCACTCACAAGTAAACAATTCACAGACTTCGAGTACCACTAGTCTTGGACTACTTTACCTAAATTAGCATTGAGTAGTCCAAGACTAACACTAATCTGGGTCTGTGTAAATTAAAGCAAAAACACTCAAAACTTACTGTCACATGTAATCATTCAGACCATCATAAAAACCTGAGTTCATACTGAATGTGCTCGAGGCAAAGATTTAGGGCTTCATTTTAACATTTTGGTTGATTTACTTTTTTTTATTTCTTATGTTTGTTATTCTGTATTATTTAATAAAATGCTGTACCTGTCTCTCCTACATATTTTATTTTGATATATTTTTGGAAAAAACATGTCAACAAGGTTGATAGTTGATAGTAAATCTGGTTGGACAAGTGGGGACCACATGGAATGACTCAATCTAATAAAAGCAAACGGACAGCCTCACATAGTCATTTTAAAATACTATTTTGACAGATACAGTGGTCAACTGTAAGACGTCAGGGAACGTCGATCAGAAAAAAGCATCAGTTTAAATAGGCTAAAAGGATGAGGGCTGGAGAATGAATGGGTATAATGCTGTACATGGCAAAAATTCTGTTTCATGGTAAAATCTGTCGGATTAAAGCTGTATGTTTTAGCAGGAATGGTGTTTGTTTTGACTGCGTTTGGCAGAGATGAGACTAAAACCTGTCCCTGCCAAACGTGTGTAATGTGCCCAGAGTTAATTGTTTGATTGTTGATTAACTCTGGCCACATACTATAAAAGCATTCAGAGGCTGTACCTCTGGGCGATTGATATTTTGCAGCATTCATTGATCCTTCTACAATACAAAGGTTGCCAGTGCCTGAGGAAGAAAAGCAAGCCCATGCCATCACACAACCTCCCTATGTTTACCACTGGGCATGATGAACTCTTCCTCCAGAGAAAAAAATTATATTTTAGATTTGTCTGATCACTTGAAATACTGTACATATTTTCAATTTTCCATTTACTGTATTTTTGTCTAAAGAAATTAATTGTAACTTCATAATGTGACTGAATTTGTTGTTACACTGTGTAATGTTGTGTATAGTACACCACCCACTCGATATAATATAAATCCGCTATATATTGAGGGCCGCGATATAGCGAGAGACCCATAGAAAAACAAATAGGCTAACAAATACTGTACAACCACTCTCCGTTTTATCGGCGTCAGGGTCCAGTATAAATTCTCTAAGCAACCTGCTTTTTCTCATTTTTCGTACACAAAGCAGCACACCGTTTTAATTCGTACAGAGGAGGGTAATTGCTTCTCATCAACTTCAGTCTCCAATCAGTTTCATGAGTCTTCCTCTCCTTTCTCAAATGCCCAAACCAGCTGCACTGAAAGAATCCACTCCCAACAGGCTTGTTGCTAGGGAGCTGACGTCACTGCCCTGTGACTTTTGCTAGTGCATTGCTGCCACATGTGAACACCTCGTTGGCTAAAAAAAAAACTGCTTCAGCAAGTAAATATTTAATTTGCTTTGTGTTATTGTGCAATATGTGCGTATATGATAACAGTACGATATTAATTCTTTGTTTTAAATTGTATTGCATATTGTTGTTTGTCATGTGCGGTACGAAATAAAACGAACAGTAATTCTAAGTGCCTATGTATATTGCAGCTAAGGCATATGCAGTTAGACAGTAAAAATGGGGAGCCAACTCCAGGACTGCGATATATCCGAATCCACAGTATAGTGAGGGGCGATACAACGAGGGGTTGGTGTATATTGTATTTAAATGTTTGAAAAACACTGTAAGTTACCTAGGATAAAAGGCGTCCGCCAAATAACTAAATAATAATAACAATAACAATAACAACAACGAGAACTGCCAGGCAGTTTTACGGCTTCCAAGCTCAGTACCAGTTGGAAATTTTGGCAAGCTGTAGCATTGCAGCACAAGTGGTCAGCAACAGATCAGTTTTATGGAGCAGTTTCAATTCAAAATACTGCATTAGTTCATTATCTCACTATGCTTTATAACTTTAAACACCATAGTAACCATGACCCTATCTACACATTGTAAGGAGTTATAAGCTAATTTTACATTTGACCTTAAGGAGAGGTCAAAGGTCACGATCAAGGTGATATTTTAATAGAGCATATATGGGTTCCTAACTGTGTTATATAGTAACCATAACCCTATGTGCACTGTAAAGGAGTTATAAGCTAGTTTTACATTTGACTTTAGAGAGGTCAAAGGTCACGGGCAATGTGATTTTTGGATAGAGCATATATGGGTTCCTATCTGTGTTCTATAGTAACCATTAACCTATATACACTTTGTAAGGAATTATTAGCTAGTTTTACATTTGACCAAAGATTTTGAAAAGTTTTGAAAGAAATGCGTTAAGTGGTCATATTGGTTTAACCACAAACACAATTTTTTAAAAAGTCAATTGTATTGACACAGGGATGGTGCTTGTCAACTTTTGAGTTAATCAAATAAACAATTTTTCACTGAAGCAGTTTTAAATTTAATAATAAAATGTAGTTCTGGCGGCCATCTTGTTTTACAAAAGAACACAATTTTTCCCAATTTGAATCCCATTGTCCCCAGGACGATGTCTACCAAGTTCAGAGTTAGTTGGTTAAACGGTTTTCAAATAGAAGCAGTTTGATGTTTGGGGCTCGTTTCAGTGAATTTGCTGGCAGCCATTTTGATATTAAAATTTATCGCTGCAACTTCTGCTTCGCAAACTTGAAGCGGGTTCAGTTGCTGATGACGTATGTGAAGTTTCCGATCAATCGGTTCACCAGTTCCCAAGAAGAAGATTTTGAAAGGTTTTTTCAAAAAACTGCGTCAGGCCGCCACCTTGGTTGACGCAGGAGTGCCATTTTTTTTGTATCTGAACTGCAATCTACATGGGATGATACCTTTCAAGTTTCATGTTGATTGGTTACACCGCGTGCAAACAGGAGCAGTTTAAAATTTTGGGAGGAAAAACGACAATAACAATAATAAAAAAATATATAATAATTTTTACAATAGGCTTCCCAAGCCAGCATGGAAGCCTAATAATAAAAGGGAGCACTTTACTTAAAATTTCTAAATGGAATAGTCAATGGAAACCCTTGATGTAATGGTTGTTGAACAGGGACACAGAGAGAACATATTAGCTAGTTCAGGAAACAACTTAAAAGGGATCTGGGTGTTTTGTTTGGCAAAGTGAAGTAGTGAAGCAGCTGCAGGGACAGGCGCAGGGAGTCTGAGTCTCATCAAATCTAACCAACTTTGCCAAATACTGTTAATCTTCTCAGCGGCTTCTGCTACTTTCTAAATGACTAAGGACTGTGCTTCTACTGTAGATGTTAGATATATAATCCCAAGCAGCGTCCACATCTAACTCTTTAGACAAAAGAAAAAGAAAAATGCAAAAAGAAAATGGTGATCTCTTTCCTACCCAGTAATTAAATTATCACTGTTTAACAGCATGCTGTGCCACAAATTGCTACCTGCAAAAGCAGGAAAAAACTCTCCTGAAAGATTTGTCTATTTTAAATTGATTAAAACTGGGCTTGCAGATAGGAGTTTAAAAATCACTTGATATTTTTTCAGTATCATGGGAATCTGTACCACAAAGTCAAAGTAAACTTGTGAACTTTAAGAAAGATCTTTAGTACCACTGGATGTTTAAAATAATATTGTTACACACATTGCTTGATACGATAAAAAGCAGATGTTCGTATTCGCTACAAATGTTCGTATTCTTTACTCCTGGGATATTCTTCTACTTTAACGTGTTACATATAGCAAGGTCTTGCTGTAAAATAAAGGCACACACAGGAGCCACGGCCACGCCCCCCTGCCCCTGCTGCCATGCTGTCTCTCTGCCTGCGTTCAGAGCAATATAACGGCTTTTATTACTTTTTGAAAAACGGATGAATATCCAAATGAATATTTAAATTATGAGTGAACAGCCGAACATGAAAATCCTGTGTTCGTACCAGCACTAATAATTGATATATTATGTACACACACACTTGTAGTCAAAAGTTTACATACCCCAATGGAAATGTATAATTCCTTGACATTTCCCCAAAACAATTTTGGAAAAATCTTTTGTAGCAAAACTTTTGCTTTTGTGGATGAGGGGAAAAAAAAAAAAGTTACATGAAAGACTTTTTTAGAATATAATTATTTACTTCAGCATTTGTTTTGCAAAACTCCAAAAATGCCAATTCAAAAAGTATTCATACCCTTTGATGCTATGATAGTATTGTCTACAAGGTGCTAGAAACTTCACTATGGTAATGCAGAACCTAATTCTAAAAAAGTCTAGAAAATGCTGGATTGTAGGTGAACATTCTAAAAGGGTTAGGCATAAGATGATTGCTGTCATTGCCAATAAGTCAGTATGGGAAAGAGTAAAGACCTATCTGAAGACCTTAGGCAAAAAATTATGTATTGTCATAAAGCTGGAGAAGGATACAAGAAGATTTCCAAGCATTAGTGTATCCCAATTTTAACTATTGTTTCTATTATCAAGTACAAGACTCATGGTACTGTCACAATGCTCCCTCGGTCTGGAAGAAAGAAGGTTCTTTCACCAAGAACAAGTAGAAGAATTGTGAGGAAGGTTAATAACAAATCTGAAATTGACTGCCAAAGATATGCAAAGTGAATTGGCTGCAAGTGGGACTGGGGTTTCAATTTCAACCATAGGTTGAGTACTGCAGTTCTGGGCAGTATGAGTTCTGGTCAATGGTTTTGTGGAGTGATGAAACAAAAATCAAGCTATTTGGTCACACTGATAGTCGTTACGTTTGGAGAAAGTCTGGTGAGGCGTACAAAGAAAAGAACCTCATACCTACTGTCAAGCATGGAAGTGGTAATATCCTTATATGGGGCTGTTTTTCCTCTAATGGCACAGGAAATTTAGTTCCAATACATGGTAAAATGGATTCCATAGCATACCAAAAGATATTGGCCAATCATGTGAAACCCTCCGCTACAAAACTTGGTTTAAAGTGCAACTGGACATTTCAACACAACAATGATCCAAAGCACACATCAAAATCTACTTAAAGAAGAATAACATCAATGTAATGGAATGGCCTAGTCAAAGTTATGGTCTAAATCCGATGAGAATCTTTGGTATGAGTTGAAGAAGGCTGTGCACAAGAGAAGTCCTCGGAATTTAAATGAACTGGAAAAATTTGGCATTGAAGAATGGTAAAAAAATCACTAAACAATCATGCCCAAAGCTCATTGACAAATATCCTAATTGTTTAAAAGAGGTTATTATTGCTAAAGGTGCCTCAAGCTATCAATTTCATTTTGCTTGTCAGGGTATGAATACTTTTTTATTTAGCTTTTCTGGAGTTTTGCTAAAAAAAATGCTGAAATAAATAACTGTAACTGTATCTATTTCTTGTAAATTATTTGTTTTTGAGAAATTTATAGAAATTATAAACTTTCATTGGGGTATGTAAACTTTTGACTACAACTGTATATCATAAAATGTATGCAATATACTATACAGAACAAAAAGATCACGATTTAGCTTGGCAAATACACTGATGGACTAAAGTATGCATCAATTCAACCTGTTTTTAAGGTTTTAGCACCAAAGATGACGTTTTTCATATGAAGTGAAAGTTCTTGTTTAAAAAAAACAGGACAACTGGTAACTGCATTTTTAAAAGCTCCACTAATAAGAAACAACTAATTGAGTCAGATCTGGATCCAGACTGAATTGCTTAAATATTACAGGACATAAAGTGCAATGTTTTGTATTAGTACATCGGAGGAATGTTTAAATATTCCAGTGTTCCAGGGATTCTTGAAAAACCGAAGTACAGTAATGAGGGCAAGTCTCGATATCCTCGATGACCCCAGGTACAGAGAGAGGGTGCTTACCATCTTGACAACAGATCAGAGAACAAACAACATCAGGTTACAAGAGAGGCGGTGACTGCTGGCAAAGCTCCCTGTGACTTGTGCAGTATTACATACACAAACTGTCAGACTATCAAAGTGGGATGCAAGACACAGGTTCAGAGGTGTCAGATGCGTCCCCTGCTACACAATAGAAACTAATCAGGATCTAATGAAAAGGAAGCTAGGTACACATGGTTTTAGATCGCAAGCCTGTAACCAACACTGCCACAGTGAAGGAAGAAAAGGTGTTTGTTTTGAGGCACACTAACCTATTGAGTTACCAGAAAAACTGACTCACTGGCAGGATGTAAAGGATTTCACGGAATTAGCCGTAGAGACAGAGGAGAGAGAGAGTGCATTAAGTGACAGCTACTTCAATGCATTTTTAAAGACTTTGATTAATTATTGACTCTGTCACAATACAAAGAGGTCCATTAATCCAGATGAGTTCCATGATACGCTCGGCGTGGACACTTTCTATTCAGCTCGGGCCCCGCGAAATAACTGGAAGTCCAGCAAGCTGATCGCATCAGCAAATGAGCAAGAAATCCTGCCTGTCACAGCTCTCTCCTCAGGTAGCAGACTACTCTTCTGCTTATTTCTATTGCAGTCCCACAGGTAGACGTGAATACAATAATTAACCCTATTGTACTTGTGGGAAATGTTTAACTGGTCCATCACACATTCAATTGCAAATGTGAATTGACAAACAAAACAAAGCAAAAATAAATAAATAAATAAAACACAACAAAGAAGAAACAAACCAGATGTCCTGCTTAAAAGGAAATCCAATAGTAAAAATGTCAAAATATCTTCAATACAGTATGCTGAATTTGTTAAAGCACACCCCATGCATGATATATTCATGTGCAAGGTAGACTTGTGCAATGACTTCCATCAAAATTCACAAGAACAGATATAGCCAATACTTCCACTGGCCTGTGTGGGTGGTGTTCCACACTTTGAGTCACTTGTTGTACGTTCAGATCTTTTGGGGGGAAAGCACAAATCGAAGCACAAGCATGGCCAGAACCAAGATACATTTTAACCCTTTGTTTTTTTCAGACAAAAATAAAACAAATAAAATGCAAACTATAAAATGTCAAACATTATCAATGGAACACTGTAGATAGCAATGAACATTTAATTTGTTGTATACGATGCCCCCCTTAATTTAATTATTTATATATAGGTGCATTATTTTCTTTCAGTCAACTATATTCTAAATATTTCATATTTAGGGGATGGTCTATAAATTCAAGGTATTAATCAATATTTTCTGAAAATATATCATTATTATATTTTTAGTTAAAAAAGACCTATGATCTTATCACAGAACAAATCCCCAAATAGTTTTTCTAATATGTGGTTCACCCTATTTGAAATCTGGATCATGGGGAAAAATGCATTTCTCAGTTTTGGTTCATTGTTATTTTAAACAAATATATATTTTTTAGTATCATATTTTTAATAAAGTTTTTTAAAAGTTGTGTGATTTTGAAAGCATAAGAAAAAAAAAATACTCAAGTAAAATAATACTAATAATAATAATCAACATTATAATATGTATCAGTGTGCTATGAAACAATGGATTTTAGGATGAATATGGATTCTGGTAATTAAGTTATAAAATTAATCAAGCAACGAAAACAATGGAAAGAAAAGGCCTGTTTAATACTACTGTATATAAAATCACCCAGCAGGTTCAAAAGTGCATCTGAAGCTTTAACCGTAGTTTTGAAGATCACGTAGTGGGAGTTTGCAGAGGTTAATTGTTTTTAAATAGATCTGTACAAAGTACTTTTAGAATGGCATCAAATATAAGCATTGGTCTTTGAAGTGTACTTTTTCTTTTTCCTTTTTAAAATCAGCAAACTAAAAATAGATAAGGCAGGACTTCCTATCTCGTTAAATACCCTCAGACCTACAGTGCATTGATTCTACACACGTCTTTTCTGTTTGGGGATTGTTTAGATCATGTTGTAAACAACTTTCATTACTGTCCTTTCTTACCACTTTATTATTGACTTAGAGAAAATTCCTGTGTTTTACAAAAGTGATATAAAATCCTTTCTGAAGATTCAGATCGCCACACATAACCCAAACTCAACCTGCACTAGCAGGCTGGTCTGTGTCCTGCCTATACGCAAGGTAATCCCTGCCAGCTTTTGTTGTTACGCACCAAATACTTGCTCAGTGGGTTATCTTGTGCATTGGGTTTCTAAATATATGCAAGCTGCAAATTGTTCAGAACAACTTGTTGGCTTCACAAATTAAAACACTAGTGTCTCAGAAAGCCCTTCCACCTCCCTGTAACTAATTATTAGACCCACGAAGAGCAAAGATAGAGTCCCTGACGGAAGTCTGCAGTTGGAAAGGGGTCTGTCATTTTGGGTAAATGTTATCATTAAGTCAACGTCTGTATCAGATGGTGTTATTTACACTAAAGACCACAAATACTTTTTCAGTGGGGGGGGGGGGGGAGGAGGCTTTGTGGTTAGAACACATCCTTCAGGATGTTTTATACATCCGGGCTGAGTTTAAAATGTGTTTTTTTTTTTTTATAGAACATACAATACAGTTGTGTCTAGACTGATGATTCCTGATTGCATTTGGTGCACCAGTGGTTAATCATATGTAGCCAACAAGTCATGTCCCCAATGCGTCCTTTCTTCCAGTTAATCTCAGAGTTTGTAAAGGAGTATGTTGATGTTACCTGCTACTACCACATGGAAAAGACAAAGAGTTTAAACCGGTATGCTATTTATACTTTACGATCTCAGGAAGTCCAAGGAGAAACGAACTTGCAATGAACCGCGGCTGAGAACGCATCTCTGTCGAGGCAAAATAAGTCAAAATAAACAATAGTCCAGTTTCATGATTAATAATTCTTTTCTTTAGTTAGTTTAAAATGTTCTGCTTTTCAGGAAATCTTTAGAAAAGAGGAAAACGGAAAAGATTATTCAGGGGCTGATTGAGCAACAAACATGGGACAAAAAAAATTCCACTCGACAGGATTTACGACAGCATCTTTACAAGCTAATCACTGCTGTATAAACAGATTCAATACAAGTATTGCTGCTTGCACCAAATTCTTGGTAAAGACACTCCGGTGAGCAACTATACATGGATACATTCTGCGTGGTTTTCAAATAAATATGGTACATTCTGCAATCGGTATCATTAAATAGAGACATTGCTTCAAAAAGACTAGTGGAGACCATTTATTATTTAAGTTGAACAACCGGTAAATAGGTCAGTAATATAATTGTATATAATTGTATAAATATAAAAAATGTTTGCACATACATTAATTAATTAATTAATTAAAACCACTGTTTTATTTTATCCTGATTTATTCAGTTTTATTTGTTCCCGTCAGTTTAAATCTGTTTATACTTTTATAGGTTTGCAGACCAAAGTCCAAAAATGTCACTTCTATCTTATAAGACCTTTTTTTTGAAGGGTTTGTGGGGTCAGTACAGGAAATAAAGACTTCATTATACAAGACTAAATTCACAAGAATCTTCACGTTATATATGGTTTTATAAATAAGCTGTTAACATTTTGTTCTGCTAAAATAATGTTTTTTTTTTTCTCGTTTCCTACACAGTGGTTTGTTTACAAATAGAAAGGTGATGCCACATTTCCTCTTTGACCCCTTCCACTGCTGAAGAGTAAAACTGCTTCACCTTCCTCTAAAACATACAAAATGGATTTACAGTGACGTAAACTATGCATGTGAAGCGACTAAAATGTTAAAGACCATAAACAAGCCAATATATCCCCAGCCATAGCTATCAATACAAAATTAAAGCTTTCATCAATAACTACTGTATTAAACTCTCAATAGGGTTAAGTAAACGTAATACATCTGTCTCAAAAAAAGTTTGTATATTAAATTTCCCTTGTAGTCTTAATTCCCAAAGTTTGTGTGTGTGTGTGTAGTTTGTGAAAACATATTTGAAACATTTGTCATTTAATTTATTAAGTTCCTTTTATTATTTCTAAAATTTGAGCTTTACGCACCACCTTGTACGTATACCCCAAAACAGTTAGTTTGACATACAGAAAGATGTATCCCCATAACCCCCAGATGCAGCTGCACTACAGATTAAAACATATGTATGCAAAACCAACAGGGGATAATATGTCTTTCTGAACATGAATCTCAAAGTTTAAAAAGAAAGTAATGAATTAATGTCGTTATGTTTTAACCTCTTCCTCCAAAAGACAAGACAATGGTGAATTAAACCCAGCCGGGTGACCAGTCACAGTGCTTTGAAAACACATGTAATGCAAGACAATGGGAATACCGTAATCTCTACCTTTTTTTTGAGGATTAACAAAGGATTATGATGAATACAATTCTGGCAGTTTCAGTACCGGCGGTTCCTTTGAAATCATTCCTTAGATCATTATAGAACACAAGGCCCATGCATTACTGCATTATAATTCAGCAGCAATATTCCAAAATGTTGTATAGCAGTACACTTTTCCAAACCTCAAGTCAGTCTTGAGTCTCTTTTTTTTTCTGTTTTAAATCATGATCATTTCACGGAAGGCTTCCCTAAACCCTATTAGATTTACCACCCACTACCCACACAATAACCATCTTTTATTTTGGTATAATGCAGGGGGAAAGAGTGGCCTAATTTAACAGGAATCAAGTCATTTTCATAAGCAGAAAACAGGCTTCACCCGCCTCATCTGAGGGTATTTACATCATATCACTGTGCGCTTTTTCAGTTACCCGTAATGCCTTGTGCGTGCCAGGTTTCTGTTCTGAAGTACTGTAGTTATGTGGAAAATACAGAAGCCATCATGTTTTTGCAAGGGGTATTTGAGGTGGGTAAAGAAAATGCTTATTACTGATCGAAAACACACTTCATAATTTACAGACTGGGATATTAAAATCAACACTCAATGGGGCAAGCTCCGAGTCTAGAATTTACATTTACAGTCCATCTGTATTATATGTATATTGAAATCTGTCCAAAAAAAGGTGAATACTTATTTATATATAAACTAATATCAAATCAAGTTAAAGCTTAAAAAAAAAAAGTATGGATTCATTTTATTACTTATTATGAACCATCATTTGATTGGTTGTCAATGATAATAGGATCACCTAACTAGCTAAATAGAATATACTGTATCCATTGAAAAGTTTAGAATGTCTGCAACATTCATTCCCTACCACAATCAGACAGACAGCCTGCCTACATCTACCTCCATATTCTGACAATAAGAAGTGCAAAATAATTTCCTTAGCAAGGATCAACATTTGATAGTCATATATGTAAAAATGTAAGACGGTCAGACAAACAGGAAGCCTCCACAAACCCTCAGATTAAGGACTTCAAAAAATGACTTTAGCAAGTTTCATCCCAACTGGATACGTGAATCTCCTACTGTACATGCCTAGTAAATAGCAGTTTTTAACAATTTTCTTAACCCACATCAAAAAAATTAAATAAATTGCTACACAACAAATGTAACCTGTAACTTACTATTGTATGCAAGTACCAGGAAAAAAAATAAACTAGCCATCACACACTATTTAACACTTTGAAAAGCCCTTTTTAGCATAAACAGTACTGTAGCATCGACCTAAATAACTTGCTTCTAAACATGTCTCTGTAACTGCGTGGCGAGTACATTACACACAATCCTTAGCAAAGCTATTGAAAGCCCTTTTTCATTGAAAACTCATAAAAAATTTGCCACTGGACATGGTAGTACTTCAACCCATGACAGTACAAGGGACAAGTCAAAAATCCCTGTATTGACCCATTCAGTGTTACAAAATAACCTGTCTCAACACTTCACTGTTTGCCAGTAACCCTAGCAAAGACTGGCGGAGCTCTTATCTTGTTGGGCAAGCAGTACCGTATACATACATGGGAGGAAGCTCTAAGGCAGGGGTGTCAAACTCAGTTCCTGGAGGGCCGCAGTGTCTTCTGGCTTTCGTTCCACCCGAGCTCTCAATTACTTAATTGGTCTAATTATTTGATTAACTGGACACATTTAACACTTCTCTTCAGGCCTCAAAATGCTTGAGGTAGTGTACCTTGAATCAAGTACATTTCTAAAACCATCAACTGTAAAAGACCTTGAAAAATATTAAAAGTCAAATTCAACAAATAATTAGATCAATTATGTTAATTGAGAGCTTAAGTTGGCATGAAAAACAGAAGACCCTGCGGCCCTTGAGGGCTGGAGTTTGACACCTCTGCTCTAAGGGATCAGTTGCAAGCTTTCTGGAACAGATAGGATGCCTTGATTAGGTGTAAAATGGTAATTAAAAAAAAAAAAAAAAAAGTTACTACAGAACAGCTGGCTATACTAGATCAAATTGATTCGTAACAAATGTAAAATAAAGAATACAAATCAAAATAGGTAATTTTACTGAAAAAAACAATTCACAAAAACAGAACATGAAAAAAGTAATCAGCTGTATAAAACGTGATATTTATTACAAAAAGGGCCTGTGTGATTTTGTGCAGGAATGAAGGAGTATATCAATAATTTTGGAGTCGACTCCCAGCAGGTACGATTGCTGTTTGGTTTCTCCTACATACTGTTGTGCCTATTTAGGTTCTTCTGACACTTTTAGATATGTAGTTGCAAGAGCCAATGTTGTTGATTGTATCAGGTTTAACTTAAGCAATAATACATCAGCAAAATATTGTTGTCTGTGAGTAGTTTAATTTTTATATTTGTGTGTTTTTTTGTGTACATCTAGTGGTTATAAAAGGTAACGTTAGTCTGTATATAAGTTCAAACATACTGTGGTTTGAAAACAGAACAATGAAAGACCAAGGATACATTTTCTAATCTTCTATGTGTATCAACATGCACAAGCCTTTATTCTTAGAATATGACGATCACTGATTCTGTCAAATCTTACTGCAATTGTGATTAGTACTATATTGTATAATTAATTATAAATTAAAGCAAATTAATGATTAAAAGCCTATCAATACATACAGCAATGAGGAAATCTAAATACATAAGGATAAGCAAATGACTACTGGCACTGTTCATACTCACCACCTACCTTCCTGCTACCTAAGCTTTTAAATGTTGTATATAAAAAGAACTGAGGCCAACACTTGTTTACGGTTTCAAAACCTTTAATTATACCATAACTCATGCATTACCTAAATGACAGAGAGTGGTTTAGCAAACAGTATAATTCCAATGCTAAATGAATTCAAGCCTGGTGTTTTGGCAAACTATACTTGTTGCTTCTTTCCAAGAAATTAAATACAAGGGTTATTCTCTTGATCAATAGCACCCTCCACTGGACAGTACAGCACTTGTTTAAGAGGTAAGATTTATCTCCCGCCCCCCCCCCCCCCCCCCCCCCCATATCTGTCCTTGGGAGATAATGTATCTAAAATACAAAAATTCTACATGTTTTATCGATAGTAGTTTCAAAAGGTGTTTTTTTTTTTTGTAACCATTCCATTTAGTTTTTGTTTACAATTCTGCTTCAGTGGGACCAGCAGAGTTTTTCACTTGTTATTCAAAAGGAGCTGACAACTACTAGTATACAGGCTTAGATAATGTCAGGTGGACTCTGATACAGAGGAAAATGAATATGATTTTATACTGGAGCAACAGAACTCAGAAACACTCAGCGGTTTTTTTTAAAGTCACTGTTGAAGCTACTTAACTACAAATAATGTATTTGCCAGGGTTTTTTTTTTTTTTGGCCTTACCTTGGGTAACATTATGTTGTACCATCTGTCCAACATTCATAAATAAACATACAGCTCACCTCCTGAAACTGTGAACAGTTTCACTTTGACTTCTAGATACCAGATTTATTCTAAAATGTGTACTTTCTGTGTTCTCAGATCATTCACTAACCTTCACATCTGGTTAAAAAAAAAAAAAAAAAAAAAGTGTTACCACAATAGAAGTCCCTTTACCTTACAGTGACCTTATTCAAAATGTTTGTTAGATGATTTTACACAGAAAAATAAAATAAATAATAATAAAAAAAGAAGACATTGACTCTGTGATCTGAGGCCAAACTTGAACACCGCAAGAGATGCTGATATCCAGATTATAAGAAAAAAAAGATTTGAGGACATGGACAGAATGCTGTCTTTTGTGTACCAGTGATTAGAGATGGAAATATGTCTACAATTCACTTCAAGTCATTCCAAATGAAGATTTTTTTCCCCCATAGTGATCAAGGTATTTCAGGGCAATGGTACTTAATTAGCTAGTATTTATGTATTTAACAGACATTAAAATGATAAATAAAAGCAATTAAAAGGTGTTCATTACCATACACTTGATTAGATTCAACTACACAATGGCAAAGCCAATTAATTTTAAAGGTCACAAAGTCAAAACTTTTAGAAACACTGTTCATATATGTGCTCTTTCTTTACGTGCAAATAAACCTCTTCATGCATTTACTATATTTGCAGTGCAGTCAAGTTACTGTACCCTAGTGCTTTGGGAAGTGGGTCACTTATGTGAAATCTGCAGATGTAAATCCCTTTCATTGAACTCTTCCATGCATTTTTAAATACATATACTATGTTTCCACGTGATCCATTCAAACAAGTCACAGCAACATGACGCTGCAATATATACCCATATGGAAAATACAAACAATTCTTACTGAGTCACGTTATGACACTGTGTGTTAACGGAAGGGTAGCTAAAAAGCTACAGAAAAAAAAATTCAGTCAGCGCAGGCCTGATGTGTCACTGCAGACTACAGGGACCAACCCTGTTCATTTAACTGATTTGTTCATTTTAAAACAGCAACCACACAACTACTGTCATCATACAAGAGTAGTTAACTTTCCAAATTTCAAAGCAACCAGAAAGTGCAGTATTACTATACATTCTCCTTCTACCTTCATTTTGAAAGAACCCAACATGTTTACAGTACTTAACTTTTAGTATTTGCTAAATTGCCAGTCACACGGGACCAAAAAAAAAAAAAAAAAAAGTCATTCTCTGAGATGTTGTACGTGATGTGGTGTTTGAACCTAGAAGTATTTTAGCAATTTACGTTCCTCTTGTTTGTTCTGTACATTTAGGCAGCACACATGCTCACCTAACAAGCCCCAGCTCCCTAAATCCCAGAAATCTTTTTTTTTTTTTTTTTTACCAAACATCCCGCGACACTGACATGGCCTGTTTGGATTGGATCAAATCGCCCCAGGATATTCGAGTTTGGAATTTAACAGTTGGCTAGCTATAAGAACATAGGAAAGTTTACAAACGAATGGAGGCCAGTCGGCCCATCTTGCTCGTTTGGTTGTTAGTAGCTTATTGATCCCAGAATCTCATCAAGTAGCTTCTTGAAGAATCCCAGGGTGTCAGCTTCAACAACATTACTAGGGAGTTGGTTCCAGACTCCCACAATCCTGTGTAAAAAAAGTGCCTCCTATTTTCTGTTCTGAATGCCCCTTTATCTAATCTCCATTTGTGACCCTTGGTCCTTGCTTCTTTTTTCAAGTCGAAAAAGTACCTTGGGTCAACATTGTCAATACTTTTTAGAATTCTGAATGTTTGAATCAGATTAATGCAGAGTCGTCTTTGTTCAAGACTGAATAGATTCAATTATTTTAGCCTGTCTGCATATGGCACGCCTTTTAAACCAGGAGTAATTCTGGTCGCTCTTCTTTGCACTCTTTCTAGAGCAGCAATATCCTTTTTGTAGCGAGGTGACCAGAACTGAACACAATATTCTAGAAGAGGTCTTACTATTGCATTGTAACGTTTTAACATTACTTCCCTTGATTTAAATTCAACACTTTTCACTATATATCCGAGCATTTTGTTAGGCTCAGCGCACCGCTACCACCCCTGTGCTGACTCAGGAGGGCGAAGACGAACACACGCTGTCCTCCGAAGTGTGTGCCGTCAGCTGACCGCTTTTTTTCACACTGCAGACTCACCATGCAGCCACCCAAGAGCTACAGCGTCGGATGCCAACGCAGCTCTCGGGCAGCTTAAAGGCAAGCCCGCAGGCGCCTGGCCAGAATACAGTGGTCGCTGGTGCGCGATGAGCCGAGGACACCCTGGCCAACCTAACCCTCCCTCCCCCCCGGGCAGTGCTCGGCCAATTGAGCGCCGCCCCCTGGAAGCTCCCGTCCTCAGTTGGCAAAGGAACAGCCTGGACTCGAACTCGCGATGTCCAGACTATAGGGCACATCCTGCACTCCACACAGAGCGCCTTTACTGGATGCGCCACTCGGGAGCCCCTGCTGTCTAGATCATTTTGAATGACCTTTGCTGCTGCAACGGTGTTTGCCACTCCTCCTATTTTTGTGTTGTCTGCAAATTTAACAAGTTTGCTTAGTATACCAGAATCTAAGTCATTAATATAGAATAGGAAGAGCAGAGGACTTAATACTGATCCCTGTGGTACTCCACTGGTTACTTCACTCCATTCTGAGGTTTCTCCTCTATCGGTACTTTCTGTTTTCTACTCCCTAATTCATGTGCATGCATTTCCTTAGATCCCTATTGCTTTCAGTTTGAGAATTAATCTTTTATGCAGGACTTTGTCAAAAGCTTTCTGGAAATCTAAATAAACCGCATCATATGGTTTGCAATTATCCATTGTCGATGTTGCATCCTCAAAAAAATCAAGCAGGTTAGTTAGATACAATCTGCCTTTCCTAAAACCATGCTGACTGTCTCCCAGGATACTGTTACCATATAGGTAATTTTCAATTTTGGATCTTATTATAGTTTCCATAAGTTTACATACAGTGGCTCTCAAAAGTATTCACCCCCCTTGGACTTTTCCACATTTTGTTGTGTTACAACATGGAATCAAAATGGATTTAATTAGGAGTTTTTGCCACTGATCAACACAAAAAAAGTCCATAATGTCAAAGTGAAAAATCAAATCTACAAATTGTTCTAAATTAATTACAAATATAAAACAGAAAACAATTGATTGCATAAGTATTCAACCCCTTTGCTATGACACACCTAAATAAGCTCTGGTGCAACCAATTGTCTTTAGAAGTCACATAATTAGTTGAATGGAGTCCACCTGTGTGCAATTAAGGTGTTTCACATGATTTCAGGTTAAATACACCTGTCTCTGGGAGGTCCCACAGTTGGTTAGTACATTTCCTAACAAAAACTACATCATGAAGACAAAGGAACTTTCAAAGCAAATCCGGAATAAGGTTCTTCAAAAGCACCAATCGGGTAGGATATAAGAACATTTCCAAGGCATTGAATATCCCCCGGAGCACAGTAAAGTCCATTATTAAGAAATGGAGAGAATATACAACTGTGGATCTGTCTAGAGCAGGCCGTCCTCAAAAACTGAGTATCCGGGCGAGAAGGGCAGTAGTCAGGGAGGCCACCAAGAGCCCTATGGCGACTTTAAAGGAGTTACAGTCTTCCACAGAAGAGCTGGGAGACACTGTGCATACGGCAACAATAGCCCAGGTGCTTCACGAAACTGGCCTTTATGGGAGAGTGGCAAAAAGAAAGCCATTGTTGAAAAAAACACATCAAATCTCGGATAGAGTTTGCCAGAAGGCATGTGGGAGACTCTGAGACCAAGTGGAAGAAGATTCTATGGTCTGATGAGACCAAAATAGAGCTTTTTTGCCTCAACGCGAAGTGCTATGTTTGGCGCAAGCCTAACACCGCACATCATCCTGAGAACACCATCCCTACCGTGAAGCATGGTGGTGGCAGCATCATGCTATGGGGATGCTTCTCTGCGTCAGGGCCTGGAAAGCTCGTGAAGATAGAGGGCAAAATGGATGCAGCAAAGTACAGAGAAATTCTGGAGGAAAACCTGCTGAAGTCTGCAAGAGACCTGGGACTTGGGAGAAGATTCATCTTCCAGCAGGACAATGACCCCATAGAGCCAAAGCCACACTGGAGTGGCTTAAAAACAAAAAAAGTCAATGTCCTGGAGTGGCCCAGTCAAAGCCCGGACATCAATCCAATTGAGAGTATGTAGAAAGAGTTGAAAATTGCTGTTCACCAAAGGTCCCCATCCAACTTGATGGAGCTTGAGCAATTTTGCAAAGAATGGGCAAAAATTGCAGTGTCCAGGTGTGCAAAGCTGGTAGAGACTTATCCAAATAGACTCATGGCTGTAATTGCTGCCAAAGGTGCCTCTACTCAATATTGACTCAAGGGGGTGAATACTTATGCAATCAATTATATTCTGTTTTGTATTTGTAATTAATTTAGAACAATTTGTGGATTTTATTTTTCACTTTGACATTATGGACTTTTTTGTGTTGATCAGTGGCAAAAACTCCTAATTAAATCCATTTTGATTCCATGTTGTAACACAATAAAATGTGGAAAAGTCCAAGGGGGGTGAATACTTTTGAGAGCCACTGTATAATAGAAGTCAGGCTTATTGCTCTGTAGTTACCTGGTTCGGTTTTGTCTCCCTCTTTGTGGATCGGTATTACGTTTGCAATTCTTCAGTCTGTCAATACAACCCCTGTCTCAAGAGACTGTTGCATGATCTTGGTTAGTGGTTTGTAAATAACTTCTTTAATTTCTTTGAGTACTTTTGGGAGGATCTCATCCAGCCCAGGGGCTTTGTTTATTTTATGAGCTCCTAGTCCCTTTAACACGTCTGCCTCTGTTGCGCTAAAGTTATTTAAAACTGGATAGGAACAGGTCTACATGTGGGGCATGTTGCCCATATCTTCCTTTGTGAAAACTTGTTAAAAGTAATCATTTAATATATTTGCTATTTTTTTCTCTTCATCTATGATTTTGCCATCTGTATCTCTTAGGCTACGTACACACACACTGCAGTTCGCTCAACAACCGTATTTACAAACGGCACTCGCTGCGGTTGTTGTTTGTACACACACCCCTTTCATTACTGAAGTGAGTGCACTCCCTGTTTAAACGACTGGAGTGGTTTCCAAATGACTGGATTAAAAATGTACGCATGTCTAAGGAGTCAAATATGTGTCTTTGTCATTTACTGAGACACTTCCTGGAGTGCCAAAACACACAGATGAGACGTTCGGTATCGGTGGAAAAACGAGTTGCGGTCGCACAGTGGCGTTTGGGGATACAAATTGTTCCATATTGTTTTATTTAAGTTCTAAAACCAGAAAATACATTTTTTTTTCTTACAACAAAATATTATACAACTGTACTATGATTAAATAAAAAAGGGTATTATATGTATTCACTATTTACCATTGTTATGAATTTACTATTAATCAATATTACAAAATCAACTTGGCTCATCAGGCACCTATATATATATTTTTTAGCCATGTTTATCACACGGAAATGTCTGATAAACAATTACATCATTAGTTGCGCAGAAATCCACTGAGCACCACCTGCGGTTGTGTTAGTGCGGTTGTAATACACACACACACAGTTAATGCGCATTAACTAACCAAACTGAATTAATAACCGCATTTGATACTTGTTCCGAATAGGATTAACTAGTGCGGTTGTCGCTGCAATTTGTAACCGAACTGTGTGTGTATACAAACCGTATTAAGAGCAAAAGGTGAAGTCACAACCGCATTTAGCCTGTGTGTGTACGTAGCCTTAGACATTTTACTTCCTCCTTGAATGTTCTTTTGCTGTTATAATATTGGAAAGACTTTTTGGAATTGGTTTTAGACCCTTGGCAATGTTCATTTCTATCTCTCTCTTGGCCTTTCTAACCTCCTTTTTGACTTGCGTTTGCAGTTCCAAGTACTCTTTCTGTGTACTTTGTTCTTGGTCCCTTTTAAAACACTCTGTAAAAGTGCCTTTTTTCTCTGAATATTTTTTAATTGATCTATTAAACCATTTTGGCCATTTTGTTTTAGGTTTTGATTTGTCTACTTTTGGTAAGCAAAAGCAGTGTGGAGTAGTGGTTAGGGCTCTGGACTCTTGACTGGAGGGTCGTGGGTTCAATCCCAGGTGGGGGACACTGCTGCTGTACCCTTGAGCAAGGTACTTTACCTAGATTGCTCCAGTAAAAACCCAACTGTATAAATGGGTAATTGTATGTAAAAACAATGTGATATCTTGTAACAATTGTAAGTCGCCCTGGATAAGGGTGTCGGCTAAGAAATAAATAATAATGATAATGCAATTGTTTTGCGCCTCTAGTACTACCTTTTTCTGTGGATGTTTTCTCTATTTTACTCCAATTTACTTCTGTTAGTCTCTGTTTCA
Organism: Acipenser ruthenus; assembly: GCF_902713425.1. NCBI lineage: Eukaryota > Metazoa > Chordata > Actinopteri > Acipenseriformes > Acipenseridae > Acipenser > Acipenser ruthenus. The sequence continues at coordinate 81,172,782 of NC_081193.1, read as the reverse complement.
TTCCTTCATAAATTGTTAACCCTAGCTTTAGTCGTTACTTTTGGCGGTTTAAAAAGCACTTCAAATGAGACCATGTTGTGTTCTGAGTTTGCCAATGGTTCTCTGACCACTGTTTTAGTTATTCTGTCTTTGTTATTTGAAAAGACTAAATCAAGGCATGCCTCCCCTGTAGTCGGTGCAATGAGAAATTGCATTAGGAAGCAGTCATTTGTCATTTCTACCATTTCAATTTTGGCTGTTGTGCTCCCCACCGGGTTTTGCCATTTTATATGGGGGAAGTTGAAATCCCCCATTAGTATGGCTTCTCCTTATGCTACATGCATTTCTAATGTCATTGTATAACAAATTATTTTGCTCGGTGTCTGAATTTGGCGGTCTATAGCATGCCCTTAATATTATGTCCTTTTAATTTTTGTCCATTATTCTGACCCATATTGATTCTGTGTTGTTTTTTTCTTCCAGATTTAACACCTGAGCTTCAAGACTATTTTTGATATATAGCGCTACCCCTCCGCCTCTTCTGTCCTGCCTGTCTTTCCTATACAGTGTATACCCACTAATATTATATTTGTCTCCATCACTCTCAGATAACCAAGTTTCTGTAACACCTATCACATCGTAGTTACGTGTTAGTGCAGTAGCTTCAAGTTCTAACATTTTGTTTTTGAGTCTTCTCGCATTCAGATAAATACATTTAATGACTATCTTACCCGAGTTGCTGCCCTTGTTTTGATGTAGTCTCCCTTCTGTTTTTTTTGCTAATTTCTCCCCCCTTCCTTTCTAGTTTAAATGCTTCTGAACCTCCTATCATAGTTAAATGTGAAGCACAGAAATTGAGAAAAATGAGCCACACCTTTAGACATTCTATTGTTCTTTTCTAAAAGGCACAATTGCAAAAATCTGAGCCTTTATAAAACTATTTCAGAAACCACTTTCAAATAGCAGGGGTGGCCAAAGCTGGCCCTTCCACTCCTGGTCTCTGTTCCAACCCTGTTGTAAATTATTAAATTGAACCAATTAAACCTCCATCCAGACCCTTAAGTAGTTAATTATATCATTTGACCTGTTAATCCTGTAGTGGAATGGCCCTCCAGGACTGTGATTGGACACACCGTATTATAGACATATACTGGTAAGGTAGGTATGAGGATCAGTCTCTACTTTACACTAATTAACCAGCCACATAAATAATTGAGTGGTCAATTATGGCCAATTTAATAGTTTTTGTCAGAGTATGTCACTACATTTGTGATTCTGCACTGCAAATGTATATTTACTATGACAGCAATGCATTGATGGTGTCAAGCCATTGTAACTGACAATGGAACTGATATCAGCAACAATAGCACATGTTCATTAGCTGCAATAGGGACTACCATTAAATGTGAATACCATCCACGATCTCCAATGATGAAGACCAACAAAGAGGTGTTACACATTTCTTGTTTACCGTACTTTGTTACTCATACTCAGCCAAGTCCTTCACTCCCCAGCAGTGACTCCTGATGGTAAAGGCACTAGGCATTCATCCCGTTCAGCAGCTGCCTCATGGGGAAATGATTCACATAAGGAGATAGCTTCTAGCTCTTCCATGTGTGAACTCACCACAACCCCAGGCTCACTTTTCATACACATTCCAACCCGACCAGTGAAAAGAAAGATCTCTGTTCTGGTCACCACATTACCAGAAGGACATGGTGGCCTTGGAGGGACAGCAAAAAAGAGCAACCAGACAAACCAGGGTTAAAAATGCAGACAAAACTTGAGAATAGCCAAGCCATATTGGTAATCATGCAGTGAGCCAAGTCCCGGAAATACATACTGATCTGCGTATATGATTCCTCCGGGAATGAAAAGAAATAACTTAATAAAAGAAGAATTAGGGGGGAGTTGATGGAAGCATTAGCTTAGATATGGAATGGGTTACATTGCCAAGTTATTAATGATTAATCAGAGCGAACCCTTTAAGTCACAACTTGACAAATTTGAGATAAACAAGCTATTAGGAACCGGACAAGCACCAATGGGCCAAATGGCCTCCACTAAATTTCCTTATAATCTTATTTTGTAACCTTTGTACCATTAAGTGCTAGATTTTTTTTAAAAAAAAAAGTCTTTAAAATACACTACACTACACACAGGAAAAAGGACAGATGGCTAAATAATACAATATAATTATGTTTATTCACTAAAAATGACAGTTAATCCATCCAGACTTTTTGGAGCAATTACATAAAAGCCATTGTAGGTGTCCTCTCTTTTAGAGATCGTGGTGTGATCACACAGTAGTCATTTCTGATCTCACCTGGTATATCCTGAATGGAATGTACCGGAATCCACCTTCTTCTACTGAGTATTCCATCAGCTTTCTATTGATAGCCCAGAACTGGTCAAATTTGTCTAAGGAAAAAAAAAAAAAAAAAAAAGAATAATATAAATAAAAAATAAAACACCACCAACTGAGTTTTAGTTCCTTTAAAAATGTAATAACAATAAAACAATTTAGTGGATTTTAAGAGTTGTAAATCTTTTAAACAAATTTTGCGCCAGAGGGTCTTTATACTTTATACCATGGCAATTACGTTGAAAAAGATATTACAAGGATATGTACAACGCAGCAGGCAACAAGGATAAGTAATGTCTTCTGTTGTAAAACAGAACAGATTCATAGATCTATTTCCAATTAGACACATCTCATAATTGTTCTAGCTATCGAATGTTTTAGAAAAATGGAAAGCAGATGCTTGAGCTCGCATGCTGTTTAATTTGAAAAGCATATTTGGCAGATACTCTTATTGACATGCCCTGCATGGAATTTCAGTTGAACACCACGAAATGATGTAAAGGGCTGTGCTGTGAATAAAAGTAAAAAGTAGCCAGTAAGAACAGCAACAGTGAATACAAAGTTCACAAAAACTACTTCAAAAGCATACTTCATTATTCTTTTACAGGTATTCTAAGAAAGTTCTGCATCTACATTTGAGTTCAAATCTATTGCATTTAAAAATGCAGACAAACTTGAAAATAGCCAAGCCATATTGGTAATCACACAGTGAGCCAAGTCTGGGAAATGCATACTGATCTGCATATAGAACTCCTCCGGGAATTTACAGGAACGTTTAAATAAACAAAGTCAAAAACATTTTCAAACAAAAAACATCTATTTGGATTAAAAAAAACAGCCATAGGGTGAACATTATGAAACACATAACGATTTTATAATGTTACACAAAGCTGTGCCAGTAAGTGTTGATTTAAGATACCGGTAACATCAGTTAGATTTCTAGTATACTGTATGTAGTTTCATCCCTTGAGTATTTCTTGAAGTACCAAGTAGGGTTGTGCTGATACTTGTATTTTCCAAGGAACATGCGCTGACATTTTTACTGCTGTACTTCCGTACCGAGACCGTAAACTATGGAACGCCATTTGTGCCAAAACTATTCATCAATGAATTTATCAATACATGAATTAATTCAATTTGTGCAGAAATTAATACATTAATTAGGGCTTCCGTATACACTATCAAAGTAAAACTTTTTTTTTGCTGGTTGCTGATTAACTTATGAATTTCTGCACTAATTGATGAATTAATTGATGAATTAATTCATCAGTAATCTAACAATAAAAAAAATGTTGCTAGCAAATTAAACTGATTTGCCACGTAAACGTGACCTTTCCATTCCTTTCCTTAAACTCGAGCTATCGCTGTGGAAACTGGTATATGTATTTCTTTCTCGAATTTAATCATAGATAACACCTTGCCCAGGACTACAATCCCACAATTCACTGCAGAGATATAAGGATAAAGGTTAGGCAAGACAATATAAATTCATTTTTGTTAGTCTGATTATAACAAATTCTACATTAAAGAACACTGTCAGATAGTTATTGAATGATATTCAATAATTGTGTAAACAAGGAAAACCGAGGGACCGCATTGTTTTGTGTTGAGTAATTAACACATTTTATTACATTTAATTAATACGTTACAATTTCACATTTCTTAAAGGCAATTCCTTGGAAAATACGAGCATAGGCACACCCCTATTGCCAAGTAACACACAAAAAAATACAAATAAATCTCTTAATGCTCTGCAGTGAGTGTCACCTTGGTTTCAAACAGTGTCAGTATGTGCACAGACTGCTTACAACATTCAGAAAGTCTGAGGGAGGGTCCAAATCTGAGGAGACTGCACCTTCAACGTCAATAAGTGAAACACGACTTCTGTATGACTGCATTCCTCCTTTTTGTATTGTCTGGAAATCAATGTCTGCCAATTTAAGCCGCAACAATATCAGACCTGAAATTAAGATGTGTATATAATGCTTTTGTACAATTAGACCTTCATCAGTATAGCCAGATTCAAGGCTCAGAGTGTGCCCAAGTCTGCATATTCAGATTGAAGGTTTAACCTTGTGATCAGTTCATCCTATATGAGTCAAGAGACTCTTGCCCTGTTCCCATGCAATTCCAGTAAACTGAAGCAGCATGTGTAAATATGGGTTTTCCAGCCAACGACAGTGGGAAGTGAATTTGCCCATCATTTACACACTTTCTCAGTTTACAGGAAAACAGAATTCAGATCCAAACCATAGACTTGAACTCATTTGTAATTCCTTTCCCACCACTTCAGCACAATGAAAAATGTTAAGAAACACTTAATAAAATTAAAAAAAAACAACAAAAAAAAACAGGTCCCAACAGATATACAAGAATACACTGGATCAATAATCAAGTACATAACTGTATTCTACATTGATTGTTGTTTGGGGTTATGAAAAATACATTACATTCAGCAAAGTGCTAACTTTCATTAGCCCAAACAAATTAGAAGCCAGAACTCACTACTAAGTACTTGAAGTGCTCATGGACTTGTCCTAAGGATTGGCCATACAAGTTTCATCACAATTGGATGATCATGAGTGCTCTTGATTAAAAACTATATTTGAGACATACGGGTGCAGGTATGTTCAGACAGGCAGGCATTTAAAATTATACCTGGGATACTGAACGCTCACTGGGATTAAATCTGATAAAGAAAGTGCGGATGGCTGAACAGAAGAACACATCATTTCTCTTCCACACTGATGACAGAAAGTTTAACTAGTTTATTTAAGTGATCAGGATTCAACAGAGCTGTTTCCAAAACTGAACATGAAAACGCAAACAAACATAATTCCCGTCTCTGAAACCCTGTCAGAAAATTTGGTATGTTTTCACTGTACTTAAGTGTTTTCTTTTAGATTGTATCAATATTTGAATGTTATTGCAGGGACTGAAACACGATTTCCCTTACACTACAACACAGCTAACTGAATACAGCAATTGGTTATTTGTATTTTTTTTGTTTTTACTTTTTGTTTTCTGTACATCAAGACACACTAAGGAAATTGAAGTATAATATAATAATGATACTACTGTGTTGTGTTCCTCTGTAACATTAGTAGCATAACAACAACATTGATCTCGGTGTTGCTTCTTAATTAATTTCACTACAAAAACAAGTTTTTCAGTTATTGTACTAATAACAAGAAACAGACACGTCAATAATATGCTGGCCAATTACAAACAGGGTGGTTCAGAAGTAACACTAACATGGGGGACAAGTCAAAACAGAAACTCTCTGGGTTTCCTCCGATATTGATTTCTTTGTGAAATTACTGATTCTGTACAACAGGAACTAGTGGCTTCCCACTCAGTCCTGATGAGAGCACCCCATTGTAAAGATCAAAGTGCTGCAAACCAAGTCTAGCAGGGTAGAGATACTGTAAAGAGATGCAAGTTTCTACATTACTAGAAGGGCCAGGACAGTCATTTTATTTTTAGTAAAATGTGTACAAAATTATTATTTGTTAAGATTATATCTTTGTTAAGATTATATCTTTGAACTGTGTCATATGTTGACAGAAAGCTGCAACGCCCAGATATCCAAAGCAAACTGTTTTGATGTCATAGCTGTAAGGGCAACACCTCCATTCTGTCAGGCTGTTCACATGTATACAGCTATACGCAAATTCTGTTTTACCACATTATTTATCAGGGATTGTACATGGTCTTAGTTTAATTTTCATCCAATCTAAGAATTGAAGGCACAGGGCAAATTATGCATATATATTTTGAAATAGGACTGCATCTTTAAAGACTTTTCTTTAGATAAGTACAGCTTATCAGGCTCAAGAGTGTTTCAATGCAAGAGTCAGGATGATTAAGAGTTTAAAGTCAATGTATTCAGATAACAGGGTTCAAAGCTTTTTACTTTTTTTCTACATTTTTATTTTACAATTTAACATCAAACATGAACAAAAAGAATCATATTAGGGTGAGATCAGTTATAAAAAAAAATATGATATTTACCAAACACAAGTTATTTACTGTTGTTGTACATGTGAAATGTTTTAGTGACATTCAGATGACAAGATGGACCTGTTATTTGAAATTCCCCATTTTCTCTACGGCAAATTCATTTATCTACTCTTTTTACAGCCAAAAAACAAAACAAACAAACAAATAAATAAATAAATAAATAAATAAATAAATAAATAATCAATCTTCAGGTCCTCTGGTTTCATTACCCATGATGATATATTACTAGGCTTACACAGTGGACAGGATAACAGAAGGTTTGGGGAATTAGAGAATAATAATAAAACAGCCAGGGGTTTCACACACTAGGTATGCACCATACATTTTGGTGACATTCGTATACATTCCTGTGGTAGTTTGGAATGGATACTAATATTTGTTGATATGTATTTAATAGTGATGCATTGTAGTTTACAGAACAGCATACACAATAAGGCTGTAGTCTTTTTCACAAGGGTTTGGGTTTACACATTAACTATTGCAAATAATAATAATAATAATAATAATAATAATAATAATAATAATAATAATAATAATAATAATAATTACTGTTAGCCTTATGCAGCTCCTACAACGTAGGATTACACAAGCCATCTATTTTATTTTTATATATATATATATATATATATATATATATATATATATATATATATATATATTATATATATATATATATATATATATATATATATATATATATATATATATATATATATATATATATATATATATATACACAGTGCCTTGCAAAAGTATTCAGACCCCTGACCAATTCTCTCATATTACTGAATTACAAATGGTACATTGAAATCTAGTTCTGTTTGATATTTTATTTTAAAACACTGAAACTCAAAATCAATTATTGTAAGGTGACATTGGTTTTATGTTGGGAAATATTTTTAAGACAAATAAAAAACTAAAATATCCTGCTTGCATAAGTATTCAACCTGTGCTGTGGCAGCTCCCAGTTTACACCGATGAAAGAAATTGCCCTAACGAGGACACAATTACCTTACCATTGGCCTCCACCTGTGAACCATTAAAGTTGCTGTCACATTTTCGGGATAAAAACCCCACTGTTGAAGGATCATTGGTCAGGCTGTGAATCTGAAGGAAAATGAAGACCAAAGGGCATTCTACAGAAGTTAGAGATAAAGTAATACAAATGCATAGATTAGGGAAAGGGTACAAAATAATAGCCAAGTGTTTGGCTATCCCAGTGAGCACAGTTGGATCAATAATCAGGAAGTGGAAGCTGCATCACACCACCCAGGCACTGCCAAGAAAAGGCCGTCCCTCAAAACTCAGTGCTCAGACAAGAAGGAGACTTGTGAGAGAAGCCACAGAGAGACCAACAATCACTTTGAAGGAGCTACAGAGTTCAGTGGCTGGGAGTGGAGTAATGGTGCACCAGTCAACCATATCAAGAGCTCTGCATAACACTGGCCTGTATGGGAGGGTGGCAAGAAAGAAGCCGTTACTCAAAAAGTACCATCTGAAAGCACGTCTGGAGTTTGCCAGAAAGCATGAGAGTGACCCAGCTGCGATGTGGGAAAAGGTTTTGTGGTCAGATGAGACCAAGAAAGAGCTTTTTGGCCAAAACTCAAAGCGCTATGTGTGGCGCAAACCTAACACTGCCCATGCCTCAAGACACACCATCCCTACAGTGAAGTATGGTGGCGACAGCATCATGCTGTGGGGATGCTTCTCATCAGCAGGGACTGGGCATCTTGTTAAAATTGAAGGAAGAATGGATGGAGCAAAATACAGGGAAATACTGCAAGAGAACCTGCTTCAGTCCGCTAAAAAACTGAAGCTTGGGAGGAAATTCACTTTTCAGCAGGACAATGATCCCAAGCACAAGGCCAAAGCAACATTGGAGTGGCTCAAGAACAAAAAGGTGAATGTCCTGCAGTGGCCCAGTCAAAGTCCTGATCTCAATCCCATTGAGAATCTGTGGCACTATTTGAAAATTGCGGTCCACAAGGGTCGTCCAACCAACCTGAACAACCTGGAGCAAATCTGCCAAGAAGAATGGGCCAAAAATCACTCCGACACTGTGTGCAAAGCTGGTACATACTTACCCCAAAAGACTTAAAGCTGTTATTGCAGCGAAAGGTAGCTCTACCAAATATTAATGTGTGGGGGTTGAATACTTATGCAAGCAAGATATTTCAGTTTTTTATTTTTCTTAAATATTTCCTAACATAAAACCAATGTCACCTTACAATAATTGATTTTGAGTTTCAATCAATAATTGATATGAGAGAATTGGTCAGGGGTCCGAATACTTTTGCAATGCACTATGTATGTGTATATATATATATATATATATACACACACACACACACATATATATACACATATATATATACTGTTAATAAAATAGGAGAATGGCCCTTCTGTATTGCACATAATACGTACACTAATACATATATCTAATACTTTTTTTTTTTTTTTTTTTTTTTCCAATATAAGACACCAAGAACTATAAGAACTATTTCATTGATATCTTATGAGGATAGTCTTTCTGTAAAGAACTAAGCTTAATGACAGTTGTTCATTTTTGCTGTGGTGGGTAAGGGAAAGAACCATGTACAACCATGTAACACCAAACATCACACGCTTCGATCACCACATTCGAACACTACATTTTATGGATATGGTTAAAAACATGCGTTATAAAAGTATGATTGATTATTTAGAAACAGTATAAAAATACAGTTAACTAGTTTTTAGTGTTCAAAATTATTATTATTATTTTTTATTATTACTATAAAATGATGTGTCATTTATGTTGTGTTCCTGTTAACTCAAACCGAACAGGCAAGTTTGCATGATCACTATTGAGATGCGTTTCACAGAAGCAGATGCAGTAACTGGCAGTTAACACAAATGCTACTTTCTTTTTTCTCTTTGTGGTCATTCAAGATGGTTAACAAGGCGTCAAAGACTGAGATGGCTTTACAAGAAACCTATATAAAAAAAAAAACACTGAAAGATGGTAGCACATTCTAAAACAGACCAATCTTGGTTTCAGAAGATGTTCTTGTTTCTCCTTTGCAGCTACTGCTGTTAACAAATTTAGTATTTGAAAGTTTCCAGAACAAACTGTGGTTAAGTGTTTTTGTTTTTCTTTCTCACACATGTTCTCTCTTGTGACCCAACAAAATATGGCCTTAAACAGTTAAGGACAAATTTGTAATCGACCATTTACCAGTATTGGAATATAAAGTGCAACTAATTAAATATTAATATGTACGTTTAAGTTTACTTTGACTATTTTATTTTTGAGATTTAAGATATGGATGAACTTTACTCCATGTTTTGGGCAAAGGCTTATATTAACTTTTTAGAAATTCTCAAATAAATTTCTCAAGAGAAGATGGTAACAAGTGAAGTGGCCCCAAGCAACAAAAAGTTGAGAATTAACAGACCGTCACCACATGTTCGGTTCACTTTCAGCTATCATACAGTGGATCCTGCTATTGCTATGTGTTTGGTTATTTCAACTTCAATTAAAAAAAAAATCTGTTAAATACAAATGTATAAGGTTATAATGATTAATTACGTTGTGGTTGTGTTACACAACAACATACAGCAGGTTGATTTCCCACTTTGACAGCATGTAATTTACACATTTGCTGTCTATATGCTCTACTGAAAATAAACCTCAGTCCCATGCAGTCTTGTCTTTTGTTTTGCCTCAACCTGCTGCAGTGCTTCACTGTAATTAGCTGTTAATGTGGTAAAATAAATAAATAAATAAAATTAATAAGTGTGCCTGCCAGTTCTTTCAAGTTATGTAAATTGATGAAAAAGGAGATGTTTGCAAATAAACACCAATACATTTGGCCATGACATGATTATTATTATTATTGTTATTTTTAAAAAGCACCTTATCTAAGTGTGAGAAAGGGTGTTTATAATATATATGTTGTGTAAGTGCAGCAAATAGTCCAAGCGATACCAACAACTCTTTAAAAAAGCACATACAAGCATATATTTTATTTGTGACACACACCCCAGAAAAACCTAACGATAACAAACACAGCTGACATCAAAAGGAAACCAGCTATTACTGGTAAAGGAAGCTTCATTGCTTTCAAGAGTAAAAAAAAAAAAAAAAAAACACCATGTCAGTTTCTTTAAACCTGCAATAACTCACTGAACCCAAATAGAAAGGACCATACAGGTATTAACCTAAAATCCTTACACGGCCTATCTGTATGAAGCACTGTTTTGTACAAGAAGTGCATTCATTGTGACCCGAGCAGTTTCACTGCTGTTTTAAGAAGTCACAAGGATACAAAGAGATTACTGTTCTCCCAAACAAAGATGATTCATTGATCACCAGAGGATGCAAGGTCCCTTCGTCACTGTAATTTCAGGGTTATCATTTAGATGTTCAAATGCACATGAAGGAAGATCACAAGGTAAGGCGCACCCTATGACTATTGTTAAAAGAGGCCATCACCCGGAACCTTAAACATCACAGACAATGACTGATCAGAAAATATATATATTTGAGCTCATATCATGTAATTGTACACACAGAGTTCTCTAAACTCTGCACCCAGTCCTGAGTTTTAGAACTCTCTTTGGTTTAGGTACATACCTAAACCAACTACAGACTATATAATTTGAGCAGCCAGGCCCTTGCTGAATCTGCTCTCAACTGATCACACTTACCACAGCATGAATAAAGTCTCGCCTGAGTCTGTAGGTTTACTATTAGGAGTTGTTTATGCTGCTATACTGTTGGAGCAATTTATTAACAAGGGTCTAGTTCCATTTTTAGTTAATTTGAGTTAATATACTTGACAGAGAGTTCCGAAATAATAACGAGTTACACTAGAATCTCACCGTTCTGCAAGCCCATCCACAGCTGCTTGTGATCCTTCTTTTGCATCTCATTGATGACTTGTCCTTTGTGCTTTAAGACATCCGCTTCTTTAATGCAAGACATGAAGTGGGCTTCTATTACATAATTAGAAGTGCAGTGCAAGAGGTCTTTCTCAGGGAAGTTCTGCAACACAGTAGATTTAAGACAGTAAATTAACTTGAACCCTAAACTCTCATATTATTAACTTGAACACTCTTAGGATTTTGGAAGTCAGAAGGAACAACAAAGAATAGTAAGAAGGGTGGATATAACAAAGATAAGGATGTTCTCCCAGCTGATTTACTTTCTTTCTTTCTTTTTTTTTTTAAGAGGAAAGGCTTTAAAAGTGTTTTGTGTATGTAAAACAAGTCATTAATAGAGTTACCCATATACTCCTATAATATATACTGTAGCAGACTCTGATATTAATGTAATGCAGCCATCTGAAGTTTGTGGCAGTTGTCACCAACCTAAAAAAACTGCAAACAAAATGACCGAAAAAGAAATCCTGAAAGATTTTTACTATGGTCAAATGAGGATAGGAAAAATTCAAAAAGGGACAACAAAATGCAAACACACTGCACAGGAAACCTTTGCAGACATTTGTGGAGTGGATATCAGCTTGTATCGTACCATATAAATTAGGGCTTGAAGTTGTCAGGTTTTATTTTTGATCACATGATATCCCTTTAAACTTATTTATTTTGAGTCGATTCGGTTTCCTAATTAAACTCAGAAAAAGCTGTTAATTACAAAACAATGTCACTTGTTTTTACCTTCATATCTTGACTGAGCTTGATTCTGTTTCGCTTAATTTTTATTTCAAACAGACATGACAATTACGTTAATTGCTCATCGGTGATCCTAATTGCATTTCACTCTTGCAGTCGCCTAGTTTATCATTGTACTTTTCTTTTTTTCACTCGTTTAAAAGAATTTCTTTTCAGGATAAAATACCCAATACGGAGTGTACATTGATAGGAAGTCCATCATTTAAAAAAATATATACCTTAAACTCAGTCTTTAATTAGTAGTTTCCTCTTTATTAGGATTCAGAGACAGCTTAACAACGACTAATTAACATTTAAAAGGAGGTAGAGATTTGGAAAATAAAAACCGAAAAGTTCAAGCCCTACATATACTATATTTTATATACAAATAGATTAATACAACCAACTACCAATCACTGTGTTCCTTCCATCTGTTCCCACATATAAACTTACATGTATATGCAAATGCAATGGAATTTGGTAATAGTAGGGTTTAACATACTGTAGGAATGAAATGCTAAATCCACAGTTGTACTGATCTTAGCCCAATTTATAACACTAATCAGTACATGTATTTTGTGAAACTGACTGATACATTTTGACAGACATGAGGTTTCACGAATATATTGTTTTATTCTCTGTTCTCTTATTAATAGCAATACAGATGTTGGAGGACATATGTTACAATATGATCAATAAACAACGTGCACGTTCTCAAAGTAACTCACTGAATGACTACAGAAAATAGTATCAGTTTCTTGTACTGAAATAAATACATAAATACATAAATATATATATATAAATACACAGTACATATGTGTTTCTTAGATACAAGTTGCAGTGGATGTATCCTTCCTATACTAATCTTTCCTAAACCTGTATACTGGTCTGCAGTGCTAAAAGATGGTTTAAGTTAAAAGTCCACCTAAATACTACATACACTTTTACAATGTATATGGTTTGTAAAATTTTAAAATGTAAATGTAAAATGAAGAAATATGGGACGGGCACAACACTAAAACAGGTGTACATGCACAGCTTGCATACAGTCAAAGCCATAAAAACAAAAGTCTGTTGAATTCCAATGTAAATATATTTATCATGTAAAAATCACCTGCTTTAAAACAATGATAAGAGGGGTTACAGCCCACATGCCAAAAATAAAACATTGAATGATTCATAAAATGTGTGTGGGTGGCAATAAAGTGAGATTGGTGCAAGTTATGTTTGCTCGGTTTTAAGTGTGCAATCATTTTAGGCAAACATAATGCACCATCTAGTGGCACTGCTAAAGAACAGCAATTAGCTTGATCAAGTCAGACTGTCACAGAATCAGGACCAAGTCTCACCCTTAAATTCCATGCTAAGCTCAAATACTGTGCTGTTGATTTTAAATATATTATTGAGGCTGTGTGTGAAGGATTCCACTCAATATTGAACATATGCATATTTACAGTCATATTACTGTAAGTTAAAATATTTCAGAGCATAGTTTTTATACAGCAGATCTTTCTTTTAGCTGTTTTCAAACCTGTGACATCTTTTGGTCCAGTTTTGTTTTTTCATTCATGTTTAATTTTTCAAGTAATGGGTTAGTTTTATTAAAACATAACTTAAAGCAATGGTAACTGTTTACCGGTAAGTTACTTTTAAAGGGATTTTCAAGTCTTTAAGTTAGAATACCTTATATGGTATTGTTTATCTGGTGGTTGTAATGGATAGAGAATACAGAACTGGCAAAAAGATCACTCTTAATTTTCATCACTATCGGTAGTGCCTCAAATGTGGAGGAGCAAAATAAAAAATGACAGCCCACTTTAATTCCAGAATAAAAAAAATATATATATATATATACAGTGCACTCCATTTATAAGAATCACATCTGTCCCAGATGTTTTGATTCTTATAAGCGGTTGATTCTCAAGAGGACCGATATGATTACTGTGGTGCAGAATCAGTATGTTAGTATGAGAATGATAAGAGATTGTTCCCGGGCTGCAGTGTAATGGGTTGACCACTAGATGTCACGAGTTCCCGCATGTATGCACACCCACAAAAATCCACAGCTGCTTTTCCTCAACGAATTACGTATAATGGTCAATTTCAATCTGCTTGTTAAAGTTAATGGCACCTCGATAAAAAGGGCTTAGCCGACAGCTTTGTGATTGGGAAGCACAGACAAAAACATGGCCCTCATTCCCCGGAGGCTGGATCGCCGCCAACCAAGGCAGCGGCCGGTTAGGCATAAAGGCAGATGGTGCTAAAAATCACCGGGTTACGATTTTAGGTTGCCACAGAACACTGACCCTGGCCACGTACAACTGCAGATCTCTTTTAGGTGAAGCAAGACTTCAAGAGTTGGAAGAAGAACTTGGAAGAATCAAGTGGGACATCATAGGACTAAGTGAAGTACAGCGAAAAGACGAAGGACTACTAGAACTCAAGAGTGGATATCTTCTCTTCTACCGAGGCACTACAGACAAACGAACAGGAGGCGTTGGGTTCATTGTCCACAAGAGAATCATGAATAACGTAGTAGAGATTAACAGCGTGTCAGTGAGGTTCGCAAGAATGATAGTGAAAGTTTCAAGGAAGTATGAACTTCAGGTCATCCAAGTATATGCACCAACAACAAGCTATTCGGATGAAGAAGTCAAAGATTTTTATGAAGAAGTACAAGAACTACATGAAAATGGGAAGAGTCACTATAAAAGTTCATCATCGGTGACTTAAACGCCAAAATGTGTGCCCAGCAAGAGGACGAGAATTCGGTCTGCAAATTTGGACATGGCGTCAGGATCGACAGGGGTGACAGTCGAATTTGCAGAGAACAAGAACTTATTCATCATGAACACCTTCTTCCAGAAGAAACCCAGCAGGAAATGCACATGGAGAGGACCCAACTGAGTGAAGAATGAAATTGACTACATACTCACCAACAAGAAACACACTGTACAAGATGTCTCAGTACTAAACAATTTTAACACAGGAAGTGACCACAGACTTGTAAGACACAAAATACACCTAAGCACAGCACAGGAGAGAGCAAAACTCGAAATCCAACACAGATGACGAAATCCAACACAATCAATGGAGAAATGCTCCAGAAGCAAAGCCTGGTGTTTCAACTGGAACTGAAGAATAGATTCAGTGCTCTTCAAGATCTACAAAAAGATGAAGCAATCGAGGTAAACAAAATCTATGAGAAAGTAACGGAAGTAATTGTATAAACAGCAAAAAACATTGCTGGAACACAGAGTACATTTTCAAAACACTGGATTGAGAAAATAAGGGGCTAAAGATCAATGGAGTCTACTTTAATCATCTACGATTTCCTGACGACATCCTCATATTTATAACATGCCCAGAAGAATTACAAACAAGAATACAATACACGAGGCTAGCATCAAAGCGGGTTTGAAAATTAACCTGAAAAGACTCAAGTCATGTTCAATAAATATACCACTCCACAGGCAATTGAAGTCAATGGGATCAAGCTTGAAGAAGTCAATAACTACGTATACTTAGGACAATTAGTTTCGGCAACGGAGAACCAAATGTGCGAAATCAACAGAAGAGCAAAAATGGACTGGAGTGCCTTTGGAAGATTTAAACATGGTTCTGAACGGGAAACTACCCTTATGCCTCAAGAGGAAAGTATTCGACCAATGCGTGCTGCCAGTACTAACTTATGGATGCGAAACCTGGACCCGCAATGCAAAAATGACTAAAAAATTACAAACGACTCAACGGAGTATGGAAAGATGCATGCTGGGAATAACAAGAAGAGACAAGAAAAGGAAGGCATGGATAAGAGCACAAACCAAAAGTATGCAATGTTATTATAAGAGCGAAACAACTGAAATGGCAGTGGGCCGGACATGTAGCAAGAAGAACATACCAATCGCTGGACCAAGCAGGTACTATACTGGATTACCCAAGGGATATAAAGCGACCAAGAAGAAGACCTCCAGGAAGATGGCAAGATGAAATTATTATTATTATTATTATTATTATTATTATTATTATTATTATTATTATTATTATTATTATTTATTTCTTAGCAGACACCCTTATCCAGGGTGACTTACAATCGTAAGCAAATACATTTCAAGTGTTACAATACAAGTAATACAATAAGAGCAAGAAATTAGGAAACACGCCGGAGCAACATGGATGAGAGACGCAGCAGACAGGCTTTTGTGGAAGAATCTGGGTGAGGCCTTCATCCAGTGATGGTAATGGTGATAGTGATGAATATATTATATATATATATATACACACTGTATATATACACACACACACACGCTGTATCGCTCTCGAATTTGTCACACTTTTTAAATTTTCTCTTCTCAAAAATGGCCTGCGTCTTAAATTCGAGTATAGTTATTCATGTATTCAAAATCGCCAACAAAAGACGTGACTGCCCGAGTACACAAACAGGACTGACTGCCTGAGAAAAGACGAACAAAAACATTACTGCCTGATCTTGAATCATCCATGACATACAGGTAGCCATTTTCAAAGACGCGGGAGTCATTGTCTGGGAGATGTCAAGTAATAAAGAGGGCTCCTCCAACTCAGAAGATGATGGCTAGGAGAGATTTGTTGTTGTTAAAAGCAGGCATGTTAATTTACCAATATACGTAATAGACAAGTTTGTAGCATTTCACTGCAAAAAAGTGAGTATTCCTTTGTATAAAATGGCTTGTATATGCATCATTTAGGTTGTCTCTTTCTAAGTGCATCTTTATTTTTTTCCTCAAATTGAGGGCATCTTAAATTTGAAGGAATATGGTATATGTTTTTTATACGATTAACATCTGAAAAAAACCTGAAGCTTTCTTCACCATTCTTTTGTAAACAAACACGTTCAGAATACAGAGGTAAACTATCTTTCATTATTTAAAAATAAAGGAGGTTCCTGTATGTGAGAATTACTAAAAGAGAAGAAAGGATGAGAAGAACACAGTGTTACCTGAAAATGCACAGTGATGTTCCATGGCAGGGCTGTATTGGAGGCATGGAGATCAAATAGTAAACCAATTGGGTAATGCCTGAAAAATAAATTATATATGAATTTGACACACAATAAAAGAATGTTCTTTCTGAATAAAACAAACTCAAATTACCAAGCAAAGTTAATCTAAAAGCCCAACATCCAGTTCAAATCATAAAGCAATGTGAGAAATACTCTTTAGCACCACCAGCTGGGCAATGCTGCAGTGTGCCCGTATAATGCTGTTAGGCCAGTTTGTACATGGTAATATCCAACCATGAGCTGGGCATATGCAGTCAGTTTTACAACCATCTTCTAAAGCGGCACAAAATCACGTTCTGTTTTATACCAACGTATTATTCCAGGACTACACTTGTTGGCTTTACAGTTTGTTTACATTTGCCCAGGGTATTTTCAGCTCAACCGCACACATTTCCTCTGTCATTGAGGCTTTCATTGATTGCTGCGCTCTTATTAACTTGCTATTTGACTGAAATGCATTTTTAAAAAATTGAAATATCGAAGGCAGTGAATTAGTAAAGGGTGCTTGCGCAGTAATGCATATTACATGCACAATGTAACAGTGAATGACAGTAATCAAATTCATTAATTATCGAATGATGCAGGTATACTGTACATCACTCTGTGAACCAAGCAGGTCCTGTTACCGGACCGGGGGTCAATTATGATTATAAATAATTTACAGCAGAATTGTAATTACAATGCTATTTTGTTCAATTACAATTACAGCTACAACTTTGCTGCAGTAATTACAATTACACTGAAAAGTAACACAAACAACTACACACACTAAAATGTTTACTCTATTCTAAACAACTAAGCAATAATCACAGGTACAAATACAGAAACACACTATAACTTTTTTTTTTTCCAAACAAATGAGGTCACCAAAAGTGGTTGAAAATACACGAATAATGATCAAATGACAAGAAAATTAGTTACTGAACTGTAATCGATAAATTATATGGTATATTAGGTGTAAGTGTGCCAAGGTTCAACTCCACTTACAATTGCAATCACAATTAGAATGACTTTGCAATTGCAATTAATTATGAATTGCACAACTACAATTGTAATTGACCCTATTTGTATATATACAAATAATTGTATATATACTGCTGTGTAAAAGTCTTAGACATGTTGCATTTTTCTACTCTGATGCATTATGAGCATCAACAATTTACTCAAAACAAGCCTTGAATTTACAACAGAACTGGCAGAAGGCACAGGTGTCATTGTCCATCAAATGAACAGTACAAAGGTCACTCTTGAAATCAGAACTTGAAGGATGTGTTGCAGAAAGAATACCTATGTTAAGAAAGGGGAACAAGACTAAAAGGCTAAAATATGCACAAGAACACAGAAATTGGAAAATGGAACAATGGTCAAAGGTGCTTTGGACTGTTGATGGATGGACAACGACACATGTGCCTTCTGCCAGTTCTGTTGTCAATTCAACGCTTGTCATCTTCTATCCCTTTAGGATATTATGTTCAAGTATTGCTCATCCTTGTTTAGACAGCTTTTTGGGTCTTCCAGTCCTGGGTTTGTCAATTACAGATGATGTTTCTCTGTACTTGTTGATTATGCTTTGGATACCACACCTTGAAAATCGAGTGATGCAAGCTATTTCACTCAATGTTTTTCCTTCTTTATGCAAGTTAAGGTTGTTATAATAGTAGAACACACTAGTGGAGGCTCTGAGTAAATTGTTGATGCTCATAATTAGGGGTCTACCTAAATCGCGATTTCGCAGAAATCTGGAAATTGAGGGGTCACAGTAAAATGTACCTTTTTTAGGGGCCAATGCATATCGGACAAATACAGAGAGAAAAAAATAAACCTTGTTTAAATGAACTACTGCACAACGCAAGTGACGCAAACTACATATCTTCCATGTGTACATAGGCTTTTTTTCCTTTTTTTTTTATTTCTTCCCCGCCCTGTGTGCATTGCTGCACTCTTAGTCAGAAAAAACAAAAACAAAAGCACGCCCTTAGACAAAAAAATACTCCAAAGCGGTTAACATTCTTGTTTACTGTTCAAATGACAACAATGTTTTAATCAGAGCGTCTGTACTGGCTTTTCTGTGACCTGTACTATACAGTAAGTGGCGGGACAAAGTCAGTTCTGCATTCTTTTGATTTAGGTTCTAAAATCTAGTTTTCAGCATTGGAGGTAAAATACCAGAAATGGACGACAAAGCAAAAAAAGCAAAGTATATTTCGGCTGATGATTGTGTCAAGATATTTCCCAAAGAAACTGTATGTATAGATGGAGGTAATTGTTTTGCACATCTTGTAATGTGTCTTTGGAGAAAATATGATTGATCGCTATTTAACTTCAGTATCACACTTTAAACAAAAGACTACTACAGAGGCGGCTGAACAAAAAAGTAAAATAAACAGCTTTCAGAAAACAAACTGGAAAGTCAGCGCAGACAAAAAGCATTCCTGTCGGTTGTATTCAAGTTAAATCAGAACTGCAGGTACGATCAGCACAGCCACCTCGCTTCAAACAACCTGCTGCTTACTTTTTAAACACAATTAGAATTTTAGACCCGAATAGGTACGTTTTCTTTGTTTTGACTCGGTACTAAAAAAATAAATTATTGGATGGGACAAATAAAATGACAACGAACATGCTGCATATATTGCCTTTATTAAAGAATGCCAGATGTCCTTGGGTAACTGAGTTTTGGGGCTGTTTCTAATCGATTTCCACATCTGTATAACTTGGCAAAGCTTTGCCTTACACTTCCAACCAATTCAGTGGATGCAGACGTGCAGTCTCAATGTATGGGCAAGTCCACACCAGACAGAGAATGTCAGCAGCAACTGCTGGGGGATGTTGCATGCTTGCCTTTAACAAATGACAGCACTGTTTCAGTAAGGAAGCAAGTACCACTATTTTAGGCTTTATAGTGCTCTGAAATATTGTCTATTTAGGTTTATTTAATGTTTAAATAGGTCAGCGAAATCCTAATTTTATTCCATAACCTACCCGCGAAAAATACGTAGATTTACCACAATTTAAGTAGACCCCTACTCATAATGCATCAGAGTAGACAAATGCAATATGTCTAAGATGTTTGCACAGCAGTGTATGTAAAAAGTAACCAAAGTTATTTCCCCATCTCGCACCAGACCACTGTTACAGGGACATGTAGTTATTTGCGTGGGTCAAAGTGACACATTAAAACTCCACACAAGCTGTGGATACCTAGTAGATGCAGAGTGAATTGTGATTACTAGCACAGCACCAGTATACCCCAAAACAGTTTCATGCTAGCCCTGTAAATCAAGCAACATCTCAGAACCTGCAACCCTTTTTAACTCAACAACAGTCATGGGAGGCCTCAAAAATATGTTTTATAAACTAATATTATATATTAATAATATAATTGTCTTTTAAAAAATGCCTGGTGGACTATATATTACAAGACTGGTGCAATTCCTCCTAGATTGTACCAAAAAATGAAGGGATTTTTTAAACATTAACTTACCATTTCAATGAAGTCCCTTCATATTCAAGCCACATCTCGCCCATATCTTCCTGTTTCATAACCTTCTGAAAGTGTTTTTTCACTTTGTCAGTAACCAGCGTCAAATAGCTTACTCTTGGCAGCAACAACTGGAAAAATAAATAGTCTTTAGCTATTGTATGTCTGAAATAGAAGTTTCTTTACAAAGCATCTCATACTCTGATACCCTACAAGCAGGTAACATTCCTCTGCCACAGCTGGGGGGGAGTTCTGTGGTTCATGAAACTTGGTATAAGTCTTTAGGGATACTTACGTAATAGGGGTCGGCCTCCCTCTCTGTGATCTCATCCTGATACAAAGTGAAGCTGGTTGGTATTCGCCCAAACCAAACATCTCGCAGCACATCCTTGTCATCTGCCATTCTTCCAGGATGTACTAGAGTGGCACATAAATAACTGTTTCTATTCAACTACCTGAAAACAGAAAAGAGACGGGTTTTCAACAAGTGATGGAGAACATTTGCCTCCGTACACTTGCACGGCACCAGATCTTTTTAGCCTTATCACAATAACACATTATTTTATGCCATTTCATAAGCACAATCGAACCAGAAACAACCTACTTTTTAGAGGGTGCACGGCACTTAGCTGCACTTTGTACCTCACTGAGGCGCGGGCTGTCTCAGTTCAAATCTTCCCACCTTGGTGTGTAATATTGCTTACATTTCACCCTGGGTGTTAAGATCGTATTATTGTAATTGCATCAAGACTTCAATTATTTACAGCGTCTGGGGGGAAAATGCTTATCCTGTGTTAAATAAAATACAATTTAGAACCTGTTAAACTTCTGACTCGTTCATGTGCAAACAATGGTTTTCCTACAGTCATTGGAAATACACAGGAGTGACAGCCTAGTTACCTAGTATTCTGTTGCAAGCTTGTTACTTAGTAATATCTTTTTTCGTGATGATCATACCTCTGTGTAAATATGATTGAACAATTAGTACAAAAATATTGATTATTGATCTTAGTTTTGTATTTGTTTACGTAGTTTTAAAAGTCGCCAGTAAGTTACAGGTACTGCTTTTGATGCCAGAAAAAAGGAAGAAAAAAAATTACAAGACATTTGAAAAGGAAACACATACTGTACATTGTAAATATTTCATATTTTTAGACCCGGTATAAATCTTGACATTTAAATGTTATCTTCACAATTAGTGACAAATCGGTTAGTATGTATTTAAAAATAGACTTGCCAAGGACTATGTCTTTATATTTTATTTCACGTATATAAATATATATTTTTTAAAAAAATAACTTCCTGATATTCAAAGAGGAGTGGCAACACAAACGTACCAACAGCGTGATACATTGAATCCACAACAGGCAACTTATCCCCACAAAAGCAGTGCATTACCTGACAGTGCTCTGAAGAACTTGCAAGTGAGGAGAAAGACTTCTTTGTGTGAATTGCTTTGTCTGTCAGTCTAATATTAATATTAAGCCATCTGGGTCTGCTCCTTTCCAGTGAAAGTAACCCACCAGACGTCGCCAGCGCTAAGAGGCCCTACTGTTACCATTGGCTCGTTCACTCTCTGACACACACACACGTACAACACAGAGGAAAAATATAGATAACAGAGACGAGTATCAAACGAGCACAAAACAGTCGGTAGTGACACCTAGTGGAGAATCATTTGTTACAAAAAAAATAATAAATACGCCCGCACATTTTCACCACGGTTATATTTCTCCGTCTATTTTACTTTTTCAAATGAATCGGCTAAAACATAAACACGTCACTGGATTTGAGGATAAGCACGGTAACCAAGTGAACAATTTTTAAACGAAAAAACAAATGCTAGTTTGTTGCAGTTTTGCTAAAAGTTCCTTTCTTACATATGTTTGAATGGGATATCTTGTAACAATTGTAAGTCGCCCTGGATAAGGGCGTCTGCTAAGAAATAAATAATAATAATACCAGTATGTTACGTACCGTATATTTTAAAATTGATGCGTAAACACTTTAGAAGTTAAATAAAAAATACTGGTTAGTTATATGGGTTTTACAAAACATGTATTCCCTGACCGGGAATCGAACCCGGGCCGCGGCGGTGAGAGCGCCGAATCCTAACCACTAGACCACCAGGGAATGTATATTTCAGAGATATCAGTCGATCGTTAAAATAATTTTAAATACTAGAACAATTCCGTTCATATTTTGGACAAAAAAAGGAATATGCATCACAGTTAACAATGGACATTGCTTTTGACTTTTAAAATGGTACCATACACAGAAAGCCTGCTTTCATTCAACCTGATCCTCTTGAGATTTGTGGGCAATAGCGTTGATTGACGGACTACACCGCGAATGACTATCACACTTCAAACAAATCCCAGAACAACAGGCTGTGCTTCACAAAACGTCACAATGTCTGAGGAGGAGTCGGGGAAAGGTGGTCTGTTTTGGAAACTGCTGCTGAACAAGCGAGGAAAATGTAAAAAAAACAGTCTGCTGTGTGGAACAAAAAATAAATAATAATACTAGTGTAACTATTTGAATGTTGCTTCATGGATTAAACGGTCCTGTGTGAGGAGGAATGTGGAGGTGGTGTGGACTTTGCGGTTTTCTTTTCCGCCGGTCTGTACCTTTCTTTGTTGGATGCTTTTCCATTTCAATCTTGCATTGCAGTCCCCTGACTGAGATTGGTTCATCATGATAAGGATTTGCTTTCTGGACTGAGCGCTGCATTGGAAACAAGATAATAAGTCCTTGTGTAACTCAAAATGAAGTAAATGCACATAGGTGGGTTGAATATATACATATATTTATAAAAATCCTCCTACAAATTGTAATTACATTTTAATATGCAAACGCAGCATATTGACCAAGCTTAAAGTAACCAAACCCTTCCGCTTGTTTATGTTGCTGCACACCTCGAGAATGCTTTGGTAATTCATGGATTTTTTTTTTCTTTTTTTTTCAGTTTTGTGAAGGGTAAGATACATGGAGTAAATTATGTGTGTAGCCAACAAGCTGTCGCCGTTGTCACGTAACAATACACGGATAATATTCCCTGCAATGGATTTGAAAGCTATTGTAACTGCATGGTATAGCTTTATAAACGGCGTTAAATTTCAATGTAACCTTACAACCGGTAAAGGTTTTACTGATTTAAATATATGGCAAGACTCTAAGCTATCGCAATAATACAAATACAGAAATACAATCAAATATATTGGTTACAGACAAAAACATCAATTATTATTATTATTATTATTATTATTATTATTATTATTATTATTATTATAATAAATCATGTTACCTTATTAACATTGCATATTTTGTTTCCAATTTATTTCTGTTACAGTGACATATAACAGGTGTTCTGTTATAGTGGGTCAATATTTCTGTACATGGCCATTCGTATAATTAGATGAAGTATTTCTATACAAGTATTACAGCTAGAATATGCAGTACAGAAAAATCGACATCAATTCTCTCACTGGCGATTGACTAAAAGCATGTTAATGGGTTTTTTTTAACCCATCAATTTAATGTAACAAGTATGAAGGGTCGCTTTTGGGTATACGTACCCAACAACTTGGGTAAAATTGTGACATCTCCTATATAGATTATGTAACCCGATGCACTGGAGAAATTAAGGTGCCTCTCTTAATTCCTTATCCAAATGAAACCCGGTAAATGGTTGATAGATTAATGAATCACTAACAAAAGAGTGGAACATTATGGAAACTAAGCTTTGGGGAAACAAATCGGCAGTGAACGTTATCTCTTTACATCATATTAAAACTTTCAACAACATCGTCATCAGTACAGTGCAGCTGATCAGTAACTGTTTTTACTTAAGTCTTGTGACAGAATTCAGGCCCATTTTGCTTGGAATTGACAAGATTCATCGGTTATTAGCCAGTCTGTCCTCCGCAGAGTACAAGTAAAACACAACAGATCTGATTCATTCTTGTTTAAACTTGCTCTGCTATTCATTAAATTAGATACAGAGGGGGAGATCATTATGAAAACATTCCTGGTCTGAAAAACAGTCAGTGGCATCATTTTGAAACAAAAACAAAAGTCCAAAATTGACAGCTATTATTTCGTGACTGGAAAAATAACACCATTTATTATACATTCATCAGGCATCTAGGACCAGTTCAAATGTTGTTTTATAATCTTGACATTTACTTTAAAATAGGACAGTTAAAAATAGCTGTATTAAATTGGTTTATGTGTAATAGTATTGTGGTGCTTGTTTTGAGGAACTACATGCTGTGTAAACAGAGGAGGCAAAAGTAAAACGAAACTCGGATGATCCCAGTTAGTTTTTTTTTTTTTTTTTTTTTTTTTTTACAGGGAATGAAAATGAAGACCTAAGTGTGAAAAGAGAAACATCAAACCTAAAACAGGGATAATAACCTTGGAAGTGGCAGCCTTCACCATGGAAAAGAAAGAAAGGAAACCAAGTTATTTTGCAAGGTGAAGTGTAGATCCCATTATTTGCACGTTTGGTAGCTTTTAATTATGTACCTTCACGTGTGAGGATTTGTGCAAATTAACCAATCGGCAGTACGGATTTGTCCAGTACATCTTGTCAACAGCTCTCTCTTTTATGTTTAAAAGTAGCTCCTGCGTATCTTTTTGTGATTCGCAATAATATCTTGTGCAGGTGTTTCTTATTATAAAATACATAATCTCTCACAGTTTAAGCAGCCAAAATTAACGGCTGATGCCCTACACACAACAAATGAACATAGTACGAAGGGAGCAGTGAAATCAATACTGCATCTACAAAAAATACCATATGAAAAGAGATTTGGGGATTACACCTTATAGTAGGCACATGTACTTCACACTTATATTGTAAGTCACGTGATCCATTCTAGACATTATATTACCTTACTTCAGGAATGTAATGATAATGGTTGTTCACTGTTGATACTGAGTGGCTCCTTCTTGCAAGCTACACAACAGTATGTGAGGCGCCCTGTTAAAGATGTGAATACAAAATGGCACAATTAAATGGTTCTAGGGCGCTCCGACTGCCTTATAGTCCAGAATCAAATTAAAGAATATATTTATATATTCTTCGACTTTTCCTCAGTTCAAATCCTAATCTACAGAATCTCAAATGTTCTTTATTTGTGCCATTTCGTTCCTTATACAGGAATTTTAACTCCCAAATGCTATTGCAACTTGTATCTCACCAGTAACCAATCACTGCTTTGTCTGCGATTCTTCAGCATTTAGCTGTGTTCGCATTCTACTCTTCAGGGCTGGTGGTTTTCCCGTGTGTTTCGTCATTTACACGAGTAAATGAGATTTACCCTTTCCCTCTCTTTGGCCATTTTTTTTGGCCACAAACCTGATTTACCCGAGTAATTCTCCCAAACGTACACGCGCATCGCCATTTCACGTGTTAATTCACCCGCATGGAAACCCCATGTTTGAAACACTTTTTATTTTATAAATGAATAAATCAACATATAAACAAATTAATCAATCAATTTTGTGCCTCTTCTGTCCTACCCGTAATTGAGAGTGATTTGTTCAGGAGGTTGGGCAAAGGAAAGACAAGTCAATTAGCTAAGTGAAGGCTTCCCAGAAGCCCAGAGACTGTTCCAGTAGAGGTTTAAAATGTTCAGTCTGGACAGGCTATGTGAAGGGCTCCACAATTATACTGCAAATAACAGCCTTTACTGGTGAGTAAACCTACTATATTTCATGTGATTTATAACTTGCTTGCTTTCAAATCTAATTTTCAGATGATACAGAAACGTCTAATATAGGCTCCGTTTTATATCAACGTAAAATATTAAGGAGAACTGTATGATGACTCTAAAGACAATAAAAGGGTCAAGCTGACTGCTTTTTGCTACCTATAAAATGTTAGATCTAAGACATTTATGTTTTGCACTCAGATTTTCTTGTTTGACTTCTACCGTAAGCGTTTTAAATGTGTTGGTCCTCCCCCAAGTTCAGAATAATTGACTGCATTGCTCTCTCTCCAAGCCAAGACTGCAGTGTGCAGTGCACACATATTTTGTTCAGTCCAGTTTCCCCAAATTATGATTATTTAGCACTAGTGCGCTTGGTGGCTGTTGTATTAAAATTGAAATTCCAAGATATAAAACTGATATTTTTTATTTTTATTTTTCTCTCTCTCATTATCGCTGTGGATTTCTTTCCAAGAAAGTTCCAATTTGGAAATGTGCTAGTTTAGTACATTCACTGGTCCGATTTCTAGTTAATGACTGTGTGTTGTTTTTTTTGACCAAGCGATACAGTACTATTGAGTTGCTAACTGTACAATATCTCTTTTTTCATAAGTGTGCACTTCCGTGGCATTGGGGAATACTGCTTTTGTCATTGTCTATTGTTTGCATGTGGTATTAATTTAGGCCAAAGGTCTGGTTTATAACTGCAGATTACCTTTGGAAGAATGAAGGTCAGGGATCACTAAATTGACGTCAGTGGAAATTTTTTTACATTCTGGCATTTAATGGAATTTTTCTACCATTGTTTGTGGTGCTTGTGTGGGGGGGGGGGCTATTGTAACAATATTCTTAGCAGTTTTGATGATTTGTAATGACTGAGCATGTTTTGTTTTTACTGAAAAGATGCCTAAAGCACCTCAATACTCAGTTCCCAACTGTTACCCATTAGCCATATACTGTTGTACTGTAGTGTTATGTATTATCCCTGCAAGCATGTATATCCTGGATGACTGGGATACAGTGAAAACCTTCCTCTGTATGTCACACATTTTTTATATGTCCTGTATCTAGAGAACTAATCATCCGATTGTGATGAAACTATTATATATATATATATATATATATATATATATATATATATATATATATATATATATATATAAACCCAACTGTACTGCTGAATCTCGTCTTCTTTAATATTAGTATCACAAGGGTATCCATGTATTATAAAAAATAATAATAGATAGGCCTCATCACAGAAACCCTAGATGGAATTATTTTTCTATAACTCACTGAAGACTATATATATATATATATATATAATTAGTTTTGCAGTACCTTAGAATTAGTTAGTTCTGACTTGTGATTATTTGGCTTATGAAGGCTCTTATCTATAACGAGTGCAGAAAAACAACACAGGAGAAATTGGAATAGGAAATGGTGTGCTTTTTTTTTTCTTCTTTCTGTTCCTGTGTAAGCGGTCAAAACTAGAGCAATGGTGAAATCTTGGCAGCAGTTTTTCCTGTTTTAATCATTAGTTTAACTCCTTCATGTAGTGAATGAATTCAAACATTTTTCGCATTTATTCTCTGATGTTTTCATAGGTGTGACTTGGGGGCTGAACTGTATCAAAGCATGTTGTAGAAGTCCAAAAAACATGAAATCACAAAAAGCATTTTATTGTTTATGAAAATTACAATACTTTTCTAATTGCAATGAGAATGTCTTATGCATGTGTAACATCATAGCTGAAAATTAAGCACTGGGAGGAAAAAAAAAAAAGTTAACTGTTTTTTTTGTGCCTGTTTTTTCCAGTAGTGTGCAACCTGCAAGATTTTAGGAATATCAACATTGGTTTGACATTCCTGTTTTTGAACCAGTTCAAATAAGATTATACAGTAAGATTTATTTATTTAATACAGTTGAGCTGTATTTGATTAATAATTAAAACTATTGGCATAATATATTAGGTGCTGCATTTTTAGATGACTACTGGTAAGCCCAAGACTTATTGATGATCCAAATCCTTATGCATGGCTTATTTGTAATGTAGTCTAATCCCAGCAGTCATGAAACCCTGAAGCTTTGTTTCCACAGCCTAATGTTACCTGTAATAAGGTGCAGTTTTTCAAATAGAAATGTGCTGAGTGATAAGTGATTCTGGTGCATGTAAACTACTTGACTCAAAATGTATGTAAACTCCAGACTTCACTATGCCAAGTTTACAGAGAATATACTATCACTTGACACACAGAGGAGGCACATTGTAAGTGAGCTGGGTTTTTAGAGTGTGTGTGAATGTCTCTATATATATATCCTTCTAATTATGAAACTTTAACAGTTAATAAACTTGTTTTCCTAAGATTTTAAAATAAAGATATGACATCTGGTGGTAGAGCATGACAGTAATGCCCAAACAAACCACATAAAACCATAAACAAAGTATCATAAACTGAACACACAAATGCATTGTAATTAATATACTTGCGGAAATGGTCTCCAATACTCACAATCCACATACAGTCTTGCAAAGAGAAGAAGTTTAGTGCATGTCACAACACCATATGTTTCAAAACAGTCAATGTATGTAAAAATGACTGATAATTGTATGTAAAGCGCTTTGTGATGGTGGTCCATTATGAAATGCGCTATATAAAATAAAGATTGATTGATCATTACATGACAGTACACCGGAGAAAAAAAAAAGTGATTCATCCAATGTTTCTAGGGTCAGGTGACTGTTGGCAACTTGCATTAGAGTATGTTGGAAAACCAACAGAGCCGTGCCTCCGCCTAAGTACATAGTGTGAATTTAAGGTGTTGGTAATAATAATAATAATAATAATAATGATGAAGATCATGCTATTTTTGGGGAGGCATTGCCTCCCTTGCCTCCTCTAAGGAGCCTCTACTGTATTGTACACCACTGTAGCTTGCCAAGGTGTTGACTGTTGATAAGCTGTTGGGTTTGTTTGCTTGATTGGTAGCAGTTAATAAAATACGAATTCTGCTTTGTTCTTGTTTTAATCTTTGCTTTGTGATAGTTTCTGTAACCAGTCACATGCAGAGCAACAGGAGGCTGTGCTTGTAAGGATTTCAGTCTCTTTGGTTGACATAATTTCTTCAGTAAGTGTTATGGGGTAAGCGGCTGCAGATTCCATCAGATCTGTATTAAATCTATACCCAGCTACTATTGACTGAACTAGGTCCCCAAGGTCCTTTTATGGGGTGGTTTGGGAGGAAGGTTGCCACTCAGGGGGAGGGGAGGGACAAAAATTGAAAAATATGGGAAATTTCTTGTTATATTGTTGTTTGTTCCCCAAATAAAATATTATATATATATATATATATATATATATATATATATATATATATATATATATATATATAAGTAAGTATTATGTGGTGTTAATGAAACTAGGAAAAAACTTCCAAGGCTGATTACATAGACTTTGATTGGCATAAAAAGACAATCCCAGTCACTCTTATACACATTGTATTATTTTGTTGAACTTTTTTTTTTTTTTTTTTTTGCTTTATCAGCAATTGAAAGGCCTGCATAATGGAATACAACAGTTGTGTTGTGATTGATTCAGTGTTGCGTGACAGTGTGTTTTCAGCACTTGCAGTAATACATGTGTCCTTGGAGGGGTGAGTTCATTTCTAAAGCCTGGTGTGTAGTAGAAGCAGCAGTGTATCGTTATTGGGTTTTTTTCTATCTGTGTTTTCTTTTTATGGTTGAAATATAGCAAGGGTTCTGTTTTTCAGTGTACATTTATTCCATTTGTATGGTGTTTTTTTTTTTTTTGGCCAAAAATTGTGTTTTATCTGGGCCTTTTTTTTAACCATACAGAAAGGTAATTGATTAGATTTTTTTGGTACTCTGCTGGAGGTTTGTTGTGTTGAGATATCCCCAAAACATTTTTCATTGTTTTATGTTGATTTAATTGCACTTGATCATTTTACTTTATACATCAGTATGTGATGTCAGATGTTCCCCGTAGGGCTGGAGAAAAATGTATAGCCTGGGTTCAAATTGCTGGCTCCTGTCAAAGACTGTAATATTAAATGGGTTACTTTACTTTCTCTGTAGGTCCTCCTATCAACTACAAGTTCAACCAAGTTGAAGCATTAGACTTTAACCTTATCCAAGACAGTACCTAGATGGGAACGTGCGACGTTGTCTTCCAGGCTGGGGTGTAGTGCTGGGGGGTCGCGAGGGAGCGCCACCCCCCACTTCTCTTGGGAAGGGAGAGCACCGTTTCCATACTTCATGTGTAGAATATTGAACTGTTTTGCTCCTATTAATATATAGAGGTATACATATGTATAACCCATACAAATACACAAAGAATACAATAACCGTAAGAAACCCTTGAGAGATAAATAATGAAAAATGTTTGAATATAGAGTGCTTGGTCTGGAACAACAGGTGTGAATAATGTAGAGATGTGAAGGGAACCTGTATTAAAACTGTGCTGGGGTGTCCGTGTTTTACAGTTAGATGTAATAATTGGAACAGTTCTTATTTTTAGACCCATATATCAGAAATAATGTAGATAAAATAAGCTAAAACTCAATCGCAACAAACAAATAAAGGGTACCTGTGGCCTTACACTTCTTTTTTTGCAAACGGATGCACTTCTGTTTCAAAACCTCAGTCTCTCAGTGAGACGAGCTGATTCTGGACCAAACCTTTTATTATACGAGAAGGGGGAGTGGGAGAGTGTTACGCATAGGATTAATTATAATAATGACGGCATTTTAATCATGTGTATTAGTGTATGAAACTGGTTGTGAAACTATGTCCAGTATTTATTTATTTATCTTTAATGTACATAGCTGTAAGTCTAGTTGCTTTACAATAATACCTCAATACCTGATTGTCTGAATTTGTAATCAATTGGTACACTTTTTAGCCCTTTCAAATACCGTAACTACTAGTGATAAACTACGGTTCTGTTGAGTGTGTGGGGAAACAGGGACTGCAGGTGGAGTAGGGTTGAGCGAGAGTGCAGGGAGGAGGTGGGGTAGATAGATAATAGCGACCCCTTGCTTCTAAATATAGCACTACACCACTGCTTCCAGGACCTCTTACTGTAGCTGCCCGAAGAAATACTAATCTTTGGCTGTTGCTAGAGAATATGTGCTTACAGAATCTACCAAATAAAATATAATTAAAACCTGTTTTAAATGATCACTTTAAGCTACAGCAGAAATCATTGCAGTTTGAGGTTTTAGAGCATAAATCAATGCTTTTTGATTTCTTTGCTGTATGTGGAAAGTGACTTGACAACCCTCATTACCCCATCAACCCAAAAACTGAACCTTAGAGGCCAGTAATAATGATATCTGCTACTGACTGCCTTGAAATCTGTACAGGGTTACTTCCAGTTGCTATGGAAACTATCCCCAGGAGAAACATAAGAGGACTGAGTGCATCACTTACAGGCCTTGTTTTATCTATTGCAGCATGCATGTTTTATAAAATGTGTTTGTGTATTTCTTTTTATTTTAAAGTGCTCTGTGATTCCTACATGAAGGCACTCTAAAATGTAAACTTATATAGGATTGTACTGCATTTGCAAAGACAACCCATACGGAACAAAAATATATATTTTAATATATAATAAGAATTGTAAACTTGGTTGCTTTTCTGCAGAAGAATCCACCTCTAACCAACACGTCATCAGCAAGCGCATAAGGGCTCCGTGTGTTGTTCTCTCATGTCGCTTCTTTTATTTCGGCTGCTCAGTCAAGTGCTGGGAAGCCAAAAGTTGGGAAGCCGAAACGGGAGTCGGCCGCTTAGAGCCTGGAGGAAGGGCTGCCCTCAGCCACGGATTCCCTGAGGTTTCCCCCTAAAAAAAAAAAAAAAAAAATGCAAGTAGGGTTTTTTCCTTACCCGAGTGCTGAGCGGTTTGTATTTGTTCTGCAGGGTGCGTGGTCGGGCTGGAGAGGCTGGGCTCTCTCCCCCAGCGCAGTCATGCTCCAGGGTACGGGCCATGTCTCAGCTTTCATTTTTCAATATTTGTTGGTAGGTGGCATGCGCCACTGTGGGTGCGTTAATCATTATTATTTTTTATTCATGGTTTGGCGGCCTCGTCTTTTTGGGGGGAGGTGGCTCATAGCCACTTCCTGGCTGTGGCACTGGGATGCATGTAACTGTTCATGTTTTTCCCGCCGGCCTTATGCAGGTAGCCTTTGCACACCCACGGATGAGGCCTCCGGCCAAATTTATTATTCACTCGGGCCCTGAGCGCCCATCAAAGTAATCGGGCCCTGATTGCCCATCACAGTTCATCAAACCATCTACAATTGCAATCAATAAATCTCATCCATGGTGGATTCTCTGTGCTGAAATACTTAGATTTTCCCAACATAATTCTTGAATTAAATAGAATATAATAAAAAATATATTATCAAGATATCTTAACATTTTTAATACACCAAAATTGGCCCATTTTCTAGACTATAAAATTTATATGAGAAATACATTATGTATACATTAAAAATATAACATTTAATATACAGTATGTACCTGTGTATGGCACATAGTAAAAAGCAAACATTGTAGACAAACGGAGCACTTAAAATCACCTTCATGGATTAATAAAGGAAGCAACTCAGCTCTTTTCATAACACCAGAGGTGTTATTTGGCAGAGCTTGTCAACAGCAGCGACTCACCGCTCACTAGCACAAAGACATGCACACAGGCACCTCCCCACTCCTGCGGATGCACACACCTCTCAGGCTGATTAATAACAAACCACAGAAATACTCCCAAATGAGCCATAAACATCTAAAACAATAACTTGAACAATTATCACAAAAACAAATATTTACAGTAATCAACAAGTAATCCCAGTTTCCACACAAAAATCCCACCGCCCAGCATCCTTTGCAAGCAACTAATTTACATGAGCCTGCTCTGGCAATATCCGGGTATGATAAATACATATAAAACGAGCAAGATGGGCTGAATTGCCTCCTCTCGTTTGTAACCTTTCTTATGTTCTCATGCTTTGTATAATAAATATATTGATTAATATTAAATTAAAGGTAAATACATGTTTCAATACAATTAAATATATAATTTATGTACTGTGGTATATATATTTAGTTAATATTTAATCAGTGTCTAAGGTCAACATCACATATTAGCATCATTATACATTTCAGGGAAACTTACACATGTATATTTAATATATTTAAACAGCATCCATAAATAATGTTTTTAAAATGTATGACAAATGTAAGACAAAAACATAATATATTTTAAAATGGTAAGTTTGTTGCAAATATGTTGATGACAATATATTGTAAAATATATTTTTAGTCAGTTAAATAAAATGAATTAGTAATGTATAAAAAATACATTCAAAATATCTGGTGTATTTGGAATATTTTTTAAATATAATTTAATCTGTGAGCCATATATTTATTTTATGGCAAGGTTATTAATGTATTATTCGTATATTTAACATGTTTCGCATTCATATAAAATATATAAAATATATATTTTCTTTCCGTATGGGAAGTAAATAAAAAAAGTAATTATTTGGTTATATTTTACTATGTTTCTACAACCATTCTGTAGACTGTATTTATCAGAAACCAATAATGTTGTTTTTCTAGCTAGTAAATTCCCTAATTTATGATTTCAGATGCAGGCACACAGGCTTCCTGTATTTTTAGTTGCAGGTATACAAGGTCCCTCCCTTCTTGAAACCTTCTTGCATCTCTGTGACCTGAACAGGCATATTTCAGGAAAAAAAATAAAACAACAACATTGTAAACCAAGGAGGGGTGCATTTTCAAAACTGACATATCGGACAATAACCTTCTAAATATGTTCAAACTATTAATATTATTATGCAGGACACTGCACCTTATAAAATACCCAATAGTAGTATGTAATCTTTCCCAGTGCTACAGCTGTTTAACTGGTTGTGAACTGTTTTTTTTCTAGGCTAAAGAGGAGAAGGCAGATCAAACAGTGTTCAGAAACAACCGTGGCAGATTCCTCCGATGGTTCCAAACATGCAGGTCGGGGGAATCTGGACAAGCCCCCTGCGTCGGACAAGAGCTTGAAACTGGCTTCGGACCCAGCAAAGACATCTGCCAAAAACAAGGCGAACACTTCTGATGAAGACAAGAAAAAGAAGAAAAGTGCGAAGGAGAATAGATGCACGTATCTTACAGAATATAATGCATTTGGTAAGTGACTGTTACTTTATTGTTTTGATGCTAAAGAGTCTCCCACTGTTTGTTTGTTTGTTTGTTTGTTTGTTTGTCTGTTATTAATTTAAGTTAGAATCTATCCCAGACAATACGAGTAATGGGTCACAATATATGCAATTCACAATAATTACGTGATGATCCTGATGGGCTACTGTATATGCTCTATAGTAAGATAATATAATTATTAATGATGAGTAGGAGCTCTGATTTTCAGGTTTTGGTTGCAAAAAACAGGTTACATTTATCATTTTTAAAAATGGGTTAAA
This sequence comes from Acipenser ruthenus, assembly GCF_902713425.1. Taxonomy (NCBI): domain Eukaryota; kingdom Metazoa; phylum Chordata; class Actinopteri; order Acipenseriformes; family Acipenseridae; genus Acipenser; species Acipenser ruthenus. Next base: position 81,138,013 of record NC_081193.1, on the reverse strand, counting down.
TCAGGCTTTGGTTCTGCACATGTTGTACACACGACTAAGTCTAATCAAGGATTCTGGTCGTTTAGTTAGAAAGTATATATCCCTGGCAGGTGATACTTCTTTTTTTTAATTTTTTTTTTTATACCATCAACAGGATTTATTGGGGATTAACCCTAATTTATAAAATTCAGAACCCTTGGTCATGTAGCACAATCTACATGTTCTATCTTCTTAACAATATCATGTGTGGATACAGGATACACAATTAAAATCATTTTGCTTCTAATTATTAATACATAAGAAAGAGGAGTACCACCAGTATAAATTGTCTTCAAAAACAATAGTTTAATCTTTTAATGCATTAGTCTTTTTAAAACAACACTCAATCATGTGATTTGCAGAAATACTGAAAATGAATTGATTAACATCTATTTGGGATTTGGGGGAAAATTACAAGAAAATGGTAAACCTTCAGGCATTGCCTTAGGTTTGGAATTATTATTTTTATTATTTTTTTAATGTAACCTAATTTGAATATATTGTCAATAAAGCTATGGCTATTAAAATACAGAGTACTGTAACTGCATGATAACACCAACTGAGAAAAAACATGCAGTACTGATTCATCACCAGCAGGTGGAGCATTAAGTACCAACAGAAAGGACTAAATCAGGCGATTTAGTCCTTTCTGTTGGTATCAGCAGTCTCTCGGATTCATTGATTAGTGATTTCAAGCCAGAATAAACCCGGAAGAAAAGTTTTTACACACACATTTAAATTATTGTGCAGTCTTTTAAAAAGAATATTAAATAACAGCTGATATTTAGCTTTTATTTATTTTATAGCAATATAAAAAAAACTGCTGCATGAATTTACTGATAAACAATCATACTCAAGTTTAAGTTTCTCATAAATATATATAAATTAGGAGCGTTTGAAAATGCCCCACGTCCCCAGGTTTGTGCATGTTTTTGATGGGCTCCATCTGCGTAACAAAAAGAATCGAGCAATCTTGTCTTTACCTGTTTTTCTTTTGTTAGGTGCCACTGATCATAAAACCATTTCCATATTGGGTTCACATCAGTTTTAATTTGCATTATGGGTGTTATCCTGCGTCTGTTTGAACAAGCACAAAATTGTCAGATTGCATGCTGCGATGTTGGTACACTGTAGCAAATGACATTTCCAAGCTAATTTCCTTTTCCATTACATCAGTGCTGTCCTGTGAAGAGCATTTCAGTTTTTGTCTGGTCCCGAGTCTGAAATATTACCATCTCAGGGGAAGGGTTAACAACTGAAGGGCTTAAAATGAAATAGGAATATGGAAACAATGGAGTCTGTGTGGTTTGTCTCAGAAATTAGATAGTTCCCAGGGTAATCCCCTTTGCATTTAAGCTTATACAAAACGTTCAAATACAGTATATCGGCATTTTAAAAAAGCAGAAAATGGTCCCTGTGTCCAGTGGGTTTTCTTATATTTTATTTTCAACATATATTATTTGAGAAGAGCATTTATTAGAATAAGGTTATGTATCTTTCGTCCCTTACCTGCAAAATAGGGTGAAACTGCATTTTTGTCTATTTTCAGATTAAGTGAAAAAATTAATGAAAGGGCAAACCTGAATCTCTTATAATCGGGGAGATATAAAGAGGCTGATGGGCACTTCTCGCTTTTCTTACATTAACATGTGCTTGAAACCAGAAAAAAAGGCAAAAGGGGTACTTCCTGTTTGCAAAATCCTTAGACCAGCATGACAGCCTCTATCAGGAGAGTTCTGTTACTTGTTAGACACACTTTGCAACAAAGGATTGTTTAGTTGTGTTGCCATGTTTTCAAAGAGATATTGTGTTAATGCAATTTTTTATTTGAATATTACAGATATATCCTAAGCAGAGGAATGCTGCTGCAAGGCTGTTTTCAGTTGCATAGAAACAATCATTGTATAGACCAGGAAACTCCAATAATAATAATAACCTTGCAGTTTTGACCTTTTGCACAAATGCAAAAAGGGTGAACCAAAAACAAAACAAAGGGATTAACTCTGGATTGTAAAAAAATAAATAAAAAAAAAATAAAGTATTTTTCCTTGCATTGCACCATAATGCCCAATAAAATGTGTAAAAATTACATTTATAAGGTGGGCATTTTTATTTATTTATTTTTCAATGTTTCTCTTTGAGCAAATTTCTCTTTTTGTTGTGTTGTTGATGGTAGTGAATGGAACAAAATAATAATAATAAAAAAATGAATCTGTAGATTCTTCTCACCAGTGACATTCACAGTATGCTGACTGGGTCTGACAGGCTGCGGACTCACTGGTAAATCTGAAAATAATTCCTTCAACATATCTCAGATGCCGACTTCTCATTTTCAGTTTATGGAAACTCTGTCCAAAAACAGTACTCTTCAGTTTGACCTGTGTCCCAATATGGCAGCAATGTTGTGAACCTGTGACCTTCTTTTTTGTTTGCTTTTGACTGACCAACTCTTTTAGATATTCATTTAATGTATTCTATTTTTCACAAAGCATGCAATTACCTGAGAAATAAAATATTCTTTCCTACTGAATCCCAATGTAGTTATTATCCATTCATGATGCCATCTAACCCATGACAATATTAGATATGGATAAACGTGAAATGTGATTTAAAAAAAAAAAAAAAAATCTAAATTAGAACTGTGAAGTAACTAAATAGACATGTGATCTAAAATCAAGAATTTTGACTTTGTTTGTTTTGAAGTTACAAATATGATTTGAGGGTGATTTGAATTCCAGAATTCAGGGTGAGTCGAATTCCAAAATTCAGGGTGAGTCGAATTCCAGTCATTCCAAGTTGCCAGTCTTTGGTGGGGACTCCCAGGGAGCACTGCTTTCGCACTTGAGCTCTCAAAGTGCGAGGGTGGAAAACTCAGTGGGGCTACTGTAGTTCCCCGTCCCAATACAACGTAGCTGGACAGGCGACTATTCCTAGGCAGGCCCTCCTCTCCAGGGTTCAGTAGCTTGTTTACGACTGTAAGTCGCCCTGGATAAGGGCATCTGCTAAGAAATTAATAATAATAATAATAATAATAATAATAATAATAATAATAATAATAATAATAATAATAATAATAATAATATCAGTTGCTTGGGTTTGATTCTTAGTGGCAAGGCATCATTCAGATTGGGTAGATAAAAGGTAACATTTATTTTCATTTAACTCACTGAAGCCTTTTTTATTGGACTAACTAACCAGTAATTAATCACAAGCTTTCAAAACCTCTAAGGTATTTTCTTCAGGTGAAAGTAGGAAAGAGAGATTGATGTTTAAACTATAACATTTGGAACCTCTTGGAATGAGCATTCTATTCTGACAATCATCCACACAATTATTGAAAAATAATAAGTTTACAGCACTCTGTTTACTTTTCTTTCTACACAGCTGAAGGGCTTTTGTCCCAAACGTCCCAAAATATCATCATTCAACAAGGTGAAACAATTATTTTGAATGTTGTGTAAAACATTTTTCAAATATTTTAAATTGCATATCTATGAAACCTGAAACAATAACAGTAATAATGATGAGTGTAGCTCATGGCTAGCTAAAAAAATGGTTACATAAAGTCTCAACACTCAGTATTTATAACTGGCTAAATTTGAATTTAGTATACTTACAGTACAAGGCAGAAAATAACTCTTTAGTTCTATTTTTTAAAATGGTCACAGCAGGGACTGTAGAATTTTGTCTGCAATCAATATCCCTCTTGTCCACACAACAAATTAAACAAAAAACAACAAAGTTTTCCAACCAAAAAAATATTTTTTAAAAAATGAACTAGAAGTCAAATATGTTCTTTACTGCTGTGCCCACAAGCCTTACAGGATGCAAATGTATTTGGAATCATACAAGAGCAAAATGTATTGATCATAATTAGAATGTAGGTTTAAAATGACTGGCGAGATCAAGCATGTGCAGAAATGTATGGAATGGAAGACAGTAAACAATTAACCACGGTAACCTTGCAAAAGAGATTCGTTAATGGTCTTGTATGATTCCAAATACATTTGCATCCTGTAAGGCTTGTGGGCACAACAGTAAAGAAAATATTTGACTTCTAGTTCATTTAAAAAAAAAAAAAAATTTTGGTTGGAAAACTTTGTTGTTTTTTGTTTAATTTGTTGTGTGGACAAGAGGGATATTGATTGCAGACAAAATTCTACAGTCCCTGCTGTGACCATTTTAAAAAATAGAACTAAAGAGTTATTTTCTGCCTTGTACTGTAAGTATACTAAATTCAAATTTAGCCAGTTATAAATACTGAGTGTTGAGACTTTATGTAACCATTTTTTTAGCTAGCCATGAGCTACACTCATCATTATTACTGTTATTGTTTCAGGTTTCATAGATATGCAATTTAAAATATTTGAAAAATGTTTTACACAACATTCAAAATAATTGTTTCACCTTGTTGAATGATGATATTTATTGTATAAACGGTTTGTGGTGTTTTTTTTTTTTTTTTGTTTGTTTTTTTTCAAACAAAGATTGTTGAGGTATTTCCAAAATGTTTTGAAGGAATTTCCCACTGCATCATAGGAGTAGTCTACAGGTTATTCAGATATCTATAAACGGTTATTAAAATAGAAACCATGCAAAGGTTTTTCTTTAGAATAGAACCTTAGACATAAAGTGGCCCTCATGACCTATTTAAATCACTATTTATGTCACCTGTACTGCTGTGGGCAGAATTGGTTTCCTGTGCAAAGTAGTCAAAACTAAGAGGAATTTCCATTAACTAGAATAACCCATTCCACTGACTAAGAAAAACCCACAGCATTGGTCTGGAAAATTGTATACAGATTAAACAGTCAAGCAATATTAAAGGACTGCAGATAAGAAAATGCATTGCAACTATTTTTGTCTTTAACAGAAGGCAAACGTCGAGTTATCCCAGACAATTGACAGCAGTTTTGAAGGTATATTAGACAAGATATTGCCATTTTCAAACAGCTGCATTGTGTGTGGAAAACCACACACCGCCTTGTCTGAATGTTAGTTGGAAATCCTCTTCAATACTTTCAAGCCACAAACCTAAACCTAAATGTAACCTACTTATTTTAGTACATTCTGTATGTAAAACAGTTGAGTTTAATTAAAGCTGGCTCTTTGAGCTAATATATATATAATCTTTTTTTTTTTTTTGCATGCATGCATGCATGCACACAAAAGGCTTAAATGATTTTAAAAAAATATTTTGGGACGTTTGGGATAAAAGCCCTTCAGCTGTGTTGCAAGAAAAGTAAAAAGAGTGCTGTAAACTTGTTATTTTTCAATAATTGTGTGGATGATTGTCAGAACAGAATGTTCATTCCAAGAGGTTCCAAATGTTCTAGTTTAAACATCACTCTCTCTTTCCTACTTTCACCTGAAGAAAACACCTTAGAGGTTTTGAAAGCTTGTGATTTAATTGTTGGTTAGTCAGTCCAATAAAAAGTATCAGATAGGCTTCAGTGAGTTAAATGAAAATAAATCCATCTTGGTTTTCTGTGACAGTTTAACGGTCTAGTAGTTTATGACGTCACATAAACCCTAGTTGGAATTATTTTATCTATGATTCTATATTTATGCCAATATTACATTGAAACTACTGCAAACAGAAGTTAATGTATTCTAGGTTCATATAAAGCCACTGTGAGGATTAGCCAGTGTGAAGCAATTGAATAGTATGACACACAATTCGTAATATGTTTAAATTAAAACAAGCAGTTGACGTTTGTTTTATTTGAAGATGTCACATTGTGGCTCGCATATAGACGAATTACTGAATTAAGTCAGACTTAAATTGTGGAAACGAAAAGCGATTGTCACATTCACAGAGAAGTGTACCTCGTTGGCTGCTTGATATTTTGTAGGTTATTTATCCCTTTACCTTTGCATGTTTATTAATGGTGTCTGTTGCTCACTGCATTTACTTGAGGTGTTTTAAAAGGAGGATTTAATTGGCCCATACAGTACACGTCACAATATCTACCAAATGTATGCCACCTGTAAATTTGCTGCGTTTGCTAACATGCATGGTGTACTGTGCAGTGCTCTAAATTTAAATAGTATATTTTTTTTATTCTTTAAAATACCTTCCAGAACGTTTTTGTAAAAAATATGTTTTGTACATACTACATAGTATTTTTGTCTGTTGCCATATATGGGTGTACAATTCCAGTGCCATATTCATTTTTTTGTTGTGATATACTAAATTATTATCTAGTTAACAAAATAGTTATCGAGTTTATAGACTATAAATTTATATGTGAAAATCAATGGCCTTACAGGGCAAAATGTAGGCGTTTCACAAATAATATTGTTGAAGAAATCTTTTTTTTCTGGCTATTGTAAAGTGGCGCATAAGCTACGTGCTCGTTTGTTTTTTTGTTTTTGTTTTTGTTTTGTTTTTGCATAGTTTTTACAATAAGTCTTTTAAACTTGACACACGCCTCTGTAAGTGTGCTTTCTTTTGAACGATGCCTGTGATTGACAGGCTGTACGTGCAGTACGTGAGAGCTGTGAGCTCAAGAAGGCGTGCTGTACTGTTGTTTACTTGACCTCGTGCTGGTGTACCAGGGCCGATAGAGAAGAGGTGGAACTGGACACTGTGGTATGTACCAGATACATCCAAAACGACGTGATTATTCTACATACAGAGACGTTTTTGTTTTGTTTTGTTTTGTTTTTAATACGACGGCCCAGTTTGGTTTTCATGATGTTTGCAGTGGAGTGGTTGGTGATTCAGGACCATGTCGAACCCTGTAGGTGTGAAACCTATGAAGAAAAGCAAGCCCCTGTATCAAGGACAGGTTTCGTTTGTGTTGAAACGAGCTCCCTGCTGTCTGGGTTCAGTTCTATTGTGGGGAGTTTGGATTCTGTGACTGACGGGACTTTGTTAAATAGACCTTTTGGTTTTAGTGCTTCATCTCCAATACCAATTTTAAATGCACGACCCGCCAAACCAGTGAAAAAATACTGTTGGTCTGTAGATTTTATGCAACTTTCAATTGGATCAGGTAGGAAACGTAATTGCATTTTTTTTAAATATGCACTGCAAATGAAATAATAATGTATTGGTAGCATCTGTATCAACAACTTGTAATGATCGTTTTGTTTCTGATTCAGTTCATAATGTTATACTTTTTGATTTTAGTTATTTTCTTCCTGCTAGATTTTGTTGCACATGTAACGGGGTGACGCACATCACTTGTTGTAGTATATTCACGTTTTGATTTGTCACATTGATTTGATGTTATTTAGTTTGTTTTATTTTAGCACGTTGATAAAGCACGTTTATTTTTGCATGTTACTTTGTTGTAGATTTGCACAGATCTCACTGGCACGTTGATGCTCTCCTGTTCTCGGCCCTCATAGGTGCCATTTGAATAATTTCAAGAAGCTGAGCACCTGGTATAAAATGTCCTGATTTCACGCGTTTGAGAGATTTGTTTTTGGGAAACATTTCACTAGTACCTCTAAATTTATTAGAGCAGAGGGTGCATCACAGACTCAGACAAGATTTCTATTAAAAAATAAGTTATTTATTTTTTTGTTTTGTTTTACAACAGAAAATTCGTTAAATATACTGAACTAGAATTAAAAGAGAATTGCACTATAGTTATAAAACTATTGTACTAGATTTGACAGAGTATTGCACTGGAGTTGCAGAAGTATTGTACTAGATTTTTAGTCACGGAACATATTTTCTATCTCTCCTAGCAGTAGCAGATACAGGGTATATTACTACAAACTAACATAGAAATGAAAAACAAAACAAAATCAAATATATTTTGTGCAAAATAACTTCCAATAACACACACAAATATCAATGAACATAAATCCAAATAACAAATCCAATCAAAATCAAAACATGGAAATAAAATCACCCACGTCATTTTATTTCCATGTTTTGATTTTGATTGCACAAAGGTGAGTCGAACAAAAATCAAAATAATGTGTAGCCTATTGTGCAACATATTGTAATGCACTACAGCCTGAGTCCAACAGGGAATCAACACTTAATATAACTCCACAGTTTACTGATTTATTAAGAAACCAACTCCCAGTAATGTTGTTGAAGCCGACACCCTGGGAGCCTTCAAGAAGCTGCTTGATGAGATTCTGGGATAAATAAGCTACTAACAACCAAACAAGAAAGATGGGCCAGATTGCCTCCTCTCATTTGTAAACTTTCTTATGTTCGTCTTATGTTCTTAAACTGGTTCTTCAGTCAAGCTCAGCTGGAATCTTACAAAATCCAAAGAGGTAAATGAGTGCACTAGCTAATTATAAATAGCTAACTGGGTCATTGTGACATCCACAGGAATTTCTTTACTTTGCTGCCTTCACCCTTCATTGCTCATTGGTATAGTTGTGCCCAATCAGAATTGATGCAACCATGTTGTATACATGTGCAAGAATGTATACAACAAAATCCATCCTTTACTTCATGAAAAACCCACTAATGGTGGGATTCATAATTGTCTCCAGAAAGCTGACATTAACACTGTGAATAATTCCTTCTGTATTTCTAGCATACTAAAACCTAACCAGATTAGACGTGGTGCACGGTAATTAAAAGACCATATGTTTCTTATTCTGAGAACTTGATACTACATAAGCAATTTTATAATCATTATTCTGCAATCAGTTGTTAATTGGTTATATAAAGATTGTCTGTTTATAATCCTTTCTGCTTTTCAGATGACAATAGAAACAAAACCCACGAAAAGAAAGAGAAGAAAATGGTGATCCAGAAACCAAACGGCACAGTGGAATATATCGTAAGCACTGGGCTTGGAAAAGCCAAAAGGACATTAACATTATAATTAATTATGTTAGAGTTGTTTTAATTTTAGCATGTACTCAGTTCTGAAACAAGTATTTTTCCCCAAGCCAGGTTGACCGAACATTCTTGGAAAATGAGATCAGTGTGCTTATCCTGCAGATATTCTAACACATTTAATTAACGCACATCTCCCACTAAATTGCATACGTCAGTACTGTCCTGTAAAATAATCTCGACTTGCATCTACAGCTGGTAGAATTTGCATGTAAAGTATAAAATAATTAATTGAGCCTCTATTAATATCATATGTGATACTGTTACAGCTTCAAAACAAAATACATTTTGTACAACTATTAGAACAATGTGACATAATAAATTAAATAATAATTTCATAGTGTCTTGTCAGTGTTTTTACTAGCTCAAATTGTGTGACAGTGACAGCCGTATGGATGGCTATTCATTATATGGGGATGTAATATTTGACCAGTCTTGTTTTCCAGATGTCCAGAGGGCCTACACCCCAACATGATTGTAATCTGTAATTCCTTTTGAGTACATGCTATTATCACAGGAGCTTTCAGTGATCCATGTTTTTCCCATAATCCAGGTAGATGTGTCAGTAAACTTTTACACCATCACTTTCTGTTTTGTACAGGCTGGACCCCAGGACAATCTGAACTGCATAGCCTTGAAGTTTAACATCACCCCAAATAAACTAGTAGAAATCAACAGACTCTTCTCACACACCATCGTCACAGGGCAGGTAAAAACTCATCAAGTATACCATTCACTTTCCATAAATATACTCTGTTTGTGTGTGTGTGTGTGTGTGATCGGTAACCTGTCTTTTTTTTTTTTTTTTTTGTCCTTGCAGAAACTTTATGTGCCTGTTGTGGATCATGATTCCAACAGAGCCCGTTCGCTCAGCTCAGACAGCCCTGCTTCCCCAATGTCCTCCTCCGATGCAGAATATGATAAGCTACTGGTAAGGACACTGCAGCCGTACTGTGCTTGGGGATTCAAAGAGAAGAAAGCTGGTGAAAACCAAAGCGCAAGTCAACTGTACAGGAAATATTGTATGTGCTGTTTAACAGAAAGATATAATATTGGCAGAGCAATAGTAATAATATTTTGTTTTCTGAAATATTGTGGTACTGCTGGAGATGCATACCTCTGGTTTCAAGAATACTTTATAGTTGAGGCGTCCTCTATATGGCTAAAAGTTTTGCATCACCTAAAATTTCTGGATTCAGACATAATTAAAAAAAAAAAAAAAAACTGGAGCAATCTAGGTAAAGTACCTTGCTCAAGGGTACAGCAGCAATGTCCCCCACCTGGGATTGAACCCACGACCCTCTGGTCAAGAGTCCGGAGCCATAACCACTACTCAAATATAAATATATATATATATATATATATATATATATATTTATATATATATATATATATATATATATATATATATATATATATATATATTACATTACACAGGTGCACTCCACTTATAATGGACTCCAAGGGACAATGGAAAGCAGTACTTCATAAACGAAGTACGTAGTAAACACAATTCGAAATGCTGTATGTAACTGTGAACAGAAGTATCTTAAATATAAATAATAGAAGAATGCTTCGCTGCCAAAGAACGGGAGTTTATTATTTATACAAACCACGCTCCTGTGGGCCGTACAGTGTAATAAGTAGGACCATTATACAAATTTATATTTTCGCTAAATGTAATTACAATTGTATACGTTACAAGTTTAAACTGTACAACGGCTGTGCCAACAAAAACATAGAATAAAAGTAAACAGCAACTGTTTTTCCTGCCTGATGTCACAAATACCGCCGTGACTGTCATTTACCGTCCCGGACGTTCCTTATTTGCGCAAAATATCTACTTGTGGAACAGGAAAACTGTAACTGATACAACGGTACTGTATGTATTAAACTGTATGTATTAAATGCAAAATACTTGCCTGTGGAACATGAAAACTGTACATGTTAAACACAAAACATCTGCCTGTGGAACAGGAAAACTCTAACTAATAAAAAAACGGTACGGTATGTATTCAGCTGCACGGATTAAACGCAAAAGATATGACTATGGAACAGGAAAAACTGTACGTATAATATATACGTTATAAACAAGTTGGTTTTAACCAGAGTAATTCCCCCCATTAAAAACACATGTTTGGCAGGGAGTGCACCTGTGTATTTGTTGATAGATATATATATATGAACATCATTTAGATCTTTTTAACATCATGTATTCAAAGAAACTACCAAATGATATCGCGGAAGTCTATCGGAAGCCATAGTAGTAGTACAGTATTTCATGTTAGATTTCAAAATGTCACATTTTTTCAATTCTTTTCAGTTATTCGTTAAGTATATGAAAAAATACAAAGCGATATGTAATTCATTATGTTAACTTAACGTTATTCAGGAGGTTTCATTTGACTCTGTGAAGCAAAATTAGTTAATTCTATACGGTGATGAAAAACTTCTGGCCATAGCTGTAGGTCTCACGGATTTGTTTACATATATCTAGAGAAATGATTATCTAATTGTGATAAAATTTGCAAAAGACATTCTATAGGATACGTTTTTGATTCTATCGGGTTATATTGAGATCTGTATGTCAAACCTTTTTATATTTTTACACATGCATACATACAGTGGAATTAGGCCATGGTGTTTTACTTCCATGGCAGGCAGATGCACAGTATGTCACTTGCATAATAATTTTGCAGTTATTTCCATGAAAAAAATATTGATAATAATTTCAGGACGCAGACCTAGCCAGAAACTCATCAAAACCCATCCAGAGAGTCCTATCGTCAACTTCTGAAGAGGAGGAGCCAGTGACTGTCAAGTTTTTAAAAATGAGCTGCAGATATATCACAGACGGAAAGGTGTGTGCTGGGCTGTTTGCTTTAAAACCCTAAATCTGCTCTCCTGGATTTATTGCTTTCACTCCAGCAAATTCTGGGGTTTCATACAGCATGTTTATTGCAGGGTTGACTGTGTTCTTTTGTTTTAAGGGAGTGGTCGGTGGAGTTATGATCGTCACTCCAAACAACATTATGTTCGACCCCCATAAATCGGACCCGCTGGTGATCGAGAATGGCTGTGAAGAGTATGGTCTCATCTGCCCCATGGAGGAGGTGGTCTCCATTGCCTTGTACAGTGACGTCTCACACATGAAGATCAAAGATGCTCTACCATCGTAAGCACTTTGTTTTCAAACTACATCTTTTTATTATCTACTACAAAAGGGGGGAATACAGAACTGTTAGATTACCTTATGTTATAAACTGCTTGATGGTTTATAGTTACAATGTTAATTTGGGAGAGGCTTTATATGGGATAATAGATTAATAGGAACTGTTCGCTAACTATCTGGTTTTGTATTTAGGGGTCGTCCAAAATTACCCCAAAAGTGTACATAAAAAGGATGGCATCAAAAGCAGGCCCTAGGTTTTCAAAATGTAATTACTCACCCTTTTAATATTTTTTTTTCCTATGGTTTGTAAGAGGATCATAATCTGTAACTTCACTGGATCATGGCTTTCCAAAGTGGTAAAAACTTTATTTTTCTGTGTGTTTAAAAAATAAATAATAGTAATAATTAGTGATCATTGTCTATGCGTGGAAAACAGGTATTGCTTAGCTTTACATATTATTCATAGATCTACTGAGAGGCAGCTCAGTTATATTTTATTTCAAGTCCCCCAACATGTTGGTGTGTTTACTATATATAGAGAAAAAATACATATTTGTGTTATACAGGATTGTATTCTGTTGCCTTAGTTTGTTCAAGAGGTTATATTTTAGCAAATACATTGCAAGAAATAATCATCCAATTTCGCAGTGAAACTGAGTAGTATTGCGTGACAGGCAAGATTTTCCAGTCTAGCGGTATTTGTATTTATTTTTAGTTTTAAAGGCGCTTTTTCTGTAAGGTATGGTGTAATTGTGTAGTGCTGTCCTTGTAACCACATTGCATCAGAATGGAAATTGACAGGCCCACGAGAAGAAGAAAAATAACCAGAGCTACTGTAGCTAACGCTCCAGTGCCTTCTGTATTCTTGTGCGCTGCAGAATAATTGTGTGCTAACATTAGAGGATCCTTTTTCTCAACCAAAAGTAAAATATCATGAGCTGTGACAAAAATGGCATCTCTGGTGGCTATAGTACTTTTGCAGGAAGGCATGTTAGTATCTCAAGCTATATAAAAATGTCATCATATTTTTTAACAAAAAGTATACACTCCTCAATAACTGTCTGTTTATATAAAAAAAAATAAAAAGGCAAAAGTTCTTAGGCAAGTTATCTGGGATTTCCTTACCCGTTTTTAACCATCCACAATTCTTCTGGGCACTACTGTACAATTGGGCTTCGCTCATGTTGATGAAAATGAGCTCAGATTGGCTAAAAGGATCTTGAGCATGCTATAAAAACTGATTTTTCACTAGTCGGATCATGTTAGAAGGATCTGTGTTGGCCTTGTAGTTGCTTGTTAATAAAACTTTTTGCTGTTACCCTTTCTTAATTTTTATTTTTAATAAGTATTAAGTGTGTGTCAAATAAAATTAATATATTTTGCTTTAAACCCTGCTGCACAACAATTCTGCTACCTCTGGGATTTTGTCCAATACGTTAATTGTAGGGTTGACTGTGTTCCTTTACGGTTGGTGGAGTCACTCCAAAAAATATAATGTTCGACCCTCCTATTTTTACCAAGAGTGTGCTATTTAATAGGTGTGGAATTTCATTTATCATCAAACATTTTTGTTTCAGTCAAAACAAACAAAAACACAGCCTATTCGTTTGTCATCATCCAGGCTGTTGTTTTTTATTTTTTTTTGTGTTTCACTATTTGAGTTGTTTTTTTTGTTTCTTTTCTTTTGTTGTTGTACGGTAGTTGCTTTTTTTCATGTTCTTTTATTTTTGCCATTTGTTTTGTTTTGTTTTTTTTTAATTTTCCATGCACATTCGTCATTTCTCTTCTCACAGCGACCTACCAAAGGATCTTTGTCCCCTGTACAGGCCTGGAGAGTGGGAAGACCTTTCTTGTGATCAGGATATCAATCCTTTTAGCCGATTCCAGGCCAAGAGTAAAGAGAAACGTCAGGCGTACCTTAGTGACACCGTCACCCCAGTCTTGTATAGTGCAGAGAAGTCTCACACAGAGCTAGAACCACCTTCCGCCCCACTCACAGATACATTGCATAGTGGGAAAGAAACTGTTGGCATTCCTATTGGTATCATGAATGGGATTGATGCAAATAAAATTACAATGCAGCTGGAACCTGTTGCAATAGAAAAAGAGCAGTCTGTTACAGCATTAGCGTCGGTTCAGGACTCCTCTGTAAACCCTGCACCTGCAGGACAGGTGGAATTGAGAGATGAGACTAGTTTAGTAAATGAACACTCTAAGGATGTTACTCAGGAACCATCCGTTCATCAACCTTTCACAGACGTTCCGAGAGAGGACGAGCAGACTTCACTGAAGGGAAATGAATTGCCTGGGCAAGGAAAGCAAGGCCATGGTTCTCCTCCCATAACAAAAACCTCCAAAGTTGACTCCATTGACACGGAGATGCTTGACAATGGTAATAACAACGCATCTTCAGATACATTTGCAAAGGAAACCACTGTCGCAGAGGGCACAAGGGCACACCAGAATGCCTTGTGTGATGCACTGAATGGAAAGGGACCACTGTTACAATCCTCAGAAGAAGAAAATCAGCAGAAAGACAGTGAAGCAGAATTGAAATCCTGGCTACTTAGAAAGATACAGGGACCAATTGAGGGTAAGTTGTCCTTTTTTCATCCCAGACTTTTTTTGTTTTCATAAACAATATGTGAACTGCGTTAAAATCAACAAATGAGTTTATCCATGTTGGGAAAGGGGAGGTGTATTTACATGTGTGTGATGTTTGTTCAAAAGAACAGTGAACCAGAATAGGACCCCCGGTTAAGATTAACAAGTACCCAAGTCCGCAATGTTTGTTCACATTTCACAAAAGGTTATACAAATCGACCAAGAAACACCTTTAATCAATTCATGTAGGCCTGGTCAGATCTCAATGACAGGTCAAGTAGTGATTCCTTTTAATTTTTTTTTCAATTAAAAATGTTCCCCAAAAAATAGGATGATTTGATGTGCAAAGATCAATGTATTTTTTGCGTGACAGGGCCAACAATCAAGTAAAAATCAAGTGTTATGTTCAGTAGCATGTTGATCTCTTTTTAAAAACCAAAGACAGATAATGCATGCACTTTCATAATATCTAGCTGCATCCTTTTCTCTTGTTAGATATGCTGCCATCAAAAGAAGAGAAAAGCAAGACGCCCCCAATGTTCTTGTGCATCAAGGTGGGCAAACCTATGAAGAAGACCTTTGCAAATAAGAGCACGGCTCCATTGCAGCAGTATGCAAGGAGAGGGAAGCAGCCTGAGTATTGGTTTGCTGTTCCCCAGGAAAGGTGAGTCCCCATGGACTGATTCTCTGTTTAGGGATGTACTGTACCTGTGGGTAAGCATATCCTTGATGACAAAACAGCAAGGCTACATTTTTTGAAGAAGTTATTCCTCATAATGGGTTGGTTCACAGTGACCTACTTTTCACTCTACTGACACCTGTTTGGCTCAGGTATTGAGGGCAACATCTTTTGAACTGCTTGCTTGAATTACATTTTGAGTTTGATCAGACTATGCCTGGGCATTTGTTGTGAGATACGATTCTGCTTTATGTGTTTTATATGTTTTGGTTGATATTTATGTAGCTTTTAGCTGTGTTTATTTGTGAACCAGTGAGCTACTTCCCACTGAACTAAATGTTTAAAAAGGGAAGAAGCGTTTTAGTACTTTATAAATAATGCAAAATCACTTCTCCAATTGTGATGGTGCTTAGTTAGTACATTCTGTAGCAAGTTATTGAGAGAATAGGTATAATGGGGTGCTTCTCAATCTGTCCTTACTGTACATACGTATATGTCACAAACGTTTTCACATATAGAGAATATCTTCTGCAGTTGTGATTACAATGTTTATCCCAGATTATTGAGAATCCAAGGATGTATGTAGGAACCTGTTTCTGTCTTTATGGATGTAGATCATGGTGTCTTGTGATACTGATACAGTAGCAGGGAATCTCTTTTACTAATATAGCCTACTTGCTTCAGGGGTCACCGAATGGGTGATTCTTTGTACAATATTTAAAAACTGAGAGAAATAAAATATACTTTCAGGATTCTTTTGAGGTACAAATTAATGGAAGTTATATTAGTGTAATGCAAGCATTCTGAACCAGGGTTAAAAAGAGAATTTAATATACCACAGGTGGAAAGTTGCTTTATTTATGATTTATGATCAAAAGCACCTCTACCCTTAGGCTAAGACATATGTAATTTACCAAAAAAATGACGTGTAGAATACACACACACACACACACACACACACACACACACGGTCGAATCGGGTACTGTGCTGTGAGTTAACTTAACCCTTTAAGTGTCATTCTGGGCACGTGATCGGTAAACACAATTAAAACACACTTCATTTCTTTGACTTACTGGGCCACCATACTTGTTAATATATTTATAAAATTGTTACTGTGTTGGAATGTAAGGAATCGTACGTTATTTCAGTTGCGAGCCGTCAGGGTAAAACATTTTTCTTCCCCTATCTGTATTTCCCAAACTCAAGTAAAACAGGTCCAGGCATGGTTAACCATGACAAAGGCTGGTCTGAAAAAAAAAATAATAATCATAATTCTCAAACTGCTGTTGTATTTGTAAATATAACCCCTGAACGTAAACCCTAAGGGTTAGAGCTGAATGTCAGATTGAAGCACATGGAACACAAGCCTGTAAGGGCCACTAAACTAGTAAAATCACAACATGCTGGGAAATCCATAAGTGAACACACACCACCATCTCAGCAATATTTATTTGCTGCTTGTTTAAACTAAAAATAATGTAGATCTGTCCATGCATGCACAACATTCATGTTAAGTGGTTCATCTGGTTCAGTTCTAAAATATCTTGGCAACTGAAGTATGTGCACGGGATTGGACACACAAAATGCTGAAGACTTTCTATCAGTGCCAGTTAACTGAAGTTAATAATCAGCTAAAAAAAAAAAACCTTTTGATTTTTCAAATGGCTTAAATTCTATGTCTTGGGGAGACCTTTGATCATTTTAAATAAAGATCTTATCTTGGCTGAAAAGCTGCAGCAAGTCACTTTCAATAGCTCTGCAGAAAAATGGGTGTTACTTACATGCTTTACAATATGTTTTTATATATACTGTCACCCAGCCCCCGACTCGGGCTTGTTTGCACCCTTTACAATACTGACCCAGACACAGAACTGTGAGTTTTAGCATGGTTGCACACTTTTATTAAACAGAAAAACAAAATAAACAAACAAAAACCCAACTCCCCTCGCTGTAGCAAATAAACTTTTAGTTGTCTTAACTAAAGGGTTGGGACGGCTAAGCCAACAAACTACTCTTTTTAATTTAACCAGGCTGGGCAAAGCCTCCAGTCAAGAGTCCAGAGCTCTAACCACAACTCCACACTGCTGCCCCTTACAGGCAGGGATCTGCCCTGGCATTCTTTATATATATATAATACAAATTGGTAGTTAGGGTCCTCTTTAAAAATAAAGAAAATAAATTAGGGGCCCTTGTGCCAGATAGTGTCTGTCTGCCTGCGAAACTCTATATGATGTCTGCCTTGATTTTGCACTGCTGGTGGGGAAGGGAAGTGTGGGTCAGTAAGCAATGTAAGGATAGTGCTTTCATTTAGACTTTTTGGCTTTACTTGTATATAGTAGCTAGTAGATAACTATGTTTATAGTAATTAACAGGGTTCACGGTCTGATTGCCTCCCAGGGTGGATCACCTGTATGCCTTCTTTGTGCAATGGTCACCAGAGGTCTATGGAAAAGATGCCAAGGAGCAAGGCTTCGTCGTGGTGGAGAAGGAAGAGCTTAACATGATTGACAACTTCTTCAGTGATGCAGTTCCCAAAAGCTGGGAGGTGAGCTTTTCCCCATACCGAATGACTCTCTGGACTTTAAAACCTGTTGTGTATTCAATAGGGAGAAGGGTGTAGGACGTGCAGAGCCAGGTTGCTAAGTGTAAAAAGCAAGGAGTGTATTAGGGGATGCTAATAAAACAATGTTTTATGGGTCATGAACAGACCTGTATTGTTAAGGAATGCTAAATCCACTCAAAACTGTAAATCGCTCGTATAGTAAAGAACAGAAAATTCCAATAAACTGATACAGCAATATGCGTGTACCTGTTTTTGTTTAATTTTCAGTTTAGGTCACTGAAAATATTTAATTAGTTATCATAGGGCTAATAAGCTTGATGTTGAACATTTTGATAAACATAACTTCTTTGGCATTTTATGCAATTTTGGCAGTAAAATTATTGCACACAGCTATTGTTTTTAGATTAAGCATAGACCATTCCATTTAAAAAATAGTTGAGTAAATGGGTCAGTCTCCAATACTTGGTACCAAAAGTGGGAACAAAATGTAAAAATGACTCCATTGCATTTATTTCTTTAGTCATCAACTGTGCAAGGTATGAGTTTATATAACAAGTAAGTCTTAAGATAAAAAAGTGCAGTTTTCAATTGACACACATTTTATTCAATGACCACCCTACTATTCGCCATCTTTATTTTAGTAAACCCGACGTTTCAAATCTACCAATGTAACAATGTTGGAAACCAATGTGAAAAATGCTCAGGTTAAACAGATTCCCTCTTTGAGAAAAGACTGAAGACGCAGTAAAAATAAAATAAAAAACGTGAGGTGATTCGTGGTAAAACTACGGTAATTATGAAAAGCATGTGCATTTTCAACACAAACTGCTGTTCGTATGTTACATATCCTGATACTGACTCCAAAGTGGAGTAGGTCATTTAAAATATTCTTATTTTGGATTTGAATATCTTATATTTGAGAGCTCAAACGTGCACGTTGTATAAAATAATTTAAAGAAGTATTGCATTGTGAATGCAGATATTTACATTTAGCAAATAAATTAGGATTTTTCTTGTAGTGTAATTATTGACACCAGAAACCCGCATTTTGATGATCTGTAATTCCAACATGCAAGAAGAAAACAAACACACACCAACAGCTTATTTTAAAAGTTTTTAAAATTAATTTTGAGTAAAATAACACAAAACTTATATAACAAAGGAGTTTATTAATTCAAGGCACATGACAACTGCACCAATCATGTCACAAATACCAGGGTTTGTTTCAAGACTGTTTTTGTCAAGATTCTTAAATATACGTCAAGTAAAAATAATGCAGTTTTATGTTTTTTTTTTTTTTTTTTTTTTTTTTGGGGGGGGGGGGGGGGTTGTGTGTGTGTAATGTATGAAACATTTTAAAACATTTATCTTTATAATGTAAGGTTTCATAATAAAGATAAAATTGAGTAAATGTTACAGTGCGTATTGGTACCAAATATTGGAGACTGACCAAATACACAGATATTTGCTACATTTTTTTACAGTCCGTGCTGGTACTAAAAATATACTGATCCAGTGCATTGTTAAAATATATTAAATATAAAGTGTATGAAAGATGCTGAAGAATAAAAAGCTTATATTGTGATATAATAATGTTGAAAAGCAAATGTAAAACTCTGCACTGTATGTACATTAAGAAGAGGAATGAATGGCACTCTGGCAGGACCTGGGTGTAATATCGGTGAAACAGCTAGAGGAAGCAGTTTTCTGTACATATTTGGTTAGGCTACTTCCTGTGGCAGTTACTTTCTGTTTTGAAAGAAGTGAAACTTCCTGAGCCAATCAGATTAACTGTGTCAGAAATCAAACACCGAAACGTGCTTAAGGCTAGGTTTATAAAGTGTGTGCCTTAGAGAGTGTAAATCATAAACGCACGTGGAAGCCAGGTTACAACTGAAACTTCACCTTCAGCAATGAGGGTTCCTCCAATGCCACTGAATATGAAAATTTTGTACTTTGCCAAAGATAATGAAGAGCCTTATGTGGAGGTTAGTAAAGGCAGATTATTATTATTATTATTATTATTATTATTATTATTATTATTATTAAGAAAGTGGTGTTGGGTTATTCCATTTAGTTCTCTGTAAGTTTTACTTATATTTTATTATAAACTAAAACTAATTTTTAAACAGTGGATTAAACTGATTGAGAAACCTGAAATCATTAAATTCTATTCTGCTTTTTTAATATAATGCTAAAATTCTTCAAGATTCTTAAAACCACATTTTTAATGCTGTTAAAAAAAAAAAAAAAAAAAAAAAAAAAAACATTTTTAAAATGTGAAATAAAAGTACAAAAAAAACCAGTGTCATGAGTTAAAAATTGTTTCCCAATCTAGACCTGCAACGTGAAGTTCTTTTGATGTAGGCATAAACAAAGGCAGCTCAATAAATCAGTTTCAGACTATAACCAGTCTGGAAGCAACACAGCACAGGTACATGAGAGAAAGCAAAGTGAAATCCCTATTTGTTTCATAGAAAAAAAATATATACATGCATAATAATAATAAAATAATAATAACATTTGTAAAGTTTTAGTTTTGTAATGTGTGTGTTTTATATATGTTTCAGATCTTTTACTGACAGGCAATGTTCTAACATTTTTTAATGAGGTTTACAGATATTGTGATGTTTTGGTTAATATACAATACGTAGGTACATGTTTAGTATGGGAACTGTAACTGGAATTGTTTTTGTACAGATCATCACTATCAATGAGGCAAGGAGACGGCAGAGCTTTGGCAGTATTGAGGATGAAGTGGTGGAAGACCTGCTACCAGTCCTGAAGGATCACAGTGTGCTCTTAGAAGATGTGCACATCCAAAAGGTAAACCCAGTTCAGAGTGTAAACTGTTCTGTAATGTTGTGCTCAGCCAGAAGGGTTGCCAGTAGGGATTATGGACGTCCTTGTATTTCGTTGTAATTATTTAACTAATATAGTACACTAATTGTTAGAGAAGTTCATCGGCAACTTTGTTGAAGGATACATACAAAAAATAAATTAAAAATACAGTTAAAATAAATAATTATAATGAATTGTGTGTCTCTACAGAGTTAAATAGTTAACAGCAATGAAAAATCAACTATTTATACTTTGCTTGTAGAGTAGTTGGTTGCGCTTTCAAAAATCTCTTCTTCGTTAAGGTTGCATTCACACTGTCCATTTCAAACGGACTCGGTCTGGTTAGTTTAGTTTGAAAGAATGGATGTGAGCTAAAGTTGTTTTTTTTGGTCCATTTTCATTTTTTTTCAGGCCCGAGTTAGTTAGTGTTCACAATGCAAATTTGTGTTAAATTTGTTTGGGTCTGTTTAATTGTAGCAGGATTTTGTATATTTCTTTTGTAAAGTGCCCTGGAAAGCTTGAATGAGAAGTGCTATATATCGCTTGATTCATGGGCAAAGTGTACTCTGTCAAAACTGACTGGTTTCATTTGTTGTGGTGTTGCTAGAAAGTGTATTTTGAGAAGTGAAAGCGTGTTTAGCATGCAGGTGGTGCTTCAGATTATATGTAGCCTATGTTTGTGATACTAAAAGTTTCAATTTCACAGTAGATACGTCAAAGTTTTTTTTTTTTTTTTTAAACAAAATTCCCATTCACAACAAGTCCTTCACTTTTAGTACTTTGCTCCATAATGCAGTTATATGACTAACTATGCAAACGCACCCTGCACTCATTGCGTTGCATGTGCTCGAGTATATTAAAATGGTGACGCAGGGAATGAGTTACCGTATGCTAAGAGGGTCAGACAGAGAAGTGCGATTAACGCGCGTTAAAAAAATGTATGTGTTAATCGCAGAAGTTAACTGCAATTAACTGACAGCCCTAATTTATATAATATATATATATATATATCTATAAATTAGGGCTGTCTGTTAATTGCGGTTAACTTCTGCGATTAACACATACTATTGTTACCGACGGGGCTATAATGCTCGAAGTCGCAGGCACCCTGGAGGTAATAAATAGCCTTCCTGATGTAGTGGTAAAAATGTATAAATCTCTAAAGTGAAGTGTGTTTGCTTCCCAGCTGGCACAGTATCTACCTGCCAGGACTCAGGAGTATCCGTGGAGACTGGCATACAGTACAGCAGTGCATGGAACCAGCTTGAAAACCCTGTACCGCAACATGGCAGATCTGGACAGTCCTGTGCTTCTGGTTATTAAAGATATGGACAATCAGGTGAGGCAGTCAGAAGGATAGATCCTTATGGTTTTAACAGTTGGCCACCTTATTTACAAATGTGTCCAGGGAGTCTGCAAGAGAGTTGTCATAACTCTGCAGCACATTCACACGTTGCCATACATGGCCTCAGTTCAGAGTGCAACAAATCAAAACTAAGGGTATCTGCATTAAACGCTTGTTAGGGGTAATCCTGTGATAATCTATGGTTGAGATCACTGATTTATAATTTCATTTTTGTTTTCATCTTTGATCAGGTCTTTGGGGCATTAACATCACATCCTTTTAAAGTTAGTGATCACTGTTATGGCACAGGAGAGACCTTTTTCTACTCTTTTAATCCCGAGTTTAAGGTGAGCAGATTAAACTTTGGCTTTTTATATGTAAAATACTGGGTTGTCATCTTAAGACGGTCAGATTCTTATTAGGGAATGTTATATTATTTTCATTTTCCCAGATCTTCAGGTGGAGTGGACAAAATTCTTACTTCATTAAAGGAGATATAGATTCTCTACAACTGGGAGGTGGAAGGTGAGTGTGAAAACACATTGTGATTTCACCTTCAAACTATTTACCAAGAACTGTTAGACAATTAGACAAAAGTTTCACTGATGGGCACCCGAGTGGCGCATCTGCTAAAGGCGCTCCGCATGGAGTGCAGGATGAGCCCTATAGTCTGGAGATCGCCAGTTCGAGTCCAGGCTATTCCACTGCCGACCGTTGATGGGAGTTCCCAGGCATTGGCGCACAATTGGTCGAGTGCCACCCAGGGCCAGAGGGCTTAGGTCAGTCAGGGTTTCCTCGGCTCAGCGCGCACAAGCGACGCTGTAGCTCTGAGGTGGCTGCATGGCGGGCCTGCAGAGTGAAAAGAAGCGGACGGCTGACGGCACACGTTCTGGAGGACGCGTGTGTCCGTCAGCACGAGTCAGCACGAGGGTGGCAGCGGTGAGCCGGGCTGAAATAAAAAAATAATTGGGCTTGGGAGAAAACGAGAAACATATTGCTGCACTCAAACGCATGTTTTTAAGGCTTTGGTTTTCTATGAAATGTGATGACATCCATGACCTAATCTGTGTGTAGCACTGCAGAAAATTGAATAATTACTAAATGAGTGTAAACCCAGTCTTGTTTTCCCATATAACATCGTTCTACAATAATTTGTCTTTTTTCAGAGGACATTTTGGTTTGTGGCTGGACTCAGACTTGTGTCACGGCTCCAGCTACCCTTGTGAAACCTTCTGCAATGAACCTCTGTCAAAGAAAGAGGACTTCATTGTCCAGGACATTGAAGTGTGGACCTTCGAATAAACAAGCAAAGAAAATCACTGAATGAACTGCCTTAGTTATGTACGTGGTTTACACACCAGGGGCCACTCTGCATTTTAGTGTATTGGTTGGTTGTATTCCCCAATGCTGGCTGCCTTAGACCCCAAACGCAATGCTTGTAAGCCCTGTCTGTGCCACAGCATGCTGGTGAATGTGAGCCGCTTTACAAAAGCAGAACCACAAAAAGCTAGCGAGGGACACAAAACAAAGAAAGAAGAGACATTTGCTTCCTAGTTTCTTCCTTTTACCTTTGTTCAAGTGTGAATACATTTACGCTCAGAATCCATTAGTAATGACAGTCATTACATGTGTGAGCATTGAGAGTAAAGGGTAGACAAGAAGACCTACTTTAAAATCTGTTCAGGTCACGTCCTATAAGACCTTACGACACTTGCAATATTGCTGATCCTGTCATACACAACAACTACATTAAGGGAGTTTTAGGACATAGCTGTAGTCAACAGTCATAGGCAACAAGTACACGTTAGTCTACCATTTAAATCACAACTTGCAACATGTTTGTAGCATATGCTTGTCACCTACCTCCTTGTGTTTTTGAGGGTTTCATTTTGGGCATTTTTTTTTTTTTTAATACAGCAGACCTGATTTGAGTATCTCTCAGGACATTTCACAAAAACACACAAAACCACTCTAAAAAATCATTAGCAGAAAGCTTCAAGCACATTTCATTTCAGCATAACTGTATTTCTGAGGAAATAGACAGTGAATTTTGTATCCAGGTGCTTTTTACATTTTGACATTCAATTTATAAATTTCTTATTGTCTGTCTGTTCACATGTCCTAGACTTATTTCTCTCCTCCTCCAATTTATGGAATGAAAATACACCAAAAAGAGAAGATACTGACCATTATAAAATACTGAAAACATAAGATGTAGCCTTTTTTTTACTGTTCTGTTTTGTTGTTGTTGTTCAAAATGTTTAGTTATTTATATTTTAATGTATTTGTGTGTGTGTGTGTGTGTCTTTATAGATATATATATACTTTTTTTTTTGTTAAAAAATTAATTTTTAATTTTTTATATATCAGTGCTGGCACTGAATATTCAATAAGCAGCTTTTTTGTGATGATTATATATTTTCCTGTTATTACAGACATTTCAAACTTGTACACAGTAGAGAATGCAGTACCGAAAGTAATTGTTTAACCACACAAAACTTGTTTCAGTAAATGATCAGATTGTGGGCTGCCTACTTTCACAAAGCCAGTCAGAGTTAATGCTTTGTTGTGGCATGTTTGCTACATTGTCTGCGAAAAATTATTAGGTGTGATGTTGTCCACAATCAAAATAATTTGAAACTAATTGATGTAAGCAAACATTTTAAGTTCTGGCAGCCTAAGGATTAAAACTGAAACATAGATGGTCATCCAAAACTGTGAAAGCTGGTTTAAAGTTTAATCATGCTTTTATTACAATATGTGTGATCTGTTTACATGTTTCATCTCGCATTCCTCTGACTATATTTTTGCAGTAATGCTGTCCATGGACAGGCAGGCCAGTCTCAGTCTCTGGATCTATCGTAATGATCCAACTGAGGCAGATCTTAATGCCCCTTTATACTTCCATCAGGAGTATCTCTGCGCTGCATGTGTGTTTTTTGTCATGTTAAAAAAAGTGGTGAATAAATCACCCCTATACTTGTGAGAGTTCAACTGATTTGTAACATAGACAGTCTTGTGTTTGGTTTATAGTTGGAAACAATTCCAGCAAAAGGTACATTTTTAAACCGCTGTTAGTTCACCACGAAGTACATCTTATTCTAGAGGAACATAGTCCTGTCACCAAAGGACAACCCCTGCTTTTGTCTTGTATAGAGTGTTACTAACTTGTGCTGTTCACAGTTTTATGATTACTGTCACACTTCACGTCACGTTTGTGAGAGCAACTATTTTAGCCCTCAGTCTTAAAATCGCTAATGTCTTATCTGTTAAAGAAAACGATCTAAGCTTTGCTGACATATTTCAAATATATACGTATTGTTGCATTACAATCGCACTGTATATAAAATACACTGAGTACAGTATTCTTACTATGTTCTTTGGGAAACTAAAAATATATTCTGTGGTCTTATCAAGAATGTATTCATTGTAAGACTGTTGCGATGTTTTCAATAAATAATTGTGTGTTAATATCTAGACATATGTATTGTTTGTTATATACTTCTTCTCAGTCTACTGATTAAATTTTTTGCTGTATAAAAGTTTTTACAAATTATGAATATACTATACATAATTTGTAAAAACTTTTATACAGCAAAAAATTGTCTATGGAAGGTCATCCAGGTCAAAGCCAATTTATTTAGTACGCGTTTCAAATATTTAGTACACATTGATTTGGACCAATTAGACTCCATAAAAAAACTACATGTTCTAATAAATTTAAATGAATTATGCATTATGTAGGGGCTGGTCATTTTACAGCTGTGCAGCGGAATTACAAGCATAGCCAATCACCATCAGGATAACATAACTTTAATTTCAGACATTATTATTATTAGTAGTAGTAGTATTTTTTTTATAATGTTACAATCACATTGACAATAAAAAAAAGGTTTGCAAAATAAATTGCAGCATTATAACAGAGACAGCAGGAAAGTGTTCTGGTGTAGGAGAAAAAGCTTTAGGTTTTTTTTTTTTGTAGCTAGGGCTAAGGAATTGAGGGAGAAACTCACCTCTATGCCTATGTTGTAAGGGTCGACTGAGAAGCCACCCTAGACGCTATAGTTTCAAAACCAGGGTTTTGAGGATCCATGACATTAAGTCTGTAGAACCTAGTAAAGGTATGGTTAGTAGCCCACACCACTGCATTGCAAATGTCGTTGACAGATGCACCCTGGAACTGAGTCCTGTGGGTCAGGCTCGGGCTTGAATTTGAATCACCAAAAACGTTTTCTGTCCTTTCGGTGTACTCGTTTGTAACCCATTCCCAAATAACGTATTAGAAGGTACATTTATTTCATACATCAAAGCAGGAGGCGATTAGGTAGGAGTCGACTGGCTAAGCAGTGTTCTCGGTTTGTTTTGCAGGTTGTTTGATACGTCGCAAGATCCTTTTATCACGTCTGCTTGTAAATATTAGAAATGTCTGGACGAGGTGAAACAAAAGAGAGCGCAGGGTTTATATCATGTAGTTCAAGAGGTAAATCAGAAGTGTGGAATTCTTTTGGAATCATAGCGAATGAAAATAATGAACATGTGACTGGATTTGCTGCTTGTAAAACCTGTCATTGTGTTTTTGTGTACAACAGCCACAAAATTGGTACATCATCCCTGCAAAAGCACATGTGTAGCGCTCTTTCAACTGGTGACATGAAAGATATAGGTATTTTATAGTAAAGTAAGTAGAGGTAGTAACATATTATATATCCAGACCACTAGAGGGAGCTACCACGTGGTATAGCCTATTGTATAAACGGAATCTGTGGAGATTGGTAGCGATGTCTGTGTGTGAATGTGAGAGCGTGAGAGAGTCAGTCGACGCAGACAGTAGGTAAAGCACAAACACTTGCGGGTTCGGGTCGGGAAGTTTGAGCTCCTGTGGAGACCGAGTCAATTTAGACATGGCAAGCCGATATGGCTGCCAGATAGACCGTTAATGTAGAGGGGGATTTCCCCTCATCAAACAGGTCTTGCAAAAACTGCAGTATTGGTGCCATGGGACAAGTTGTTGGGTCGAACCCACAGGGGAGACACCACGTCTGAAAGACGCTTCACTTGTACCCGTACTGGGAACGTACTGGCATTTTGTAGGGTGTCAATAACCCTATTGGACAGACCCAGATGGCTCAAATGCAGCCGTTCAGAGGCTAGACCCAGAGCTACAGGCTCGATGGGTTGGAATGACATAAAGTCCCCCGTGCCTGACGGAGCAGGTCACAGCGCTTGGGCAGTCTCCACAGCTGGCTGCTCAGGAGCTACATCAGGGTTTAAAACCAGTCTCCTGGGCCAATAAAGGGCTACTAAGACCACCTGGCCCGGTAATGCCTGATTTTCTCCAGACACAGCTAAGGAATCTTCCGCCAGCGGGTCCCCCACCTCCTATATGGAGAACCAGAGGGGCACAATGGGTTGATTCCTGGGAGGCAAAGAGATCTATTCCTGCTCTCCCGAACCTCTCCCAAATCAGGCTCACCACCTCGGGGGGAACCTCCACTGAGGCGCTGGGAACTCTCCTTGAGAGGAGGTCTTCCACCCAGTGTGTCACCCTGGGCATGTGTACTGCCCGCAGTGAAAGGAGGTTCTCGTGTGCCCAGAGCAATGGCTTATGGGCCACGCAATGGAGACTGGCGACCTGTGGCCGTCCTGGTGGTTGATGTAAGCCACCACTGTTGTGTTGTCTGTACGGACAAGCACATGTCTCCCTCGAACCTTCTGCAAAAAATACAGCAAGGCTAGGTAAAGTACCTGCAGCTCTAAAACATTAATGTGGAGACCCTGCCAAGGGGGGTTCCACACACCCCGGCTATTCCACGCAGCACCCCAGCCGAGGCTGGACGCGTCCGTGATGACAACCTCCCTTGTGGTGACACCACCCAGCGCTACCCCGAGGTGTAGATGGGCCGGCTGTTTCCACCAAGACAGTGCCTTTAAGCAGTGAAAAGACCCTGTCAACAGGCGGTCGCGGTACAATGTGGGCTGAAAAACCCTGCTGTTGAACCAGGCCTGCAGAGGACGAATGCGCAGGAAACCCAAAGGTAGAGTCTGGGAAGCTGCTGCCATCAAGCCCAGAAGTTTCTGGAGTATCACTACCATGAGCGCTCTGTTGAGCTGAAAGAGCTCCAAACAGGCAGCTATTCTCTGCACTCTGCTGTCCAACAGAGTGGACAGCATGGACCCAGAGTCCAAGCACACTCCTAGATAGGTGAAGGTGGCCAGTGACCAGTTCCATGTGGGCCTCTGCCTGTGCTAGAGACTGAGCACTAATTAGCCCATTATCCAGATAATTGAACACTCTGATTACCTCTGAGTCTCAGTGGGGCCAGGATAGCTTCCATGCACTTCGAGAAGGCACGGGGAGCTAGAGAGATGCCAAATGGCAAGACACAAAACTCATATGCTGTTTCCTGAAAAGCAAATCGCAGGTACTTCCTGTGCACTGGTTTTATGGGGATGTGGAAATAGGTGTCTTTGAGGTCCACCGTGGTGAACCAGTCGCGTGGCCCGATTGACTGCAACAGTTGTTGCATTGTCAATATGTTGAACCTCCTTCGACTCAGATAGAGGTTAACCTGTCTGAGGTCGAGGATCGTTCTGAAACCACCATCCAGCTTTGGCACTAGGAAGTACCTGGAGTAGAACCCTGCCTCCAACTGGAGGGGGTCTATGCACAGAGTTTGTTTTTGCAGCAGAGCTACTACCTCCTGAGACGCCACCACTGCGTTCTGTGGGTCCGTGATTGATGTTAGTCACGTCCCGAAAGGGAGGGGGACCATGCTTGAACTGCAGTGAGTAGCCTGCCTGAACAGTAGTAAGCACTCAGGTGTCCGAGGTGCACTGACGCCAATACTCCAGATGGCTCCCTGAAAAGGGGTCCTGGGCCTGTGGCAGCAAACTCCTAGGACTGCTACACGGCTTTGGCTTGGCCTGCGGCTTCTGTCTCTACGCCGAGCGGCAGAACCTATTACAGCCTCCGCGTCGAGCAGCCACGGGCCGGTTCTGAACACCACCTCTGGCAGCCGGCACAGCCGGCTGTGCCGGTCTTTGAGGCTGCTGGGGCCTAGGGTGCCAGTTTGCAGCTGGTTTGCGCACTGGGGATGGTCGCTCGGGATATAAAGTGAACCAGCTCCTTTGTGGATTCCAGCGTGGGGTGAGAGTGCTGTAGCATTTCGTCCACCACAGGAAAAAAGGTATGCCCTGGTGTAATAGGGGCATCCAGCAGCGCTGCTTTGACGCCGTCAGGCACGCGTGCCTGGGAAAGCCAGAGCTGCCTCCATGTACCTATCAGAGCAGCCAGGTTCCTGCCTACAGCTTGCCTGTTTAGTTTTGATCAGGTTCTTGTTAACCAGCCATAGCTCGTCCAGCTGTTCTGTTGCGGGCCTGTGACAGTCAGAAAGGGACCTCAGCA
Organism: Acipenser ruthenus; assembly: GCF_902713425.1. Taxonomy (NCBI): domain Eukaryota; kingdom Metazoa; phylum Chordata; class Actinopteri; order Acipenseriformes; family Acipenseridae; genus Acipenser; species Acipenser ruthenus. The sequence goes on along the minus strand of NC_081193.1, from coordinate 81,108,558 downwards.
AATATTGCTGGTAGGCTACCACAATACTATTATAGTTGCCCAGCCGTGCAGCAAACGCACTGGCTAAATAGGCACGCTTGAGGACCACCTCTGAGACCCGGCACTGCTTGTTGGGGCAGATAGCGTCCTTGGACAGAAGCGCTGAATTAGGTGCCTGAACCAAAGCAGAAATTGAAGCCTCCACCAGCGGAAATTGGGCCAGGCCCAGCTTCTCCACATCATGCACCCTAGATAGCGTGTCTGTCGACCGGGAAACAGCAGGAGCTGTAGCCGAGTGACCCCATGACGACTGGAACTCAAAAAATAAATCTGGATTATTATTTGTTTATTTAGCAGATGCCTTTATCCAAGGCGACTTACAGAGACTAGGGTGTGTGAACTATGCATCAGCTGCAGAGTCACTTACAATTACGTCTCACCCGAAAGACGGAGCACAAGGAGGTTAAGTGACTTGCTCAGGGTCACACAGTGAGTCAGTGGCTGAGGTGGGATTTGAACCAGGAACTTCCTAGTTACAAGCCCTTTTCTGGACCACACAGCCTCCTGGATGCACTGGGGTGGGGGTGGGGGAGGTGGTCGACTATTCATCAAAGATGGACTGCCTTGTCCGACCTGTAGGCCAGGGCACTTGCAAGACTGCAGAGGCCCTCTTGATCAGCGGTAGAAGCTCTACTTGACCGCAGGGGATGTGCTGTCTGACGGGAACGCCAGGTCCTCAGAGGCGTCGATGGACATCATATCCTGTTGCCAATCTGGGTTGGTTCAATACCGGTTTGGTGACTCTATCACCGGGTCGGTACGGTACAGTACCGGTGTGGTATCCTCGGTCCCGGCCCGGTATGGTACGGAACGGAGCGGATCGGTGACCTCTGTACCTGTACGGTACGGGTACACCGGTTCACAGTTACCGTGGGTAGTACTGTACAAGGATGTCCACCTGTACAAGCTACTGGCAAAACTACAGTTAGTACCCACACGAGACTGAGGGAAGCCTGCTTGTTAGAGGTACTGACAGCCATCGTAATTGTGATGCAAAAGCAGTCACCAAAATGGCAGCGAGATACTGTGGAATTAGACTGCAAGCAATCTCAACTAAAGCATGTATCTCAGTCCAGTGGGCAGTCCTTTATACCCTCGGGGGCGGGCTTGACTGCGTCACAGGCTCAGCCAACCAGCTTTGGTATATAATATTCAGGTTTCAGGGTCTTTAGGTAATGGTAACATTTCTTACTTGAGAAAGGGAACAGACATGTTTGTGAATAGGAATGGCTACAAGTTTGTTGACAAGAACTGAAAACGGTTCGATGACAAAATCATCACGGCATAGTCATTTTCCCACAACCATAATATTCAGTTTAAAAATGTGGCATTAATCAAAACAAAGGTTTGTAATTGGAGGATAACACTTGTACATGCATGTTTGCATGCAAATATTTATTTGTAGGGAACACAATATCCATACCACACAAATGTGGGAACACTCTTGGGATAGCAGCATGTTTTGAGTGCTACAACTGAAAAGCCTGTTCAATGTGTGGGAATTATCTTGAATAGAAATGCCAGCTGTTAGCAGCCCAAGGCAATAACATTTTAAAATATAAATCAAACTACCACTTCTGACTCTGATAATAAAGTTCTCTTTTCAAAGGAAAAATTGATCTCATCAAATAACATCAACTGTCGTGTTTTGTTATTTGAGGGATTTTAATAACGTACATCCCTGACAAAGATGTAAATGCTACATTAAGTACCACACTGACCTACATCCACCATAGGCAGTGCTTTTAAAAATAGAATTAGACCACTTCCTTTCGGTTACCACTTTTACAGTCACAGACAAAAGTATTGGCACCCTACACTTAACGTAAGAAAATTCAAGAACACATGTTATATACAAGCATTTACTGAACATTAGCCAAAAATTAACCAACATACACAATTTCTAGTAGTTTAAAACAAAAAACCAAAGCACTTAAGCAATTTTAAATATTTGTTCATGACAAAAGTATTGGCACCTTTACATTAAAAGTTTGTCAAATGTAATTGAACTAATTTAAAAATATTTTCATTGACTGAAAACATTACACAGTAATCAAGCTGCAATATAAAGTCAATAGCCAGAAAAAATGGGTAATAAACACAGCAGACAATGGCTAAAACAAAGGAGTTGGATTCACGTTTTGAGAAAAGCACTCAACAAAAGCAAATAACAAAAGGAAAGGTTACAGAACAATATCAAAGAAATATTCTTCAACAAAATTCTTAGGTCCAATGAGGTTAATAGAACTTTTCCCCCAAAAATGGATCACAGTATGTTTGGAGAAAATGGGGAAAGCCTTCAATGAAGAAAACCTTGTACGTACAGTTAAACACAGAGGTGGTTCAATCACGATGGGAGTGTTATAGCCGTTCAGGGACTGGAGACATTCATGTGCTTGAAGATCGAATGAATGCAGCCATGTATCAAAACATTCTACGAAGTACAGTGACACCATCTGCTGGTAGGCTGATTGGCAGACAGTTAGACAGTTTATCTTCCAGCACAACAACAACCCAAAGCATACAGCTAAGTCATCTCTGGAATTCTTGAAGATAATTAAGATAAAAGGACTGGAATGGCTTTTATATCACCAGATCTCAATCCAATAGAAATGCTTTGGATTGATCTGAAAAAAGCTGTAGCCAAGCTTTGTGTATATATATAAGAATGTAGTTCAAATACTTGCAATTACGGGATCCCTAGTGACAGCCAGTAAACGTGTGAATCATGTGATCCTGTGGACAGTCTTGGCTGGGGACTGACAAGGAGAACTGCATTGGCATTTTGGCTAGTTTGCCTCATCGCTCAAGTGACCCACAGGCACCTTTTCATGCCTATAAGAGCCATTCTATGTCATATCACAAAATATCATAAATACAGCATGACTAGGGGCTTTCTTTCTTTCTTTCTTTCTTTCTTTCTCATAAACTTACCAAAAGATTCAGTTCTCTATACATGTATATGTCAAGCTTACTGAACAAGGGATGGGAATTAATTTTTAATATTTGGGTAACATGCTTTTTTGATTTTGATTTTGATGTTTCTGCACAGTGGAGAAGATTTCCAGTAATGGGAAGGCTGTGTGGTAAAGTGTAGGCTGTCAGTATATAGCAGGTCCAGCAATCTTTTCATGCTGCGATGAGGTTTGTTCCAATCAATAAAATCTTTGTCTGAAGGTAGTGGTTATATAAATTAAAATGTAATCAATGATTAGAAAATGAGTAGAAAATGAGAAATGAGTAGAACATGCCAGTGCTAGTATTTGTTTATTATTATTATTATTATTATTATTATTATTAATAATAATAGTAGTAGTAGTAGTAGTTGTCCTGTAATAAAATATAGATAGAACAACTACAAAATATGACATTACTTTTTTTTAAAACAAACCAATAGTTATCAAAGAATGGAAAGCTTTTATGGTCTAATAATTTCCCTTTTAATTTAAGCAGATGCTATATTCTTCCTGCTGTCTATTTATTCCCAGGTTGGGTTTCCACTGGCCCCCGTTCTGTTCCATAGCTCACCTGCACCTCCACCAGCCAGTCACATGGGATTCATCTCCAGACTGTTTTACTGGATCGATTCCTATTGGTTTATTACAGTAAGTCCAAGGTCCAATAAGTTAGTGTCCTAGCATGGGAGCATAAGGTCTGTGACCACTTAAATGTAACTGGGGTTAATATGTTACCTGGACCTGGACCATGTAAATGAAATCTTCAGTGTACTGGATGCAATGCAACATATGGCTGAAGGGCCTTGAGCACTGGCTGAAGAACAGTAATCCTGGAATTCTGGCCCTTTATCCTATGCAGCAAAATAATTGGCTTCAATATTGGAAATTGAGAGTTCAAATCATATAGGGGTATATTTCTCATGTGTGCAGACAGGTTAGAATCCAAGGGTAGATGTGATCGGGTCTGTTTTGTTGATCTAAATTGTATAATTATTGCCCCCTTAATAACATTACTACATTCAGTAAAATGCAGTGATGCGCTGTCTGTGAAAAATAATGTTTTGAAATGTTGGGGCAGGCATATTGAGATCTGCCCCTGTGCAATTCATTAAAACAGACCCCCATAGGTGACAGTGCTCTAGTTGAACAAGGCATAACTCAGTATACTAGATAAAAGCTAGTGACATTCAATTCAGGACAGGTGTTATTGTAACATTTTAAGCAATTTTTACTTTTATCCCAAATGTGTTTGTTTTTTTCAATTAAGAAGTGTTATAATAACCATGCTGTTAACTTTACTTCACAGGCTGAATAACTTCTCCGGAAACTGAATTCCCTTCATGAAAACAGCTGAAGCTGAATACTCGTGTGCTCATATAATGTCCAGTTCAGAATAGTGAGAGGTTTGGAGAATAGACATGGTGACTGCACCTGAAAACGGTTGTAAACAGTACTGATTTAAGTGTACCAGGCTCCATTTAGAAATGAAGTACATGGTTGGTCTATGTATAGAAAATGTATTATTGATTTAAATTGTATATACCAGTAGTTTCCCTGCAATATAGTTATATTTCTTTACAGTACCATTTGTGCAATGCTGTTTTTAGGATATCCCTGACTGCTATGGGTCTATGTTAACATGCTGCTATGTAGAACAAATGAGATGAGTAGAACCTGCTTTTAAATTGAGGACTGGATATGATTCATTGCAGTGTTTGAGATCTTGAATTACTCCACCTGACCACCTTTCCTGTACTGTAGATTGTAAGTACATGTATTTAAATGAAAATACTGACAGTTTATATAATTAATATAGTAATACATTATTTTACACATTTGTATTGATTGCAGGAAGTTCAATACATTATGTGACATAATGAAGTCCGGTTCCTACATTATAAATAGTACTGTAATACATAATAAAAACAATTAAAACACAGTTTGACAAAGTCATTGGCCTATAATTATACAAACGATTTTATGATGCTGATTTTACAAGTGTGAATGGAAGAAAAATACAAAATCTAGATTGATCAAATAGCTTCACATATGTTTACAACAAAGCCAAAAATAAATTAAATACATCATTTTAATGGTGAGACTAACACCTTAGCACATAATTTAATATGATATTTAAATACAAACTACTGATTACTAAAAAAAAAAAAAAACTATGGCGATTTGTTGAATACAGTGTAAAAAACTAATTACAAATGCTATATCAAATACGGCAACATTGTTGGTGAGGACGTTTTCTTCTGATTTTCACCACACTTTTTTTCTATAGTTTTAAACATGCATAACCAGAAAATAACTCAATGTTTTTTTTTTTTTGTTTCTCAAAACATGCTAATTGGCTAGGACCTAACTGAAATGTCTGTGAGTCAAAAAAAAGGAGTAAAACTAGTTTATAAATATTTTGCTCCATAGAAGAATCTTTTTTGGCTCAATCTTTGGAGCTTTTCTGCTCCAAAGCAGGTTTTTTCGGGAGAGGGGTGTACCTGCAATTTGAAGCACACACTATTGTGTAAATGGGCTGTATTCCACAGAACAGATTAATTTGACTTCCCTGATGTGCATTGAACTATATACAAGATGCCCCTTTTGTAAGTCAGTTCCAATCACAATGGGATGGGCAGCAGAATCACAGAGATCTGTTGGCAAGCCGCACATGTTCCATGATGACTGTGCAGAGTAATTATCACTAAACCCTCCTGAACATAAACACTGCAGACTGGTGTTGCCCTGACTGACCACAGTGATGCTAAACCAGAGGGGGGCAACTCCTGTCCTGGAGGGTCATTGTCCTCCAGGCAGGTATAATGGAATAACGAACAGCTTTGGGACCTGGGGGAGGTTGAATTGATTCAATGAAACAACTAAGAACAGGGTTGCCCACACCTCCCCTAAATCATATTGACAGTGTTGTTGTAGATGTTTCTGTTTTTTGTCCAGCCCGTTTGTTAGAGTGGGATTTGGATACTCCCAGGTTAATTAACTTGATATAATGAATAATCCAGATACCTATGACTGTGATCTGATTACCACCTACACCGCTATTGAAGATTTCAGCTCAAGAAATCTTTCATTCCAGCACTGTAATAATCACGTCATCATCTCTTCTCTGCCAGAGCATCTCCCCCTCAAAGGAAATCCGCCCATGCTTTCTGGCCGTCAGCAGGACCCCTACAAGTTTATTAGAAATTGTCACGTATCTCTCAAACAAAGGCCCAAATGCCACCCTGGGTTTCCCATCCTCTCCTGTTTCTCCAATGCTTTTAATGATCATACAGAGTTCGTCCACTTCCTTCTCAATGTGAGCGTGTGCGCTCTGCCCCCTTTGCTGTGTTCTTGATCCCTCTCTGGGTGTCCCGTAGCCTTCCTCTCCTTTCTGGAATTGCACAGTCATTGTCCTATTGCTGCTGAAGGGATTGTGTTTCTGATACTCGCAGTGATCATTAGCCCATTTCTGCCAGTTCTCTTTTAAGCCTTCCACAGTGTTGCACTGAGCCTTCTTTGTAACGTTTCCTTCGTCACTTGTCTCCTTCTTCTCCATTTCATTCTTGGTGGTATATTTCATTACAGTAAACAATGTTCACTCAAGTGCAACAATGGCATGGCTGTCATTCTGTAAAAAAACTGATTTTAAAAATACATTTTCAAATCGTTTCCCTGTCTGACAATTATGGGTTACCAGATTGCTGTTCTTTACATGTAATATGCTGTTTTCATGACATGTTGTACCAAGTGGTTCTCCACTCTGATTGCCTGTAGTCAGAAACAGTCAAGTTTTTTCTTTTTACCAGTTCTTAAATGTAATTTTTAAATCTGAATTTCTTTCCACTGCAAATAAAAAAGACACTACTCACACTTTAGATTGATCGTAGTTCTGTTTAACTCAGGTTAAATACTACTGTGTTGTAAAGAAAACGATTTTTAGACCTAAAAACTTTCATGGTTTGTCTTTGTAAATTTGACAGATCGAACTTGGGGTCTAATAAACACTCAATATAAAAATCACTAGGTAAATTTCTACCTTGTAGAAATAACCAAATGGTGGTAAAACTATTAGCCTAAAAATGATACAGTTTATTGTATCTTATACAGTAAAGATCCTAATTTCAGTTTACATGCACATTATTTTAACTGGTAGTTAAAATATATCAGTACATCATTCATATATTCTTTGACATCATAAACCAATGTCAGGCAAAAATATGTATAAAATGGACAATCATTATTACACTTCATCCTGTTTTCTGTTGCTCAAAATGTTATCTTATTATGTTAAACCCATGGATTACTGCGTCCTTGGAGATTTGCTGTGCAAGCAGTGTCATCTGAATTGCTTTAAACCTCTTAAAACGCATTTTATGTAATAAATAAACAACACCACTATGTCAAATTCTATATTTTGAATATTTTCATTGCATTTGTCTTGAACTTACCTTGACACATATAGAGTTTCAGCTCGGTACAATATTTATGTTCTGCATGGCTGGACACTGTACTGCTGTAGCACTTGTACTGTACACTGGACAGTGCTTTCTGAACTGTTGTGACAGTGTGCTCAGCAGGATTGACATAAAAAGCAACCAGTCACATCTCTAGCTGTGACAGACAAATACTTTAACGTGAGCCAATCAGTCATATGCATTCAGAGCTCCTTAAAATAAGAGGCTTAGGAAAAAAACGCCCCAATGATTAATATCTTAGGGTTGTTTTCTTTTTTTTTTAAACTACGGTGATGAAGGGTAGTTTTATTATGATGTTTAGTTATAAATATAACAAATTTTTTTGTCCATATGCAAGATTTACCCCACCTAATTGTTGTGTTAACTACCTATCTTTGACAGTTTTGCAGTAAAACATTGTCAGTGTATAGGTGCATTTTTTCTTTTTCTTTTTCGTGATCAGCAGCTGTCTGTATTCAATATAAAACAAATTAGTTATGTGCGGAATAAAATGTAAATTTACAAAACATGTATTTGTTATCCAAAGACTTGGGTAGTAGTTTTTTTAATGGACGTCCTCAGTCTGCAAGGAAAAAAAATCTGGGCATTTGCAGTAAAAGGTGAAAATAGTCTAAGCATGCGCAGCAAAGTAGGAACATTTGACAGGTAGCATGCACTGACGTGACACCGGTACATGACATCAGACGTCAGCAGTCATGTGATGTTTGTTTAATTTTTACATTTTTCTGTGGTACAGTGCTCCGGTAATGACCGGTGTTAACAGTGTATTCCTGAATCAAGTACACGGAAAGTACAATTCTAAGATATTGAATATTGCCAACTGGATTGGAGTTTTTCTCACAAATAAATATTTTTTGCTACAATATTTTGGTTTATTTTTGAAAATAAAAAAATAATAATAACAATAAAGGAAACATCATTCTGGACTTTAACTTCCACCAATGGCAACAGAACACACAATGCATATTAGATTTCAGCACAGGAATCAAAACCATAACCATTTATTTATTTTATAAGTGCTAAAAATGTCATCAGAATTTCATACACACAAAATTGACTTGTTAAAATACCCTTTTCTAGTCCCAACACAAAACACAATCCTTACCTTATTCCAAACCCATACAGTACATACATACAGTACATCTGTAATGTACCTGTACAAACCTTGCAAGTCTTCGGTTCGTGATCTGGTCTGTGTTATTATACACACAATAACAAAACATATGTAGTCATTTAAATCAGGCTTGAAAAATGAACTGTATCTGACTAGTACTTTTCTTTTGAATTGCAGGAAATTCAATCTCTCAATGGGGTACATTTACACCTGGGGAGACTTTTAATGAAAAGGTACCCTATGTTATTTATATAATAGGGTGATTATTTCATTGATTTTTATGCCAAAAAAAACCCACTATTTGCCAAAGCTTAAAATGTAACCACATTAAGTTAAAATGCATTTTTGGCCATTAGAAATCCAAAGCAGTACCGTCATTTGTGTAATGCAGTTTCTAATACAAATACATATTTACTTGGTCCCAAGCTGGTAAAATGCGCATTTCATGTGATTATTGACATATCAAAACAATAACACATTCCACGTCTGGTGAGAAGGTTGCAGGCTCGGTACTATGGCAGTTTGTTAACCAATCATATAGATTTTTTTGTTGAATTTATTTTTAGTCTCCATTCTGGGTCCTGAATATTCCTTCCGAAGAAATTGCACAATAATGAAACGAAATAGCCATTCTCTATATGTAAAATACCATGTTTTAAAGTATGATAGAACATATCATCAAACAGTACGTTTACTGTTTTCCCTTTCACAGTGCAGGTCAGTATTTAAATGATGGGGTCAGGGAAGAACAGCAGAGGATTTGTAAGCATCCTTAAACAGCTACCCAATAGAAAATGTGTGTGAAACAAAATGAAGACATTATTAAAAAATATAAAGTTTTTTAAAGTGACCAATGATACTAATCATATTTCATTTAGGTTCTTTATCTTAAACCAGACTCGCCATGTAAAGATCAGTGTTTACACTTTCAACAAAACAGTTCCTCATCAAGACAGAATAAAGAGAACAGAAGTTCAGTTTTTCTGAGGGATGAGCTGGAGCACATAGTAATGACTCCAAGCATTTCTACTGAGGTGTACAGGATTGAAATGACTTTATTCTGTTATTCACTTTATTATGTTATATATGTTAATAATTATTAACATCTTTAGTTAAAATAAGTCAGAAACACTTTTTTAAAGGACTGTAAGTTTTATTTATTATTATTATTATTATTATTTTATTTTATTTTTTTTACTGTAGGCTGTGAACAGATGAATTTTTTGTTAGATGACTGTCATTTAGACTCATGAAAATCAGATGTACTGTTGTTATTTTTAGTTACTAAAAGAAACATGTTAATTTATAATTGCTTCTCCCTATCAATGTAAACAAAACAAAAGTCTACTGGGGGATATTCAGCTCACCTAAATGGTGGCAGATCTGAAAAACTTACAAAAGCATTGTAAAGATCATTAAAGCTTGCGTGCCTGTTTCATTTTCATAAACTTGGTACACTAGAGGGCTAGCTGTTATTTCCAGTCGTTTTTTTTTGTGCGACCCATTGAGGCCCAGTGTCACAAAATCCAGTTTGAAGTTGCTGTTGTACAGTTTAGAATGTGCACTCCAGATGTACTTGTTTATAGACTGAATCAGTGCAGAAAAATCCTTTTGAAACACCAGTGTGCATGTGTACTGTATGTCTTTGCGTGGTGTCTTTAAGTATACTGTAAGAGTCATTTATGGTAAGTGGGCCAAGATTCAGAAAGCTGGTGGCGAGACAGATGCATGTTTTGGGATTCATGGATAAATCCAATGTTTAACAAACTTTAAGCAAACACTTCAATTCAGAGTTACCCACACATCAAGCTCCATTCCTCTAATGGCAATTAGTTGTGTCATAAAGCTGTTTGCACTGTTTTTGTCTCCCCAGAAAATAGTAAAACAATGACTTGTATATTGGTGATTTGTTATCATTTGTAAAGTAATTTATATTCATTTTAAATAGTAAGTAATCAAATTATTTAGCTTTAGTATTTTTTTTAACAGTAGTATATCTATTTTCAACACCTAATCTGTTTTAAGGAAAGGCAAGCAGGAAAAAACAGGGCCTGATGAACATATTCGTGCCAACCTCCGACGGTAAGTATGGTGCAGAGAAATCCTACAATAGGCCTTTTTCCATCCAACTTATGCGAATAAGAAAATATATGCGACAAACTATGGAAAATGGTTTAAGTCGACTTTTAAGAAGTTTTTACTCGCATGACAAGTTCGCTCGCTAGAGGTGGTTTTATTTTTTACTCGCAGCGACATTTTTATTTGACACTTGCATGGAAAACCGTAGAGTGTATTTCTAGTCCTAGCGCCCTTCCTCGCCATTCAAGTGACGTCCAATTGTTTAATGCGCATGCTCTGATGATAAAAACAAGTTGGCAGACGTGGAGCAAATAACAAACACAATTATATATATATATATATATATATATATATATATATATATATATATATATATATATATATATATATATATTATACTCACATACTTTTAAATGGCTTTATAATACAACTGTTTTTTTTTTGTTTTTCTTTCTGCTTATGCAGTTAGTAGTATGCATCCTAGTAGCCTACACTGTGCTACACAAAATGAAAAGACTTCTAACAAAAGACCAGAAATATAATATGCAACCTTAAACTAGCGGGAAAAAATGTTAAAACAATGCTGCAAGTTTTATACCTTTACCTTTGTAAGTACATTTTACATCATTTTTGACACTCAACTGCAGGTTCAGTTTTCCCATACAAGATGTATATTTTCTTGTCGGTTTTGTGAACTGCGTATGTGGAACAGGGCCAAGGTTCATTGATTTTTAAATATATATATATATATATATATATATATATATATATATATATATATATATATATATATATATATAAAGAGCTTAACTCTGTAGAATATATTCACTAGACTAGCGAGCAAGTAAAAAAAAATGTATGGAAAATCATCTAGTGAGTATATTTCTTGCGAATAACCTGAAAACGTAGCGACACGTGCAAATTAGGCTATGACATCACGAAACGTCGCGGGGAATTCCTTTTGACTCGCTAGAATTTGCAGTGGTTGGAAAACCATTTTTTACCCTTATGTCGCTATTATTTTTGTAGCAATTTTACCGAGTAACTTATAAAATCGCTCGATAAATGGATGGAAAACGCACTAATGATGTGCTGGTGTCTGATGCTTCAAAGACAATATGGAGACCCAGGGAGCTGTTTGAAGCAATCATCACAGACCTTAAGCTAGATTCATTAATTCAAATCAAATCCATAAATCAGAAATACAGATATTCAGAAACATAATTGCATGGGTGTTTTTGTGACCTGACCACTGCAGTTGAGGATTAATGCTGATAATGGAAGCACATGTTCATAGCACGTAATGGGCTAAGTACTATTTTACTGGATTCAGAGTAGAGCTCATAATCTGTTAATGAGGTCAGTCAGTAGGACATATGTTCTGTATACTGCAAAATAGTTGTATGCTGAAACACAATACATAATTAAAAAAAAAAAAATGTTTTAATGTTGCAGTATTTTATTTTTTTTTGCCAATATATTTAACAGTTATCCACCTTCTTTGTTTTGCAAGAGTGGAGAAAGTGACGTTCCTGTGTCCATAGCCTATTACCTCAGAGATATCTTCAAAGGACATCTTGTCATGAGGAGCAGATTGGTCTTGGCTCCCAGCCTGCAGACCTGAGTAGATATCCTTCATGTTCATATCAATATAAACTCACTACTTAGTATTGTAGTTCTGGCTTTAACCACTAGAGGGCATAAAACTACTGAGTAGATAAAGGAACTGTGCCGAGAAAACAGTATGCACAGAGCTGCTAATGAGTGTATTCCACTAGTTTATATTGTATTTTATCAATATGCCTTCGTTCTGCAAAGCGACAGCAGACAACAAGTCATCAGACTACTTACTACTTCTGAGATTTATTTGCTGGTAATTGGTCACTCACTTTTATAGCTTTACTGTACATCTGTAACTGCAAACAGAGGCCTGCCAGTACTTTAAATTTTGTGAGGCAGCACGGTGATTTTGAATATGTGACAAGGCTCCAACTGTCCGTATCCATCCAATATATGGACAGCTGGAACCTTGCTCGACCAATCACATTGCTTGTTTCACGTTCAATTGCCAGCCCTGGATTATAATATAATCCTGAATACGAACCTGGGGCGAGACCATTCCCTCTTCCCCTCTCCCGACCCACTCTCCTTCTCACACTTGGTTTGCTTGTCTGTTGCTTCGAACTGGCCAGGCTATAGTTTAATAACTGCTAATTAAAATGATCCATGAGTGGGAATGTTACCTTTTTTTTTTTTTGTAAAAAATATAGCGTTGATTACATGGTCCTTTTTGCATGATTAGTTCACATAAAGTTACATTTTTGCTTCACTATATGTACATTATAGAGAGGGAGTTCTTTTGTTTTGTATTTTAGTCAGATGTGTGTTGTTATGTGTCCCGCGGCACCCCCCACCCCCTCCCTCGTTTATAACGCTCAAGGATGCTAAGGGAGGAAACTCCTGTGGAGCTTTCCATCACAGCTCTGTGAGGCGTTCTTTCACATTGGGCCTGGCATTTCACTTTGTGACCTGAGCAGTTCAGCCCTGTGCGAGGCTGTGAGAGGCTAATGAAGTTGTTTCTTATGTTCATCATTTGGTGTCCAGAATTAGAAATGTTGGCTGCTCGGTTTCTTCTGGGTCTCCCACTCCTGGTTGCTCTGTCCATCAAGTCGAAACACCTTGACAAATCAGAAAACAAGACATGAAGCTGGAAAAAGGGGTTGTTTTCGTAAGGCCAGTTTACGATTTCATTATTTATTTCACTGACAGAAATGTAGGTTTCACCAAGCTACCATTTACCTGTTCCCCTGCTACAAAGGTGATATTTTTTTCTTTTTCAACAAAGCTGTGTGTGCTTTAATGGTGAAAGACAGGAGATGTGTCTTGTGCAAAAAAGATAACATCTCGCACTGAAAGACAACGTCAAGAACTGATGCAGTTTGCTTGAAATCTGACCAGAGAAGTCCCGGTGGGCCCAAATTCCTTTAATTCTTTATGTCACCCTATAGCTGTGTGGGGAGCCTGAAATAGAAAAAAAACATGGACCCTGCCTATGTCTAAAATGAGTCATTGTTATGAAAGGTACCGCGATAGTTTTACTTTTTATAGCTATGGTTCTTTAAGCTATTCCTGTACAGTCCTGCAGGTTAGTTAGGAAGTGTGTGTGGTAAGAATCTGTGGGTTTACACGATACTAATAACCACATCTGTTTGTTGCACAGCAGGACCTAATTTGGTGCCTATGCTGTTTTTTTAACTTACTGCTTTCTTGAGAAATGATTTAGAGATGCAAGATAACTTATTTCATACTGGTGTCTAGGTAATGTTATCCCTGGCAATTACTATCCTTTAGTTAGCCTTTTAAAAGCAACTGTTTTTGTAAGCATTACCCTGAGTGTAAGCATTTACCTGTTCCCCTGCATTTTTACTGATGTACAGTATTTCCTACATTCACTAGCGGCAAAATGTGACAAGTTAATAATTACACTGGTGTACTTGGAGGTAATACACGCCTGAGAGGCAGTTTGACATCTGGTTTAAGCTTCTGAGTTTTAAAAAGTCCTCAGGATGTGATGACAATAACAGAAAACGATATACAAAGTGATTCTAAACAACAAGAATACCTTTTAAATGTGATATATCAGATCCGTACAAAGTTGCTTTCGGAAACCCACACACATGTCAAATGTGAAGCATTAAGATGTTTCCGCTGTGAAAAATGTGGTCCCTTTCCCCCTTTCAAATATTTAAAATAACTATTTGCTTTTGTATTATTGATGAATATCTTAATATAATGTTTAATTCCTTTTTAGTGAAAGGAAGGTCTTGAAAAGTTAAGGCAGTAAACAGGAATTACAGTGTCATACATGTTTGGGAAATAAAATCCTGAATGTGATGCCAAACACGGTTAATTTATCTACAAGCCTGTACAAGAGTCTCATTCTGAATCTTGCATTTCTGATATTTTGGGTCCTGTCCAGGAACACATTTACAGATCTTGTAAAATATACTCTGTTGGTGATCTTATATTGAGTAAGCCTTAAGTTTGTATTCCCAGTAATAAGTAAGTCAACCACTGACTCATTGTGTGACCCTGAGCAAGTCACTTAACCTCCTTGTGCTCCGTCTTTCGGGTGAGACGTTGTTGTAAGTGACTCTGCAGCTGATGCATAGCTCACACACCCTAGTCTCTGTAAGTCGCCTTGGATAAAGGCGTCTGCTAAAATAAACAAATAATAAAAAAATTGTTCCCATGAATTATCAGAAATATTTATCCCCACATTTCATAGAGTAGAAACATGGTATGTTTCACATTTGACTCTTGGAAAGGCTGTTGCAGAGTGAAGGTGGTAGACTGAACTGCTTTTTTAAAAAAATGGGTTCCACTGCTAGAAGCCCTTAAAAAACAAAAGTAAAAAAATGTTGTGTTTTATATTTCCTTATTCTAAACTTTCTTATTCTGTGTCACTTATTTAAATCATATGTCAAATGATTTCAAAAATATGAATTCAGTGATCTTTTTGTTATTATTGTTATGTACCTTTTGTAATCAATCATAATTATATTTTTGAAAAATGTTAATAAAAAATAATTTAAACTGGAAAGCCATGCACACACGTACATATACAGATAACAGTTTTCATGGAGAATGACTTTGTGTTTGTCTCCCGTGCTGTTGAAACTGATGAGTAGTTCAAAAATTAAAACTTCTTCTTCTGCAGAGCATTCAATATTCTGCCAAATACTTTATTATCTCAGAGTACTGGCACAGCAATGGAGGTTTTGCACATTGATGTCCATTAATCTGTCATTAACACAGAACAGTCTGGTGTTTTGTTTTAACTCCACTAGAGGGAGTCTTTCTCCATGAAAATAAACAATTCAGCAACCTTCATTTTTTTTGCTTGATAGGCGGTATATATCTGGAGATTACTGCAAAGCAACTATTTGTTTGTAAACAGCGGTTTTTGCTAAAGCATTTTACATGATGGCGCAGCGTTTTTTTAATTAAGCTCTACAGAGCTTGTATGATTTTTATTATGTGCTTTAAAACCATTTCAAGCCATTTGGCTTAGTTGTCTCAATAGGTAGGAGTTATATTGGACACATGCAGCTTTAACCAACCTGACCAAAGATGATGTAAGACAATTTGATTATCGTACTAAAATAGTTTTGATAATGTTTGGTTTCCTGCACCTCTTACCAGATTTTATTCTAAATTCATATGTGGCTTTTTAGGCCTCTAAAATGTTACAGTGACTTTTGGTCTTGAAGTGCTAGACACCACTTATTATTTCCAACTGCTGATATTTCATTTCAGTCGAAGAAGGCACATTAATGCAGCTTTAGAAATAACTTGTCATTAAATGGTGATTTTAAAGACTGTTACATTTCAAGGTCATATAAAAGATGGATGAATGATCTAATAAACTGACGTTGTCTGCTACACCCTGTATCTAAACCTCATTTTGAACTTGGATTTATATTGGTATCTGATTGTAGTCCTTTGGTGGCACAACCCAGCAAATTGACTACAGTTAATGTATTTTAGGCATTTTAGGGTTGCAGGTTAATTAGGCTCAGGTGTGACAGCACCGGTATCCATTGAGAGGACAAGGTTGCTGATCATGGATTGTACTGTACATAAATGTTGGTCAAATGTAGAATGCCATATAGATAACAACAACAAAAAAATAATTTGCAAGCCCGGTAAAAGACAGCATCATATTAGGCATTGAGAGGAGGTCAGCTGGCTGTGTCTATGCTGGTCTACGCTGTCTCATGATCTCATTTCCCAGGCTGAACTAATGTCAGACACTGACCTCCCCTTGTGGCCCCCACCACGATAGAAATGCAATATTTAAAAGCAGGTGTGTTTTAGGTACCCCAACTGTTGACTGTTTAACACCAGATAGGAATGCTGTCTGCAGGATAGCCCCTAGACTCCATGTTAGGGAAGCCTCTGTTTGGTGTTTTTCACTAAACCACATAAACCAGAGTATAGCTAATCAGACCAGCAGTAGTGAATGAGCCCTCCTTCAGTTAGATTCTATGGGGTCAAAGCAAATGGACTATGCCCTGCATTTGTTTCAAGGTTTTACCATAAGAAGTTTAAATAAGAGGTTCAGCAGTGTGTTTTCACTACAACATGTACATAAAAATGCCATAGGTATTTAAATATACACAGCCTTAACATTTGACGTGCCTGTAAAGGGAAGAAGGCACAAGGCGAAACGTTTGTCTGCTAATAGTTTTACCTTTAACTTTATTTATTTTATTTGGTATGGATTTATAGGGCCCTATTCACAAAGATTTAAAGCCGAGTCATTTGAGGTCTTGAAAAATCATATATTTTTTCTATAGCACCCCATATATATAATAAAATGTCTCAAGGAGCTTCACAAAATCTACTTAAAAACAAGAACATATCTAATTATAAGCTTGGTCGAACAAAAAAGTCTTGAGTCTAATTTTAAACAAAGAGATTATAGGAACACTCCTGATGACTGGGAAGAGAATTCCAAAGTGAGACATCGAAAGGAGTGGGCACCAAAAATAACTGTCCGAAAAGAAGGTACACAAAGTAAATAGGAATCAACAGAGCGCAGTGCTCGATTTGGGACATAACGCTGAATAAGTTCAGACAAATAGGAAGGTGCCAGGCCATGCAGAGCCTTATAATTAAGCAGAATTACCAGAATTATGAACATGAGCAATATTTCTAAGATGAAAGAATGAATTTTTGCAGACAGATCGAATAGGCGCATCAAAGCGCAATTCTGGATCAAACGTAACACCCAGATTCCTCATCGAGCGACTTAAATAGAGAAAAAAAACTGCCTAAAGTCACAATATTGTGACAGCAGGATTTTAAAGATTTTTTTTAGATTTGACACACATAGCCTCCGTTTTATTAACATTTAATTGAAAAAGTTATGACTCATCCAGTTTTGGATATCAGACATATATACACACACACGTGTGTAACTTGTTTTTGATAGTGATGGGAAAAGTGAAGCCTCCTGAACCACTGAACCCTCTGAATCATTTGGTTCGCAAAAAGATTCACTGAGCCAAACCACATGAAGCGCTTCATGCTTCTCAATGCCATCTCTTGGTAGATCTGCACAACTCAATACATTGAGAGTAAAGACAGCGCCCTATCTCCAGAGAGAAGGACAATTGCACTAATGTTCAGAGAAGGCAATGTGTTATATAGTGTTATATAGTGACATTTCATACACTTTTGATATACAACATCAAGCAATTGCATTTTGAATTCTCGGTTAATTGGGCATCTATAATTTAAACAATTGTTTCAGTGTAAAGGAACATTTCAGTGCTTTTTCTAAAGAGAGCTCGGCTGTTGCTTTTATCAAAATTGCCTGGAATATTTATTTTGCATATCAACCACACATTTACCAAGAAAACCTTCTTAAATCATACTAGAAATATGAAAGTGTTATCCAATCAAAAACAAGCTCTTGTTGCTTAAAATAAAACCATTTTTTGGTGGCGCATGTAATATAGCTCTAGCTATAAAGTAGAGAGGTGGAAAATAGTGAGTTTGAATCCCTGTTTCTGTTTTTAAAGAAATTGTGTAGTCTATCTTTTATAGGATTTTTTACCAATAATGTTCATAAAGAGCTCTGTTTGTACATACTAAATGCTTTTGTGTTTGTTGTTAAAATGTATTGGGTTAAAAAAAAATAGTTTCCTTCCGATCAGCTACTGCTAAACACCGTTCATGGGTCACATGACCTAGTGGTTCAAATGAACCACATGAAGCTTTGCTTTGTAACAGTTTGCTTCAATTGGTTCACGTGGGGTCCAATCAGCTGAGGCTTCAGTCCCATCACTAGTTTCTGTAACAAGTGTTTTGGTAACCGGTAATGGCTTAGCCGTCCAGCTTGTAGTTTAGTGATTGTGAAAAGTTTAGTTAGTACTCCAATGGGAGTTAGGTTTTTGTGTGTTCATTTGGTTTGTTGCTGTGGTTCGTTTACAAGTGTTTGTAAATAAGTGTGCAGAAAAGCGCTTAACTACAGTTCTGGGTGAGTGGTATTCCTGCCGTTGTCTGCCTTGACCGCCAGTCACTTTATGACTATATATATATTTTCATGTATCTCCCCCCCCACCCCCCCAAAAAAAACAAAAAAACAAAAAAACAAAAAAACAAAACATGGAAATAAACTACAAGCTCCCATGTGAGTCTCTTCTACGCAGGGTTAAGGAGCATTTGGAAGAACAGTATGGCTGATGCTCGCAATTTAGAACGGCTTCTGTTTCCATTTCTGTCAGTCCATTTCTCAAGCACATCAGTTGGAGCCAGAGCTATTTTTAAAGTACTTTTTTAACCTTCAGGCAATATGAGTATGGGCTTTTCCTCTAAAACTCACTGCCACTGCACTTCTACCCTGAGCTCAGTGACCTGCTGTTCCGTAATGGGCCCTATCCAAACAGACACTGCCAGTTGTTCAAAATTGTGCCAAATCGGACAGAGGTTTAATGATGTGTCTACAGAGGGGATATGGTGAGACCACCCGACTCAATTTACTTGTGACTTAAGAGGGATCTTAACCCAGGCTAGTTGACTAAATCCCTGCACCCTCTACCTACAAATAGACACATTCTATTTTATTTTACTGTGCTATTGAGTTTTCTGGTGAAAATAAAGCGGTCTGTTTCAAGGCCTCTGGTTCCTGATTCCACCGGGTTGTTTAAACAGTGGTTGTCCTGCATCCCGTGGAGAGGTCAAGCAGTTTTCTTTTTATTTCATAACAAACAGCCTACTGGTTTTCCTCTTCGCTGTCACGGTTTGTTAAAGTTGTAAATCACCTCGTTAAAAACTCTCCCCCTTTTACCTTTTGGGTTCACGGTTCAGCAAGCCGTTTCCTCTAACACTAGTATAAACCATGCTGTGTTTTAACAGCAGTCACTTTTGCAGCCCTAACAGTAATGTTTTAAAAGGACATTCTAGCTTTTTATCAGAAATGTTTTATAAGGCAGTAAAACGTGTTGGCTTGTGCAGCGTAAGGCCACTTTGAATGATCCTCAAAAAAATAAAAATAGAAATAAAAATAAAAAAATCAGGCATATGTACTTGAAAACACAGTGTGCGTATGCTTTATGTCTTACAGATCCAGTGGAAAATCTTACACAAGCACCCGTGCCTGAAACGTATTAACAAATCTCCAGTCATACAGCCAGGCGTTTGATAGCAATGGAAAAACTGAAGGCGTTTGAGGTAAGTGTTTATGCAACTGCATACACAATCTTATCTGCTTTAATAGGTGTGAACATGTATCTATTGACACATACAAGTGAGCCACTGGCAATAGGTTGCTGATCTTCTATGTGCAGACAGACAGCACTCATTGGACTAGTTTGTATGGTGTTAAATGATTCTGGAAGACACTGTTCTTCAGTGATTTCTGTCTCTACAGCTATGGCCAAAAGTTTTGCATCACCCCATAGAATGACCTAATTTTGCTTCATAATGTCGTATTAAACCTGCTTAATAATGATATGTTAACATACTGAATTACGTACCACTTTGTAGTTTTGTATACTTGGTGAAAAACTGACAAATTGAAAAATTAGACATTTCGAAATCTAACACTAAATACTGTACTAATATTATGGCTTCCTGTAGACTTTTTGTGATATCATTTTGTAGTTTCACATGATCACATGTTAAATAAAATATCTAAATGATGTTCTCATATATATATATATATATATATATATATATATATATATATATATATATATTTTATGCCATTTTTTTGCCATAGCTCTAAGCTGAAGGTTGTCAGATGGTGCTGTCTTGCTCATCTGTCTAACACTGACTATCAACAGAGAGATGCAGCTTTATTACATTATAAAATGTAATGCATGTTGAGTCATTGATATTACAAATGAACCGGTTATATGTTGGGTAGACAGCCCATTTACTCAGAAGAATGTGCTATTAGATGTTATTTCCAATTTGTTGTCTGACTCCTGACAAGTGAGCAACAGAATGGGAGCGGGCGTGGGGTTTAGGAGCAGATGATAAGATAAAAGCAGGTATGTTGAGAAGAAGCCTTCTGTATTGGCGATGGATTTGTACCAGGTTCATGCATCTGTGCACTCACTGAGCTGTACCTTTCAGAGTAGAGTGTTATGTTGGCAGTAACTCAACACTTGGCAGAGGAGCTATCCTGGCTCGAATGATCTGTTGCCTAACTTTCCTGCTGGTTCTTGTGCGCCCTCAGCTTGGCGATACACACGAGCAACATTGGGGGAGGAGGGATCTTTCTTACTAGCCTGTTAGATAATGGTATCAGACTCCCAACCCCAAATGAAAAGCCTCTAGTTAACATAGCACACACCTTCCATCAGGCCTTTTCTGTGATGCTTCTGGCTTTAAAGTGTTAAAAGCAGGCATTCATAAAACGCTAGCCCATAATCCTTTAGTACTCTCATGAGACCTCATCAACATTTAAAGCAGCTTGGGCACTTCTGGAATGAAGGTTTCTTTGCTCTTTTAAAAGGAGTGCTAACCAGTGCTTTTAAAATATGTTTTCTTACATTTTATCAGGTTTATTAAAGTATTACTGAACAGGCTGTAGGGTTTAAAACACAATGTATAACTTTACCTAGCTTTCTGCTTTGTAGGCACGTATTCCTGCAACATCTTTTTCAACAAAATCCCAATTGTTTTGATATTTTTCCTGTTCACAAATCAGTTTTGACCAGTTATTTCAGTGCTTCCCCACGATTGTCAAAAGTGCTGTACATGCTCAAGAATTTCACAACAGGCTGCCCTTAGTTTTTAATCAATTTAATCTGTTTTATACATTTTATTTAAAAAAAAATATTACAGCTACATTATATAGTCAAGATATACACACCAGCCCATCGCTGATATTAACCACTGAGTTTTTAAGATTGTCAAATCCCACTGATGGAAAGTACTTCCCTTATAACAATAATAAGAGTTGCAGCCTTTCTTTGAAATTTGAATTGATTTGGAGTTAAGAATCATAGCTTTTACCTGACACTATTTTTTTATTTATTTTTTTAAAATTTAGAGTGACCAATTATTATTTATTTATTTTCCTTCCAATTTGGAATGTCCAACTGCAGCGAGTCCCCACACAGCACAGACGTTCTGAGGGCGTGTGAGCATCTTCCGATCTCACAAGCCTAAAGCCGGATTCAGTTTTATGCTGAGCAATCCAGAGCAGGGGTGAGCAGGCTACCAATCCAGGATAACAGAGATCAGCCCTGCTTTTTATCCACTCTGAATGTGGTCGATGTCTGGCCAGTAGGGTTCGCTGTTGCACGATGAGAATGAAGAGTCCCTGCCGGTCTCCCATCACCCACCCTGGGAGTGTCGGAGCCAATGTGACGCCCCCTTCAGAGTCCCCAGCAAAGTTCGGCCTCTTTGCACAGCCTGGACGCGAACCGGTGCCGTCCAAGCTGTGTGACTCATCATGCACTCCCAGCGGCAGAACTTTAACTGGATGAGCCACTCCGGGACCCCCACATTAAGTTTTAACATAAATATGAATAATATGTAGTTTAAAAACTTTTGGGGAATTAGTAGTATCTGTAAAGTGCTGGCAGTGGCAGAACATTAGCACAGCACCTTAACAAATCTATGTTGTTCTATGAGGGAATTTTAAAGGAGACATTTAATAAATAATTGCATTAAACCATCCTCAGAAAATATAACAAAAGCAAGGATGGAGCCTAATTGATAGATAGTAATTTGTAAACACGTTGCATGCATATATCCCAGCGCTTGACAGGCAAGTTAGATACTGTAGAACCTGTGAAGAGATATGTTATTGAGAGTCACTATTTGGTGGACTGTTTGAGAGGATAGAAAAAGTAACTGAGGTGTTAGTGTGACTGGTGTGAAAGAAAGTGGGGATTCATCAGCGATGCTCATCTCATCAAATCAGCAGGATTCCAGCCTTGACTGCAGATCAAGTGATGACACAATATTGTCAAGCAACACTTAATGTTCAGAACTGTCAGTGTTTATTTTGGCAGGATCTTTTTTTTTTCATGGCTCAATTTAAAAGCTCTTGCTTTATATTATTGGCAATAAACAAGCCTTAATACTCACAGAAGAGCAATCTACTGCCTAGGAATTGGCTGCTGTTGTTTAAGGTCCATTTAGGTCAAAACAGAAAGGGGGTGCTGGGAGTGAACTATTTTAATTAGATTAAAAACTTCAGTACTTGTTAGATAAATGTGTTACAAATGTTGTAAACCATTCCCTTCCTTGATCTGCCAAAGGAAAGGAACAAGCTGATTCTACTGCACAGGAAGAATTATAACATGTTCTGTGCATTTCTAATGTAAAACCCATTACTTACTGTAAAGGCTGACTCATATTTCGTGCAACCGGCCCTGAGGACAATTTCTTAACTAGCTGTGTGACTATCTTTTCTGCACTTAGCAGGCTTGCTAACTGCCTTTCTACCTTTTTCACAAAACAAATCAAGTACCAATAAACCAGCTCAGCTAGTTTAAATGATTTTAAATATTACGTTTTATTCTATAAAATTAAACTGTATTTTAGCAGACTGCTAAATAATTTCAATTTATGAAACTGTGTCCATACCCAAGCCCTACTACCCTTCCTTTTTCTACGTTCGCTTATAAATATCCACCAAACGCAATGTTCAATCAATCCCAGCATTACCTAATTGGGTGTTAGCATATCTAGAATATTGAAAATGATTTGTGTAACTTTCCCGAGGGACTGTCGCCCCCAAAATCAATACATTATGATTCAGACTTCTACCCACATGCAAAATGACATTCAATCTATGTATCGCATGTCACGCAAGTATTTGAGGCAGATGTAATGACAACATGGACCACACAAGGAAGCAATAAGAAGTCATTTGTTTCTTTATGAAAAGTATACCATTCTATATCGCTTGCACGAGAAAATTAATTGAGTAGCTGTGCTTGTCAAGTGTCATGATCACGGTATAATGCCTCCATGCCTTTGCCGTTTGTTTTTCGATTCACAACAGGCCCATCCACATTCTGACTGACAGACTAAACAGATCTGAGTCCTCTTACTGAAGCAAGTATTATGTGTTGGAAACCCTTTCAATTGATCCCGTTTTCCAGCGCGCTGTTTACTTGACAGCCAGTCTCTCGTGAAGGGATATGACCTCCTAATCTGATATATAGTACAGCTGTGGTTTATTTGTAATGTTTGTGTGCTCAAACTCTTTTATCTCTTCTAAAGTGTATAGAATGTACTTTGTATTTGCACGCACACAATGGAATTTGTTTGCATGTCTGTTTATGCAGATTTGTATCTATTTGAACCCTATGCATTTGCATCTCTTAATGTCGCATTCATCTGTGAGAACATTGTCTTTCCCCTCATATTCCTAAAATGCTTTCATCATGGCAGAGTGTGTTTTGTAGTGTTTTATATCAGCAACATTCCTATATAATATTGAATCCAAAACTCCAGTGTATCTAAAACCACTGAGACTTTGGATCCAATTTGGGTGGTACAAATTACATTCTATACAGTACTAGTCCAGCTACACATGTATACTTTTACAACTCCTGTGCACTAATATAATACACATATTGTACCTACAGTGTTAATGCAGCCAGACCCATACATAAAAACAATCCTCACCATAGCCTGATGCAGTCGTTGTCTTCTCAGATCAGTTATGAATTTGTTCGGCTTACAAACACAGATCTGTTGTTGTCTTCTATGGTTATTTACCTTTCTTTAATGACACATGACACAGTGAAGTAGCAACTTTCTGCTTTAAAACAAAACAAAAAAAAGACGCTCGGAATTGCCCTTGATCTGAGCTGAGGCTGAGAGTGTCAGCATAGGATAACATTTAGCCTATAAAAAAATGAAAGTTTTACCTGAAGATTTCTTTCCTGTTTTCAATTTGTCTGGTGTAAGATTAAATGTATGACATTTGCCTTGATGCGTTCATCAGTAAAGCTTTGATCTGGCTGTTGCAGCTTATACTTATCATTTTTGGTTTCAAATACCATTTATTTTGCAAACGGCTGTCTCCAAAAAGGATGTAAATGGTTTGAGGTTAATACCAGTGGGTTACATGAAATCATTATGTCTCGTCAGGTTAGGGTTTCACTAGCCTTGACATTCCACTTTCTAGACGATTTCTGTTTTCATGTTTGTTGTACGAGTGTTAGTTGGCCCTTCTAGATATTCCAGCAATGACTGGTGACTAGCAAGTATTGGCAATTGGAACACACATTTATAGTGTCTTATTGCATAGCTTATTTATATATATATATATATAAAAAAACATGGGTTTGCGGCAATTAGTGTAGATACATTGAAGAATGCAACATCCCTTAACTTTACCATTTTACAGTTTACATGCATTAAAATGTTATCAGTAACAACAACTTAATATTTATATATATATATATATATATATATATATATATATATATATATATATATATATAAAATCACAACATATAAAGATATAAAGATGAAAAGTTTATTAGGGTCTTATCTTTACAGCCACTTGGTTTTAAAGTTTGGGTACAATAGCATTTTCTTTTATACAAAATATGTATTCTGTATTTTAGATGAGATTTCTGTGGCTAGAGACATGTAATCAGTGGAAAGTGACACTAAGTATTTGCTGCAACAATGCACTGTAGTTGCATAACCGTGTACTTTTCCAAGACAAACGACCTCCATATGAGTGACCTTTTTAACAACTTTCTGGTTTGCATGATAGTTTTTATGCCATTTTCTGGATCTTGGCAAATGATAATGCCTGTAAAGCTAGTAAAACCTCTCATAAAAGCAAACCCAGTTTCACAGTGCATACTGTGGTGTCAGCTGTTAAACTGTTATTGCATTCCCTCATGTGAAATTTGGATTTGCTTTTACTCAAGGACAAAATAGCCAGCTATGTTCATTTTCTACATTTATGACAATGGATAACACTTTATATATATATATATATACAGTGCCGTGAAAAAGTATTTGCCCTGTCTGATTTTCTGCATTTTTGCACATTTTTCACATTGTATTTGGTCAGATTTTTTTGTGGGTTGTAGTAGTATATAGAGGGTGTCTGAGAGAAAAAATGACACCAAAGTTTGGTGCTTCTTTCATTTGTTTGGTGTGCAAGGTAATCAAACATGCATTCTTCAGGTGTAAAAAGTTATTGCCCCTCCCTAGTTAACTCAACTCAATTAAAGGGATAATTAGAAAATCAGACAGGGGACAAATGCTTTTTCATGGCACTGTATATATATATATATATATATATATATATATATATATATATATATATATATATATATATATATATATATTCTTTCTGGGCTAAACCATTGTGTCTTTTCTACAGGAGAAGGATGAGCTGGCACACCACATAGATTCTAAATGAAGTCTTTACCAAGGTCACAATTCCTTCTGGGAGAAGTACTTCAGTGGCATCAGAAGATTGCTAAAGAAGAGGCAAATAACACTAAAATTAAAGACTGCATCTTGGATTTAAGTTTATTCTGAGCAGCATGACATAGTATGTACTGTATACATTCTACAGGATGTGAACCCGTTACGTTCCTGATTTTTAATGTTTTTTATATCACTTTTTTTTTTTTTTTTTTTTTAAATCATGAAAGCTGTGTGAAAGACACATAACCACAATACTTTTAAAATACAGTATCTCAAAGAAGTTTTTCTTCTGGCATTTATTTATGTATGTGCATGTCACAATTTTTGTGATCTAATGTTTTAAAGCCCTGGTTTGTGATTTGTTACATGAATGTTTTTACTATAGATCGACTGTAGTTCCATTGCATTTTTGCACTGGTAATAGCCAAGACTGGTACAGTTCCACATTAAATGAGATACTCTCAGTGTATATGTGGAGGAATCTGGGCATAGGCTGTGGTGATTTGTCATACCTTTGTATTCAGTGTTGCCAGTGTATTTTGTGAGTGGTGTTCAAGTGGGGGTAGAGTTATTAAGTATAATGCTTCTTGACAGTGAAGGCCAAATAACAAACGAGCCCTATAAAGCAGGGATACACACGGGCAAACTAACGTTATACTTTTTGACTATCGGTGAAAATCTCCCTTTATTCACTCAGGTTTAATTACAAAAATGATTACCTATGTTCTGCAGTGCTGCATTGTAATAGGGAATGTTTGCCTGCTCAACATCATCTTCACTTCCACACGCACAAAACAAACTGGTCATAGTTCTCCAGATGTCCTGCAGTATTTCATTCCAAGAGACTGACCCTGAAAAACCCTTATGGCTTGATATATTGCTCAGCTCCTCACTTTGTATTATTTTGCCAAGATGTGGTTTACTTGTTCCTTGAGATTCCAGCACTTTCAAACATTGGGCGTATTAGTGCATGGTGGGAGCTCAGATACTGATTCACACAGACATTTCAGCTATGCATCTTGATTTTTAAATATACTTGGGGAGATCTGTGAAGGATACCTTTCACAAAGTTGTGTAGCTGTGATCAGTATATCCTCATTTATTTGACACTGGTCAGATTAAACTTCAAAGAGAACAGTACCGCTAGCTCATAGTGGGCTGGTGACCCTTCTGACATCTGCATCCTGTGTTTTTTTTATTATATATATATATATATATATATATATATATATATATATATATATATATATATATATATATATTAATTGAAATTTATGAAAGAGGTTATGAAAAGCTGTTCTCAGAGATATTAAGGCTCATTTGTCTTTTCCATCCATAATTTCAGTAGCCAGTTATTGGACCCTCGTTTATTTACATTTGGAAATGCAGGGAGGCCTGCTGGCACTGTAACTCTATATACAGGGCCTGTGGTTTGTAAGCATGTCTGTTGTTTTTTCCATGATATCACATGGGAAGTGCACCTGGAGATCCATGCAGGCTGGTATAATCTGTACAAGAAACAAGCTGACCAGCATGATGATAAAGGTATTGAGGCACTTTACTGCTTTTGCTTTTTACTTCGACTGAATCCATTTGGATAAAAGAAAAAAAAAAAAGCGTCTTACCTTTGGCTTCTAACTTACTTTTTACAGTGCCTATAGTAAGTATTCACCCCCCTTGGACGTTTTCACAGTTTGTTATGTTACAACTTGAAATCTTGATGCATTTAAATGGGATTTTTTTTTCCTTTTCAACAACCTACTCAACACTTAAGAGACAAGAGAATTGTTATTGTGAAACAACAGTTAATGAAAAATAAAAAAAAAACGGAAATGTCTTGGTTAGATAAGTATTCACCCCCCTGAGTCAATACTTGGTAGAACCACCTTTGGCAGCAATTATAGCTGTGAGTGTTTTGGGGTATGTCTCTACCAGGTTTGCACATCTGGATAGTGCAATATTCACCCATTGTTCTTGGCAAAATTGTCCAAGCTCTGTCACGTTGGATGGGGATCATTGGTGGACAGCAATCTTCAAGTCTTGCCACAGATTCTCAATCGGATTCAAGTCCGGGCTTTGACTGGGCCACTCTAGGACATTCACTTTCTTGCTTTAAGCCACTCCAGTGTCGCTTTGGCTGTGTGCTTGGGGTCATTGTCCTGCTGAAAGGTAAATCTCTGTCCCAGTCTTAGCTCTTTTGCAGACTGAAGCAGGTTTTCCTCAAGGATTTGCCTGTATTTAGCTCCATCCATTTTGCCCTCTACCCTGACAAGCTTCCCAGTCCCTGCCGTTGAAAAGCATCCCCATAGCATGATGCTGCCACCACCATGCTTCACAGTAGGGATGGTGTTACCTGGGTGATGTGCTGTGTTGGGTTTGCGCCATTTTTGTTTCATCGGATCACAGAATCTTTTGCCACATCTTTTCAGAGTCTCCCACATAACTTTTTGGAAATTCCAAGCAGGATTTTACATGGGCTTTTTTCAGAAATGGCTTGCTTCTTGCCACTCTTCCATACAGGCCAGATTTGTGGAGTATCTGAGCTATTGTTGACACATGGACAGTTTCTTCCATCTCAGCCATGGAACGCTGTAGGTCTTTCAGAGTTGTCATTGGCCTCTTGCTGGCTTCTCTGACCAATGCCCTTTTTACCTGGCTGCTCAGTTTGGGAGGACGCCCTGCTCTAAACAGATTCTGGGTGGTGCCGTATACCTTCCATTTCTTAATGATCAACTTGACTGTGCTCCAAGGGATATTCAATGCCTTTGAAATCTTTTTATACCCCTCCCCTGATCTGTGCCTTTCCACAACTTTATCCCAGAGTTGTTTTGAAAGCTCCTTGGTCTTCATGGTAGTATCTTTGCTTTGAATGCACTACCCAACTGTGGGACCTTACAGAGACATGTGTATTTAATCTAAAATCATGTGAACCACTTTTATTTCACACAGATGGACTCCATTTAACTTATTGTGTGAAGTCTGAAGGGAATTGGTTGCACCTGAGCTTATTTAGGAGTGTCATAGGAAAGGAGGTGAATACTTATCTAATGAAGACTTTTCAGGTTTTTATTTTTAATTGATTTGTTTTTTCACCCTCCTCATTTTTTCACACATTGACAGTGTTGAGTAGGTTAAGTAAATCAAAGGAAAAAATAAATCCCAATTAAATGCATCCAGATTTCAGGTTGTAACATAACAAACTGTGAAAATGTCCAATGGGGGTGAATACTTACTATAGGCACTGTATTTAAACTTCTCTCTTTGTTCGTTTATACAGGGTGCACTTTTAATTCACAGTGCAAGGGTTTGGACCTTGAACAACACAGGGCTGTAAAAAATCTGTCAGAACGGGATGACAGACGCTGAATAAGCAGACAGTGGTATTAGATGAAAAAGTCCACAACACAAAGGAAAACAGGCAACACAAACTGCATGGGTAGCAATATTAGTCCAGAACAAAAATGGCACAACCCTGGTTCAAAACCGTTCCAAACGAAAACAATAGTCCAACATTGGTAAGGAATAAACAAGGCAGGATACAAACAAACAAAGCTCCATACAGACAGTTCCAACAGGGGCAGCCAAGCTCGTTGTCATTCAGGTTCCAAGTTGTTTAGTCAGAGTCCAACTACCAAATCCAAATCAGTGGTCAAGTGGGAAAGACGATACACCATAGCCCTGGTCAGCAGTTAAGGCAGCAAAGGTCAAGATGGTTTCAGTGGGCTCTTCAGAGTTTAAAAAAAAAAGGCCTGAAAACAAACAACTGCTGCCCTTATATAGAACAGCTGTGGGGGGAAGCTACAGGTGCTGGCCTAATTAGGTGTTAACTGGTCTAATTGATCTCAAGCTTAATCCTTTCCTCTCCGCCCCATTGACCTTCCACCCCCAACTCCATGAGGTCATGGCAGGCTGTTCCACACCCGCCAGGGATCTTTCAATGGCCTTTTGGGGTCACTGTGAGCTGCCTCACAATATATATACAAGGAGCTCACCGCATACTTGTTTGTGCTGCAACTAAAGCAAGATATATATATATATATATATATATATATATATATATATATATATATATATATATATATATAATTATTATTTTTGCTTACTTTAAAATTATTGAGAACAGTCTCTGATTTATTAAAGATTCAGGTTACGACAGGCACTTCTTTGACAGGTAACTGTGGCCAGACCCCAGAAGCTCACCATGTCCAGTAGTGGGAGCCATGATATTTAAGGCTCCTGCCTTCTAGGTAAAGTAACTACTGTATGACACATTTCAATACAACAGCTATCAACTGTGTAACAATGGGAGAGTTAATTGATTGAAAAATGTTGCAGTCTGATTGTGTGCACTTGATCACGCATATTTCCCAATTTCATTTAGCTGCTAAAATAAATATTGGATTTTGTATTGGGGTCTGCACACAGTCTGTTTACAATGTTGTTATGTTCCCAAACCCTATCATAACTTCAGGCTGCCACAATCCTTAATGATGGTATCAGTGGCTTGAAAGAAAGGCAGCCCAGCAGGACTGCAGTACGTTAGCAAAGAACTGATGGTATCTATCCCACATTCCCACAACAACAACAACAAAAAAAAAAAAAAGACTGTGCCGAGTTAGATGTTTCTCTGTAGACAGACCAGACCATGCACATCATTCATCATACCTGTGGCAAGGTGAGGGTAAAAAAAAAAGTCACAACATATCAAATGGTCTGGCACAAGTTTACTCACAGGTACAGCAAGTCAGAGAGGAGTACATGGTACTGGGTCCTTCCACACACATGCTGCACATTGCTGTAATGGGAATGACTTCTTACTGATTGAAGATGATTGAAGCTTTCTACCATCTTAGCAGTCCAGGGTAAGTCAACAGAATAGATGGCCTACTACTGAAATCGGGTGCTGTGGTATGATCTAGGGGACTAATGCGGTTGCAAATCCATCAACAGCAAATGGTGTAGACCAACATTCTATCGTCATCAGAGAACATACTTGGGGTTTAGCTAAACAATTGGAACAGTAAAAAAACAAGAAAGTAAAATAGCTTTTAATATTAAAATAAATAAATAAATAAAATGCTAAGTGGTCTACTGTCTAGTCATAAAAAGCACATCTGGATTCATGTTTTGTTTTGTTGGGTGGTGTTGTGTCAGGATATTCAAATCCCTAGCCTGGCTCAACTTTATTCTGATTTGAGGTCCTTTAGATTATTAGGTCTTAAAAGTAAAAGAGATTGGAGGAGTGTGCAGCTTGGATGTGGAAGCCAAATTTAAGATTAAACCTGTTACCCAGTATAGAATATGGGATAGTTCACAAACAGAGCACCAGATATTATCAGATACATGGTTTATTCAATTATTTTTTTAAGTGACCACTAGTCAATCTATTTGACTATTTTATACTGTATTTCGACTCAGATAAGTAGGTGATTTAACCCGTTCTATGGAACAATAAGAGTACAGGGGAAAATTGGTTTGTCATAAACCATAGTTCTGGCACTTCAGCACTGCTTGGGAATGGCACTCTATTCACACAAAAGAACCTACATGAGTACCTTCTGAAAGCTGTTGATCAAGAGCTGAAATATTATATTTGATCAGACAACAAATATCCGGGAGACAGCGTGAATGCCCTATGGCTGCTGGGCAGAGGGGAGTAGTATACACCACTACACTAAACATATACAAAAAGTGTTTATAAGTTGCTTATTGTAGACTATTGTGAACCAATAATTCCTCCTTGTCTGCTATGGGTTAAAACAAAATCCCTTAGAAAAGAGGCACCAAAAAATAGGAGAACCACTACTGGAACTCGCAATCAGTGACCTGAGAGAAAGGTTCTTGATAAGGAAAGATGATGACAAGCAAAGGTGGGAAATGTGCCTTATCTTTCAGCATTCACATTTTTCTTTACGCTGACTGATGAAATGCTGCCACTGTGATAGACGTCTACTTAACCTTCCCCTCCTCGTTCTCACCTTACATGCTGACAAGCTGGGCTGTTGAGACTTTTCCTAGGCTACAACCATTTACCAAGTCCAGCTATGTGCTACATGCTTCTACAGGTTGCTAATTGCTGTTTTAGTATTCATTTTATTACAACATACGCCTTGCAGGTGTTCAGAATGATAAATATGATTTTTTTTTCTCATACTGTTTTGAAATTATCTTTTTTTTTCACTTGTAGTGTATTTGTATTTACAGTATAGTTAGGAACTTGTGACCATTCAATTTAACTGCCCCACTGACAGTTACTATTTCAGTTATGTTAATTATAACTGATACATTTTAAACTGAATAACTCTGCTATGTATTTGATGAATGATACAAACTAATTTTGCCTTCACTTTGTAATAAGGCTTCCATGATGTGTATAGGTAGGGCACTGTGCTGCATTTATTTCAAGGAGCTAGAATAAGACAATGTGAATGATAATGTGGATGATAACTGTTCCTCAAATTCATACATAAACCATACTGTAAAATATGTAATTCTGGATGCGACTGGCCATTTCATTCATGAAGAGGATGGGTATTGGGTATTACCAAGGTTAACCTGAGGGACCTGGTTTGAAGAGCACAGTGGGGGATCACACTTACACCTCCCTTGGCTGCACCAGACCTCCATCATATTGAAGCCTCTGGGAATGAACCTGAGTGAAATCTCAGGTCAAAGGAGACCATAATGTGTCATAATGTGTGTGTGTGTGCGTGTGCGTGTGCGCGTGTGTGTGTGTGCATAGACTACTGCAAGTATAAACAAAAATGAGAAAGCAAAAGTCATCATCAAGCTCTTATTTCTCTGTCTGTACCATGAATTTAAAATACAATCAGTCCTGTTGGATTATGGGCTGATGTCAGTTTTAGGTGGATGTGGCAGGGCAGAAGAGAGCCCTGCACGTTATTAAAGGGGGCAGGGCAAAGCCCTGCTGATAAAATGTATTTGTTTATATTGAACGGGTGTTTGTATTTTGTGTTAATTTAAAAATACGATGTAGTATGATTTA
Organism: Acipenser ruthenus; assembly: GCF_902713425.1. Taxonomy (NCBI): domain Eukaryota; kingdom Metazoa; phylum Chordata; class Actinopteri; order Acipenseriformes; family Acipenseridae; genus Acipenser; species Acipenser ruthenus. Next base: position 81,075,441 of record NC_081193.1, on the reverse strand, counting down.
AAAGTAATAGTTTATTGTTGTATTAGTATGATTTAAAAATGTATTGTAGAATATTGATATAGTCCCCTTTTTTATTATTATGTTTTAGATTGGAATAGGTCATTGTAACATGATCCCTTAAAAGCTCCAATAGCTGATGGGGTCACGGGTTAGCTTGGTGATGCAGACGGTGGTCTCTTGCTTATGTGTATGCGTACTCCTGAAAAAAAAAAGAAAAAGATGCAGCAAGAACACTGTTCGAAGATGCCGATTTTTGGAAGCATTGGCGAGTTTGATGAGAGCAGTGACTGGACAGAGTATGTGGAGCGGCTGGGACACAGCAAACGATATTGAAGTAAATACTGTGGAGATTGCACAGGCCATGGAGGCTGCTGCGCAACAGGCTCAGGATCTAAAACCAGCAGCGTCATGACCACCTGTGATTCATCAAGCTGCAGTAGCTAATTTGCATGTAATAGAAGGCAAACAGGGTGAGTGGAAAAATGTGTTACCATTGTGGACAGCCACACGCTCCAAAAGACTGTAAATTTAGAGAAGTTTACTGCCATAACTGTAATAAGAAGGGTCACATTGCAAAAGCGTGTCACAGTAAAATTCAATCACGCCAGGAGTGAGGGGAATGGCAGTCCAAGATGTATAAATTACAAACCCAGAAGGATGGTTGGATGAAGAGGAACCAGAGGTTGTTTTTAGTATGAACCAAGAGAAAGCAGAAAAAGTGGAGCCTATGTATGTGACTGTGAACGCTGAAGGAAAGAAACTAAAAATGGAAGTCGATAGGCACCAGGTCAGTGGAAGTGCAGTATAACCAGCAGTTATGCACATTACTGACATTGATAGTTGATGGTAATGGACCTAGCCTAGGATGGAACTGGCTGAAGAAGCTCAAGCTAGATTGGTCTAACTTATATCATGCTGGAACCACTACTGTGCCGGTTTGCCGTTGTGTTTCAAGATGAACCAGGAACCTTAAGAGGAACCAAGGCTGTCATTGAAGTGGACAGAAATGTTAAGCCCAGATTTTTTAAAGCCTGCACAGTACCATATGCACTAATACAGAAAGTAAGCACTGAATTTGAGAGGATGGAAAAAGCAGGCATCATCGAGCCTGTTCAGTTCTCGAAATGAGCTGCAGCTATTGTGCCAATTCTGAAGACAGATGGGTCCATATGTATTTGTGGCGACTATAAGCTGACCATGAACCATGCCTGCAGACTGCATGCTTACCTAATATCACAGGTGGAAGATTTATTCACCACTATTGCAGGGGGACAAGCCTTCACGTAGTTGGACCTGAGCCATGCTTATCAGCAGCTGCTCTTGGAGGACAGCTCCAAGGAATATTTGACCATCAATGTTTCGCTACAATAGGTTGCCTTTCGGGGTGTCCTCAGCTCTGGGGATATTCCAACGTACATTAGAGAGCCTATTAGGAGGTTTGTCCCATGTTCTAGTGTATCTTGATAACATCCTCATAACAGGTCCTGACCACTCAAAACATGTACATGTCTTGGAAGAAGTATTGAGAAGGCTAGTTGATGCAGGGTTGAGATTGAAAAAGCAGAAGTACTCTTTCTTAGCTCCAGCGGTTCAGTACTTTGGACACAAGATTGATGCAGAGGGCATAAATCCTTCAGAAGATAAGGTTCGGGCCATTGCAGAAGCTCAGACACCAAAGAATACCACCGAGTTAAAGTCATTCTTAAGAATGGTAAATTACTACCATCGGTTTTTGCCAAACTTGTCTACCCTTTTGGCACCATTGCATCACTTACTACAGAAGAAGATGTCTTGGCATTGGAAACTGAAGCAAGAGAAAGCCTTCCAATCAGCAAAGAAGCTACTTCAAACATCATAGTTGCTTGTGCATTTTGACTCCCAGAAATCATTGATCCTGGCCTGTAATGCATCGTCTTATAGAGTTGGAGCAGTGTTGTCACACACCATGCTAGATGGAGGAGTTCCATCAGTACCTGTATGGACACCACTTTACCATCTGCTTGGACCACAAGCCCTTGATGAGTCTCTTCAGGGAGAACAAGTTGGTTCCATCGATGGCTTTAGGGAAAATTCAAAGGTGGGCCTTGTTACTTGCGGCTTATGAGTACGAGATACATTACAAGAGTGGAGAAACACACATTTGCCACTGGATGAAACACCAACACGTGTGCCAATACCTGGAGACATGGTATTGTTACTGGAAAACATATCCACATTCCCTGTTAACATAGGACAAATGCAGTCAGGGATCAGAAGGGACCCTATATTATCGCAAGTCCTGACCTATGTGAGAAGTGGGTGGCCAAAAGAAGTGAATGTCGGAGACCTGACGCCCTACTTTCATAGGAAGTCCGAGTTAAGTATGCAGGACAATTGTCTACCACCGTTAGGCCGAGAGAAAGTTATTGAAGAGCTTCATGAAGCGCACCTGGGTATCTCCCACATGAAGAGCCTAGCCAGAAGTATGGTTTGATGGCCTTGCATGGATCAAGCCTTGGAAAAGAAGGTAAGAGACTGTGCCACTTGCCAGAGTACATGTCATGCGCCTCCACTGGCACCATTACGTCCGTGGGAGTGGCCAGACAGACCGTGGGCCCGGCTACATGTGGATTATGCCCAGTCCAAGTGGATAGATGTTCATGTCATGTCTTCTGAGACTTCGCAAGCTACCATCAAACAACTAAGGCTCAGAGGGCTGCCTGAGATGCTAGTGGCAGATAACGGAACAGCGTTCACTAGTGAAGAGTTCCAGCAGTTTTGTAAGAAGACTGGCATTAAGCATGTCAGAATTTCGCCTTACCATCCCGCATCTAATGGTCTGGCGGAGAGAGCAGTGCAGACGGTAAAGGAGGGGTTAAAGAAGATGAAGGAGGGGACAATTGAAATCAAGTTGTCCAGGTTCTTGTTCCACTATAGAATCACACCTCAAACCATGACAGGGTTGTCGCCAGCGGAATTACTAATGAGTCGTAGACTACGCTTGTGCCTTGAAGTGGGAGAGTGAGAGCTGCGCAGGCTCAACAGAAGTTTCAGAGTGACCAGCACGCCAAAGTTCGCTTATTGAGCACAGGAGATACCGTCTACGCAAGAGTCTTTAGAGTGGAAGATAAGTGGACACAAGGAACCATACTGGAGAGAGTGGGTCCAGTCTCATTCCAAGTGGAACTCATGGATGGAAGAGTAATTCGACATCACCAAGACCATTTAAGGAAGTCCCGACACAAAATGTTCCACAATGCAAGGAGCCAGAGAAGCCAGAGGAGGACCAGGTGTCTTTGGAAGACGATTACATCACTGCGTAGAGCTCCTCAGAAACTGGACTTGTAATTTAACATGTTCCTAGCTAAAGTTTTGTTTTGTTTAAAAGTTTTACATTAAGGGGGAGGGATGTAGAATAGTGTTAGTTTTCTATTATTATGTTTTAGGTTGGAATAGGTCATTGTAAAATGTTCCCTTAAAAACTCCAATAGCTGATGGGGTCAGGGGGTAGCGCAGTGATGCAAACGGTGGTCTCTTGCTTGTGTGCAAACAAATACATTTTATCAGCAGGGCTTTGCCCTACCCCCTTTAATAACGTGCAGGGCTCTCTTCTGCCCTGCCACATACCCCCCGCCCCTTATGCATCAGTTTGGCTGCCAGGTTTGCCTGGGCCGCCACCCATGTACCAATTGCTGCCCGTTCCTGGGCCGGGACTATGACCAGGACATTTGGGACTTTAAAGGGGAAGGTGGCTGTTGGGGCCAGGTGTGCTGCGCACAAGGGGGGTTATATGTGGCAGGGCAGAAGAGAGCCCTGCACGTTATTAAAGGGGGCAGGGCAAAGCCCTGCTGATAAAATGTATTTGTTTATTTTGAACGGGTGTTTGTATTTTGTGTTTATTTAAAAACACAATGTATTATGATTTAAAAGTAATAGTTTATTGTTGTATTAGTATGATTTAAAAATGTATTGTAGAATATTGATATAGTCCCTTTTTTATTATTATGTTTTAGGCTGGAATAGTGTTTTGTTTGTTTGGTTTAAGTGTGGTCTGGCAGAGGTGGTGTTAGTAGCTCGTTTCTGCCAGACAGCTCGAGAGAATGTGGCTGGTGCTGTTTATTGCATTATTGTTTGAGTGTTTGTAATTATTGTGAAGTTATGGTAACATGTACAAAAACCTTGCAGCTTCTGTGTTCAAGGTGGGTGTTTGAAAGGAGGAACGTGTGTGTGAGGTAAAGCCTGAAAGTAAAGAAAAAAAACAACTGCTACGCGTGCTGGAAGCACCAGCACCGTACTTGTTTAGTTGGTGTCAGTTTTTGTGTTCGTGACCTGTTTTTTATTTATTTTGCTCTGTGAGCAGCATTTTTTGTACAACCTTTTTGTTTGTTTTTGTGTTTAATAAAAACAGCACAGTAGTGCGCTTTTCACCTGAGTACCTGCCTGTGTGTTCTCTGTCAGCTTCCGTGCGTATATATCATAATCTACAGTAAACTATAAACCTCATTGTAAAAAAAACCCAAAACAAATGTAGGCCTTTTAATCATATTAGGTAAGCTCACTGTTTTTCTTAGTTTGATAGAAGCTTTACTAAAATCAGACACCTGTCTGGGAATAGTAATCTTAGTACTGGAAGGGTTCAAATATTCAGTACAAATTAAATATTTTATGTTGCTTCCTCCAGACCTTTGGGGTCTGTAAAGTACAAGACTACAGCTATGGCCAAAAGTTTTGCATCACCCTATAGAATTAACACATTTTGCTTTATAAAGTCGAATGAAACCTGCAACGGAAAAAAGTTAAAAAAATGTGACATTTCGAAATCTAGCATGAAATACTTTACTACTATTATGGCTTCGGTCGACTTTTGCAATATAATCTTGCAGTTTCTTTGATTACATGATGTCAAATAAAATATCTAAATTATGTTCATATATTTTTATTATGTCTGAACCCTAAAATTCTAGGTGTTGCCAAACTTTTGGCCATAGCTGTAGGTGTTATTTAATAGTGGAGTCTTTATTATTTTACACTTTACTCCTTTAGCTTGTTAAAAGCCTTTTTTGTATGTCAGCTGTATTGGACCAACTCATGTTTCAAATCAGCTCATTTGAGGAGCATAAACATCTTGTATTACAAAAAACTATGTTGTATATCTCTGTGGTTAGCGCTGGTGACAGATACTGCAGCTCCAGCTGCACAAAAAGAAAGGTGTTGAAAACGGCTGTCTGTCTGATTTTGTGCAAATATTTCCCAGCACGCACCTTGACTTCCTGTAATTACTAATGTAAACACTGTTACCATTGATACTCTGGGAAACCTGACGCTGGGAGGAGGACGTTATGTCAAATTAGTAAAGTGAACTTCGAAAGATAAAATGGGCTCTTGTATAGACAACCTTGTTTTAGGGGACAGGTCGCGGAGAACAATCCTCGCCTGTGCTGGTGATTTAGATGCTATGCTTCTTCTGTTAGCTGGAGTTCTATTGCTAGTTAATTTGAAGTAGCCAGATGGTGCATCGGTTATGGCAGTCTTTGGAGTTGGAAGGTCAAGGGGTTTTATCCAAGAAATATATGGTCTCAACCTAGAAATAAGTCTTTAATGATTACTAGGGAGCAGGCTGTCTGCCTGTCATTGGGTAAGTACATTCATACAGTAGTTGGTAGGAAAAATATCATTGCAAATGGGAAACTGAGCTAAATACCCAACACCCATATATACAGCTATGGCCAAACATTTAGCATCACCCCATAGAATTAACACATTTTGCTTCATAAAGTCATGTGAAACCTGCTGAATAATGTTAAGTTAACATTGAATTACATACCGCTTTGCAGTTTTCCATATACTTAATGAAAAACTGACAAAAATGGAAAAATGTGTCATTTCGAAATCTAACATGAAATTCTGTACTACTATTGTGGCTTCTGGTACTTTTGCAATATCGTTTAGTAGTTTCTTTGATTTAAATTATGTTCATGCAGTTTATTTTTTTTTTTTTTTTATTATGTCTCAATCCTAAAATTCTACATGATGCAAAACGTGCAAGTCTATGATTGACAATAGAATACTGTTGAGACTTATATTTGTTTTATGTTGATCTAGCTGGAGTCTAGGTGCAAAATCAGTGCAGTGTTCCTGAGAAATACATTTTAATAAAATATAAAAACAATTATAGCATTCCAGGTGTTGCAAGGTTCCTTCACACCATAATATTCATGTGATAGCCAATAATCTACAGATAAGAATCATTAAATCAATGCTTTAACTTTCATGGAGTGCTAGTGCTTTTTAACTATTTGAGCAGTTAGAGCAGCAATACTCCAAAGGTAACTTGTGTTATGAGTTTTCATAATGTCCAACTTTTAAATCAGTTTGATCTATCTAGACTAGAGACTAGATTAAATGATTAGTAAATAGTAATCTATGAAACTGGACACTATACTCATTATAGTTAAATCTGCCAGGAGCCAGTGTAGAAGATTGTAGCCCAATATCCTTTACAAACTATTTTTTTTTATTGATATATTAATCACTCGGGTTGATATAATAATATGATTATTCAAAATGATCACATGGCACTTAATGACACTGGAAGTATTGCAATGCTTTCCACAATGCTGATTTCATTAAATGATTATAAAACCATAATGATAATCCTAATCCACAAATGTATTGTCTAACAGTGTATAGAACATATTCTGTACTATTACAGATTACAATATACAATATGTAAACAACTAAATACTGATTATATGGTCTACGATTCCATACTTATTTAGGATATTTCTGTTGTAAACACCCTGCAGAGATCACATGTAGTCTATCAGGTATTGTAATGCTATGCAAGTCTTTCCTTTAAAAACATAACTACTACAGTAAGTCTGGAGACTTTAAATGTGCATTGTGCTGAAGATATTGACCCTACAGTATGTCTTGCCCTTTTTCTTCACTACTTGACCTTAGATGACATTTTTACTCTCTTGCTAAAGATCAACAAATAACAGGGAAGTGTCTGACCCCATAAAACCCATTATCATTTTAAATACAAGAGTCAACATTCACACATTTCACTGACCCTTTTCCATTGTTGATATACTTGAAGAGGTCTGGAATATCCCAGTCAAATACTGCTATATATCAATCCATTTTTTCCTCTAGGGTGCAATTTCTTTTAAATATACATTTTAATAAGTCTAAAGTGGACCCAGGCTGAATATTTTGAAACGAGACAAAGGTAAATTAGCAATGTTTTACAGAAGAACATTCAAAGAATTACAAATGAGAGGAGGCCATTCAGCCCATCTAGTGTAGAGTATGCTCCTCTGGTCCTGGTTTCTGTGCTGATCTTAAAGTATTGGTTACGGTTAACTTTAAACATTTTCACTATTTATAATGAATGGTTACAGCTCTTTTTGATAAGTACAATTCTTATAAAATGTATACTGTAAATCTAACTGATGTTTCAACTGTTGCAAGTCTGTATGCACAAGACTGCCTTTACACTGCTCTAAAAACAGAATGGGTTGACAGGACTGTAGCAGGTGAGCATCGCAGCCCAAGCTGCTCACTGGCAGACTTAGAGACAGAGAGCTGCAGTGGAAGCACACATGTGCATGCTTATTAAACAAATAAACAACCCAACACAAATGCGGCACGATGGCCAAAGGATGGCCAAAGGATTACACAAAACAATATATCTGGTAGGCTGGGCATCTGCCTTCACTATTATTATTATTATTTATTTCTTAGCAGATGCCCTTATCCAGGGTGACTTACAATTGTTACAAGATGTCACATTATTTTTACATACAATTACATTATTTTTTTACACATTATTTTTACATACAATTACTCATTTATACAGTTGGGTTTTTACTGGAGCAATTTAGGTAAGGTACCTTGCTCAAGGGTACAGCAGCAGTGTCCCCCACCTGGGATTGAACCCACAACCCTCCGGTCTAGAGTTCAGAGCCCTAACCACTACTCCACACTGCTGCCCCAGTGTGGATGTTTCAACTAGTACATAACACAGGAACAACCACTCACCCAAACAACTCACAAAGGATCCTAACTGCCTTTTTACAGACCTGTGGCTGGAGTCTAATTAATCATCAATTATTCAATCCAGCCACATTCTCATGTGGAGCTGGCAGGGCGAGATTAACTCTTTCCCTGCCAACTCAAAACAACACACAGGTAGGGCTCTCTGCCCTGTCACAAGGATCAAGTACATATAGCAATCAGCCCCATGTAGAATTCCCTGGCTTTGGGGGAGGGATCAAGGAGGCTTGCTTCCCCCTATCGATCCTTCCTCCCTCTTCAGATCAGTTCCTCGTTTAGAGGACGATGGTTTCTCCCCTTGAGGTGCGGACTGGCGTGAACTTTAAAATGCATTAAGAGTCTGTTTTGTTTAACAGAAACTTTGTCAACTATTCTTCTTTAAAGTCTGAATGAAAACAGTGACATCATTATTAAAATGTTATCCCAAACAGCAATTTGAGGTTGATTTGAAATCTGAAAACTGAAAAGTCAAGCATCCAGCTGAATCATGATTCAAAATACAGACTTCTGGTTACTGGTGGCTTAACAGGGCCTTCATAAGGAAATACAGGAGGTGAGAAACCACAGACTGTCTCTGGTCCAAAGTTAAATTACAGGCCTTGTTGGAGGCTGGACCCTGAACACTATTGCTGTGGTGGATGTAAAAAAAACAAACACGTAGTAACTATGGAAAATCGCCTCTCCAGTTACAGGGTGACCTGAAGTTAGTAATTTTGTACACCAAGTCTAACCACATCCAGACAGCAGGGTGGGAATACACCTGGAAAGAAATGAAATGCTGACAATGAAGCCAATCCACCTACAGTGCGATTCTGCAGCTGATGGAGGTATCCGGTGGAGAGAATCTCTGTCTCTTTATTGGGTTACTATTTAGTTAAAAATGTTTATAAACTAATAAAAAAAACAAAATGAAGGTTGAATCGTATAAAACCTGATCTCATTTGCAAACCTTACTTAAGACACCAACACTCCCCTTAAAAACCTTCCATTTGGTCATTGAAATGGGCAAGTATCGGTGCCTTTTAATAAGTAGCCTGAGTTTAAGAAGAGAGATTTACGTCATACAGCAAAACCATTTCACTTTTTAAGCTTTTTTTAAAAATACATTTTTTAGGGACTCACAAGGCAGACACTTCTTTTGTTAGGTTAGGCCTGACTAATAGATGCTTGTCTCCATGCTGACCAGTTAATATACATGTGTGTGTATGTAGGTGTGTGTATATATATATATATATATATATATATATATATATATATATATATATATATATATATATATATATATATATATATATATATATATATATATATATATAGTCAGATGAACAAGCTCTACTGCTGAGCACACTACAGTACACCATTTGGTAAGTCTTCCCTTTTGCACTGTACATTCTCCATTCTGACTGCTGTTAGGGTGCTGATGGACTAGAAAGGGAAAGCAACATAACTAATGGACTCCTGACTGGAAACGAAGCAGACGTATAAATAAAAAAAGCTAAACCCCATGTATAAACCACTGTCACTGGCAGCCTGACCTCTGAGTTTAATGCAAGCCTGCTAGTGTTCAAGAGGACTGTAATAACATCTTATTGTAGCTGTGGGGGTAGTGGTATGGAGTGCACTCCATGAAAGAGTGATTCATTTCTGGGTTGTTTTCAGTAATAATACAGACCTGCCATTAAATGACCTGTTGTAAATCATGAGGAGACAGGAAAAGTACAACTGTTTGTTTTGCAGTGCAGCAGCACTTGGATAACAGCAAATAACGCCTCCTCCCAGAATATGTCTATAGATGAAGTATGGTCTACTCAACCCATTGATGTGTAGCACTGGTAGCCTTTAATAACAGCGACTCATAGGCCACAACCATTTTTGGTTTGGGATACTGAGAATTCAGACCTGCTGGTAAGGTAAATTGGAACCCACTTTCCAAACAGTTATAATGCTCTTAAGTTAGACTTTATTTCAGGATTTTGTGTACCTTTATACAAAACGGAAATACGTTTAAAAACATAATGTTATATTTCAAAAGAAATTTAGTAGGATTTCATAGGAGTAACATATCAATATGTTATGCTTTGTAGTTTTTTGTAAAGAACTTTCTAGTTATGGCCACAGATTCATAAAAATCCAAATGGAACACCATAGGAATAACAGGGATTCATTATTTTAAAATGTAGACTTCAAATAGGCCACTTAGAATAACTCCCAATGTAAGCACAAGGGGCTGCAACATAGTCACAAGAATGGGCTCTTTAATACACACATACATTTAACTCAGTATTCAAACAATTCACAACTCACCTTCTAAATTTTAGAGGGGAGGACTTGACACAGCTTTTCCCCCACTGCCAGCCCATATCAACGTAATATGAGATACGGGATCACTCACCCCCTTCAACGTACCCCAAATGGATTTAACAGCAGTGCAGATTTAAAACTTGTTACCTCATGAGTCCATGTTGAAAATATCAACTCTGTTGATGTTTCCTGTGTTACGGCAATTTAGGAAAAAAGAAGATCCCAAGAATTTTTTATTTGTTTTGCTTCCCGAGTGGCGCTTGTAGTGGACTTTAAGTGGCAGGAGCATGTTCCACAGTGACAGAGTGCTCGAATGGGAAAGACCTTGAGAACATCTCGGATGAACAAGAGTGCATGTAAACTTAAACTAGGGAAGAATGTCTAAACAGTTACCCAGGATCCATATTTTACTATTAAACTGAACATGATTGTGGAACACTTCAGCATTAAGGTTAGGCGTCTCTGTAGAACAATGTGGCTAATTAAAATCATATCATTCTCTAGCAGACGTCACCTCCGTGATACTCAGTCCCATACTGAGGGCGTTTTAACAGTGAGCTCCATCTGAGCAAGTGTTCAGTCGCGTGATCCCTTCAGCTCTGCAGGTGGAGTACATCTGCTGGGACAAAGGAATCCACACCTGCTTTGGTTCATCCACTGGCTAACAGTAGTAATAAATAACCACAGGCCTGTATGTGATAAATCAGCAGCTGATGGTAAGGTGAAACTGTTTGTTTCAGGGAGCTGCAGGAGTGCTGTATAAATATTAGTTTCACCATATAAATCACAGTGAAATCCCACGAAATCAATCACTTCAATAAAGCGAAACCTTAGATCCTTGAATTCCTCTTTTAAAGACCGTCATTCATCTTTCTGATCGGGCAGGGGCGGCGGTAAAGGTGTTTGAACTGAGGTTTTCTGTTCACATCCCAGATGGCACAGTGGGAGTTTTCTGGAGTTAATAATACTTAAAGACTGTGAGTCCACTAAAACCCTTGATCATTAAGTGGAAGCCAGTCATTCAGTTCCAGGGTGACTGGGCCACTTTGCAATGTTTGTGACTTAAGTGCTTATAAAAGGTGAGGGAAAATGGCATTGGCTAGTCTGAGGTTTGCATGAAGTGCCTTGGTAATACTCGAGCTCTCTCTTAAAGAGTTAGCCAAATTTCACTGATATGATCAACTTGAGAATCAGTAATTATTATGAGGAGAAAAGCACTAGTCTTGATTATTATTATTTTGTTTATATATATATATATATATATATATATATATATATATATATATATATATATATATATATATATATATATATATATATATATATATATATATATATATATGTGCTGCAGCGTCCACTGCACTCTCCCAGTCTGGCAGATTGCCGGTAGACACCATGAGGGTTTTCCACTCGCAGCTCTGTGACCGCACCTCAATCCCTAACCTGAAACCTCCTGCCATTCAGTACTGAGGGGACTCTTTCAAGGTGAGAGAGACACTTCGATGAAAGAAGCCTGCTCCACCACCTAGGTTCCAGCATTGTGTTGTTTTAAATCTCAACAACACTCCTTTCTTGGTTCAAATTATGCCCATAATTAGCAGTACCATATCGGCTAGAGTAGTCCTAGAAACGTGTTGCCCATTATTTGGTGCATCCACCTGCCACAGCAGCATTGCAAATTAGCCGACTGGCTCATCACCGTGTACATTAAAATGAGGAAAAAGACATCTTTATATTTCTAAGCTGAGGTTTAATCAGTCAGCTGGAGCGTGCAGGGCATGGCACTGATTTTAAGTTTAAGCAATTTCATAAAAAATGATTGGGTGGAGGCAATTCCCTGCCTTTAATGGCCATAACTTTTCAGAGGAGTATGTGGAACCATCTCTGGGGATGAGAGAGCAGTTCAGATTCCATGCCTTTGTTGAAGTGTCAGATGTGACGGTGATTTCTGTAATGTGGAGCACTTGTCTTTTAGCCAATAGAAATCATTTCACTTGGTGTATATTGAACTGGTGGAGGTGATAGGTGAGTGGCTATTTTACTTTACAACAGACATTTTATATGCACATAAATATTATTTCTGTGTGGTTAAAATATATATTAATAAAGTTAAACTGCAGTTAAACTGTGTATTACTACAGCCACAAGATGGCAACATTGTACAGCTGCCATACCACCACACAGACCCCTCGGAACAGGTTGAGGGAGAAGGAGTTACTCCTACCATCAGTCAGATTATTTACCACCCAAAGTCTAAGCATCTCCATTTCTTTTGTCCTTACCCCGTATACGAATCAGGATCCCGGATGTACAGGTTAGAAATATTCATATCATGTTTATCGTATAGCCAAATGCAATCTGAAATGTCCACAGGCTAGAAGTGTATGATAAAGATTTGGTGACAACTGGTTCAAAAGCAAGGCAGTAATCGTGTTCCAGACAGATGGACAGACAGACAGACAGACCCACAGTCAGGATCCGTGTACAAGGGTCCCAATTTTTTAATGTGGAACTTAAACAAAACATACTAACAGATTAATATCATATATTTTGTACTGATAGATATAAAATGCCACCGAAATATATGTTTCTGCTATGATGAGTTGTAATCTGGATACTGGATGTGCTATTCTGGTATTTTGTTGGATGTAAGTATAAGGATTGTGTTGTGTTCTCCCCAGGATTCTCATTTGGTTCATCACGGTTTGAACTAATAAAATAAATTAATCAAACAGGGTATTCTGAAGAAGGCACTAGTCGAAACATTGTGTTTATTTTCTAATAGATTTACCTCAGAATTCTAATTTGAGTGTTTTTAATTTGTGGTGGTCTAAATACCACCATTGCTTAAAAAAATAAAATAGGACCCCAACTTATATATTTTTACAGACAGAAATACATAAATGACATTCACATGGATTGCTAGAGCCCTATTATAATTATCTGGACCTACTTGATCTTCTGATGCTATTCAGAAAATACGTGAGTCTGACCCAGAGTTCTGTAGACTGTCTAAAGAGTGTGTCTCTCTTTAGCTGGAAAGGAGATTTGATCTGCTAGGCATTAATACACAGCATGGAGTTCAGCTAACATACAGCACTCGAGCAGGCAAGCACCATAGGAAAAAGAGGCTACCCACGAGGGGTAGGCTGAGCTGCTTGTCACATTACGATACATACTTTCAAAAGAGAGTTTCTTTCATTAAACAGCTGCTGCTGGGCCACTGTGCTGTAGTCTTCTCATTAAAATGAAATATAGAGATCATATCTCTTTTTTGACAGTATAATGTATTTTTTGTTATAACTTTCAATAATGCAATATCAAATATGCAATTTGCTTTTATATGTAATAAAACATAGTTTTAATGCTGTTGTGAACTTGATGTGTCCAGTAGTTATAGCCTAAATATCGATAAAGACAAGCCCATGTCTTTGTTTTGCTTTGCAGTAAAAGCTTGTTTCTTTCCTGCAGGTTTTTTGATTAATTACTCATGAGGCCAGAATTAAAGCAAAGCCCTATCTTTTTATTTACTTATTTACTTATTTTTACACCACCACAATTAGAGAGACAGAGTTACTGAGATTGTACCCCATGCTGCTGTATTGAAAAGTGCTCCATTTCTTAGTACATGTTTATGGCATTACATTTTTATTTTTTTTGGGTCTCTTAAAATCGGGGATCCTGTGTGGTTTCACAAATTAAATGCAGCCCTTTTATTGGCTTACATTGGCTAATGAGGACAACATGATTTATTATGTCCTTTATAAAATATTAGAATTCTTGGGAGGATGTGTGGTTAATTAAACATCAATGGAAATACATTTGCAGTCTCCTGATATTGATTCTTATTGTGTCTCATTGCAGTTATTTAGATTTGATTCCAAAAGTGTTGTTCTGCCTTTACCGGCAGTTTCACTTCATTATAAAGCAGACGCTCTGTCAACATAGTCATCAAAGGAGTTCTGTAAACAGATGTGTACAGTTGTGTTGAATTGTTGTTTTTTTTTTGTTTGTTTTTTTCAATTTCAGTTGGCTCACAAAGTTTAAACATGTTTAATATCTTGTGATGCGATTCTCTTGCATCGGCTAGTGTGTTACACCCATTCGCAAGTCTCAAAGTCAGCAAACCAATTACTTAACTGCGTTAGGTCATATGACTGGAGACATGCATGTATTCTCTCTCTAATTACACACATATATATATAAAATTAATTAGAGAGAGAATCACGTCTCCTTCTAGACAGAATAGTAGATATTAGTACTGCCATAGCCTTATGTTTTCGCCTATTGATTCACCTCATTGCCGCTGTACTTTATGCATCCAGAGCAGGTCAGACATCAGGAGAACCTCACGTCCCTTGATTCCAAATATTTTTTTTGCGATGCAACCTCTTCTTCTTTGTGCATGTTTTTTTGGCACTTGAAAAATAGGATCCTATAACTCTGTATAGGATAAAACTGCACCTAAAACATAAGCCTTATTATAATATGTAAACCCTGCTTCTCAACAGTGCAAAAAACATAACTGTACATATTACTTGTTTGGTATTGTTTATCATTTTTGTTTTATTGTATTTTTCTCACACAAGTGTCAACGAGCAGTCATTGCACCGCAAGCACTGAAGAATAAATAATCCCCTCTCAGGCACAGTGATAAATACATAAACCACTGGTTCGGATTAAGAATGTCATGGGAAGACAAAGCAGGCGTACGTTTGATGTATTGTTTATGAGGGCTGATCAACAAGCCCCTTGCACTTCAAACAATCTCTTCCAATCTGTTCTCACAGGCAAATGCACCCCATTTCAGAATGAGACACAGATTTCTGTTTCACAACTTGAAAACTGGGAAAGCAATCAATAAAACAAACAAAAAATCCCTTCTGGAAGGATCCATGGGACCCATTGGGGTCATGCTTAAAGGGTGTTCAGCATTGGGCAGTGAGTTTGATGCGTCCAAGTTGAAGCTTGCAATTTAGTAACTCGGCTAAGAAATACTGAAGGCACCTGACCACTAAATAAAGCACAAAATACAAGATTGTCAGGTTGATTTTAAAATCCATTCTCCTCTACTATGTTAAAGATACTATTCCATGCAGTTCCATACAACCTGAAACTGATTTAGACAGCTTTAATTCAACTTAGTCATTAACTCATTCCGTTATTTATTTTCTCCAATACAGATAGTCCTATATCAGTTTGGCTGTCATTTATTTTTGAAATATAACAACCCCCCCCACCCTCCTCCCCCCCCCCCCAAAAAAAAAAACCTGTAATAAAAAGCAGACAGTCCAAAACCACAAAGTGCTAAAAATTGCTTTTTATTTGCTGCCAACATTTTTTGAGGGAAGGGGCACTTTGTATTATAAGGACTGGATTAAAGCATGGGTGCAGACAGTAAAACCAATCTCTGATTTATTTGTAGACCTACAATAAACGGAATACTATGTCAGGCTGCAACATTCGAAACAAATAAAAATGCTTCAGCAGTGAAGTCTCTGAACTTTGTTTCCTTGAACCTTGGTGTTCTCATTGATCATCAAACCCAGTCAAGGCCAGTCAGCTTGATGCAGAAAGACAGTATGAACCTGAGGAGACAATAATACCAGGTCTCCCCCAGTTGCCACCCCCTTCCTCTTTACCTAAAATGAATTGGTTCTTTTCCACACAGTCAGATTGATCGTGTTTTTTAGCCTGTGATTATTAGCAGGCTGTTCTCACCTCATTCATCATTCAGATGACATAATCCTTCAAGTCAGTCTCTTTTCCAAACTGTCTTTTTCAAGAGCCAGAAACAACGGACTGAGTCTTGATCAGGACAAGCAAAGCCGTCAGACAATTTAAAGAAAAAAGAAAAGCAGATCTACATAGCCTGACATATAAAAAGAAAAAAGAAAGAATGACAAAGAACAGCATGACATTGAAGTGATTCTAAACCCACTAACCATGTTTGGCCACATCAAACATGGTGTTTCCTTTAATTGCGCTCCTATATTAAAAGGAAGTGTTTCCAATTGTGGGTCGGTGAATGTATGAAGTTGCAGTTCCTTGAACATGAATTATGTAGCTTTTACCCTATATGCGCAATAAGCAGTATGGAATGTAATAGGTTTCATTATTTAAAGAGTAAGTAGCTTCAAATTAGATTTTTTTTTTTTTTACTGTCTCCTTACATTTGGTTCTTGTTGCAATTACTCCGTTTTTTTTAAGTCTGTGTTAAGGTGCATTCATTATGAGTTCAGGATCTGCTCTTCAGTTCTGGTTGTCTGCTACAGACATATGTAACATAGGCTACATCAGCCAAAATGTCTTTATATTTGTAAACACCAGCACTATCTGGTGCACAGCAGAGTACTGCCAGCAAAAGTAATGAGAACTTTAGCCAAAGTGACAGATCACTAGACTCTTTCTTATGTAAGATACATAGCAGGCAACTAAAACTGAAGAGTGTGGTTCCCCAAGTGGCTCACCTGGTAGAAGCGCAGCCGCATGGTGCGCAGGGCGAGTCTTACAGCACAGGTTCGCATCATGGCTGAGAGAAGCAGGCCGGTCTTCGCTTGGGTCTCCGAAGGGAGGGTCGCATTGGCTCGGACGCTCCCGTGGGTTAGGGAGGCAAAACTGCGCTACAGCGAACCGTGCTGGCCACTCACCCAGTGAGCTTAGAGGGGACACCTACAGGGCTGGCCTTTGTCCTCCAGAGGTTGGTAGCTCGCTGACATCCGCTCTCGAGTTCCTGGGTGAAAAAGGAAGCTGGCTTTGTTGTGAGATTGGAGGACCCCCACTGAATCTTCAGGTCTCCTGAGCCACTTGGGAAATTGCTGCGGTAAGGGGAAAAGCGATTGGGCATTCAGAGAAAATCGAGGGGGAAATAATAATTGGACAAAAAAATAAATAAATAAATAACTGAAGAGCAACTTGATTGTTTTCCCAGTAAAGGGGATAGTTCAAAAAAATCTTTCTACTATCTCCTGCAGAATTGCATTGCAGGTCACACTAAATGAGGAAAATACAGTACCTTTTTCTGTTTGCTAAAGTAATTCTTGTAATGCCTAGCTTTCACAGCACAGGGCCCCCCTTGTAAATGTAAAAGCACAGTAAATCAAGCACAGCAAAAGCATGGTGAATCACTAGGTTTAGTAAAGCATTGTGAAAAACATGGCTAACTATTGGGAAGTGTAGTAAAAGCCTAGTATTGATGCATGCAAAACTGAAATTGCCATGCAATATTCTTATGTTTATAAGGGCTTTTTTGAGCTATGGTAATGTTTTATAATGTGTAGTTGACCCTGATATTGATGGGATACAACCATTTGAAATTTCTTTGTGTAGCTGTGTGAAATGTAGTTTATCATTAACAGGGGGCAATGTGGACCTCTTTTTCCTGATAGGTGATATTTCCCTTAGATGATGTATAAGGAAGGGCAGTGTTTGCGAGAAGAAACCTGGACTACAGCCTGCATGCTATTTTATCATTAAAAATCATTTTTTAATGTTTTGGTTTATTTACATTAAACTGCTTTTAGGGTTACACGATCAGTTAATTCACATTTTATGCCGACACCGCTGAAGGGTTCTCTGTGATTTTAAATGTATAGGGTTCTCTGTGATTTTAAATTATTGCCTTTGAGAATGGTTTGCATTTTGATTTGCTTTAGGGAGACGGCGAGCTCCCTTCACCCTTTTTCTTTCATATGATTGTGTACTGTAATTGCTCTGCAAATGGAAGTTCTGTTTAAGCAGGATTTGTAGACTGTGACTATTACCAACCCAGCCAGCTTCTTTCCGTGAATACCGATTGGACTGTGTTTGTTGCACACTCTATAGACCTCTGAACAAGGTACAAATGACTAACGTTTTCTTTGGAGCGCTAGTTCAGATATGCATCAGGGAGCTTCATATATCAGGTAAGGAAATTACATCACTATAAGATTTAACTCTATGGTATTAAAATATATGTATTATTTATTATTAGAATAGGATGCTGTTTGATTATTTTCACCCTATTAAAGGGCAGAGCAACCATTACTTGGTTACTGCACTGACCTCACTATTATGAGAGGTCCCGCTGACACACACCCTTGTAAACAAACCTCAGCTGATAGCGCGTCACAAGTGGAGCATCTGCCTCTCACCTGCAGATAACCAGTGATGGTACGCACTTTCCCTGGTAGGCCTATTCATTTTGCTTTTAATTTACATAAAAACAATCAAGTTTATGGTACCATTACTGTCAATGTTAAAGTCCAGTTTAGTTCACACGTGTACTCCTATAAGGAATGTCACATTCTTTTTTGCAAACTCCTGTAACGCTTGTTACAGTCTCCAAATGTCCTAAAGTCCTGACTGTAATTTTGGATTGCAAAATAAAAACATTATGCTGTTAGAAAAAGAACAAGATATCTTAAAATGTCATTTCAGAACAACACCAGCCCCCTAAGAATCTGTAATGTATTTCTCTCTAAACATAGTTTAGCCAAAGACCATTAAGCAGTTAACACAGCGCATTCTGGCTCTCCGGTTTGGCAACACCTCCCAGGGCTTTGAAAACCAAATCAGATATTATATAACATTGAACAGAATGCACGCACAATTTTATTTGGCTTTTACTTTTAGTCTTTTTGATCTTTAAAATACCCTCCCTTAGACTCTGAAGAGTGCCTGGTAAGCATTAGGCATCCTTTTATAGCTTTCCTGGCACACTCCAGTTACTGTTAGGGGTGTTCCTGGCGTATACAGATAAGACGGTTGCCTCTAAACCAGAGGGTCATGGTTTTGAACCCTGCTGGAGGTAAACTGGGCCTCTTCCATCTGCTAAGCTCCCAGTATGGCGTGCAGTGGATGATGATGTATGATGAGAGGCACTGTTCTGAAGATGAAACAGTAAACCAATGAGCCCGCATGCTTTTAAGGACATTAAAGCATACAGATAAAAGAGTGATGAACTCAGTTGACCTAGTTAAATTGCTCCCAGTAAACTTCACATGCTTGTCAAGCATAACATTACTGCTGGATAAAAAAACATTGTGCAACATTGTAAAATTCACTGCCTAATGTATATTTAAAAAACTGCAGTTAATGTAGATCATTGAGATCCTTTGTGTACAGTACATACCAAACTAACAACCAACTCAAAGTTACAGTAATGAACACAAAGATGGTTTTATAGTCTTGCATTACGTCTCATTTTGAGCCAGCCCCCAGAAGGTAATATATTTCAGCTGTACAGTATACAATCTCTCCCGGACAGGTCAAGAAAAATGTTCAGTTCTACATGCTTATAAATTACTGTACAACCTGCTAAACCTGATTGAATACTAGGGTAAAGCATAGTAAAATATGGATAACTCGTGCCAGATGTGGCTTTATACAGTATATCATTTTACACATCATTATCGTCATTACTGGATCCCTGACTGCACATGTCAGCTTACTGTAGTAATGCACGACTGCTCTCAGTTTCTGTTTCTCTTTTTTTAATGAATCATATAAAAGAACTACATTTTTTCTCAGTTCATTAACTTTAATTCCAAAAAAACATTTTATATTCTGACTTACATACAGTCTCTACGACATTCGTATCTGCGTGTACAGTGATGTGACAGAATAAAAAAAATTCATATTTTTTCTTAAATGTATTATTGGGTCGCAGATTGCGCTTGAGCTGGTCTTTAGTGTATGTATGTGTGTGGTAAATAGCAGCATAGCCACAGTAACAGTACAGGAGTCACCTTACAATTGAACAAGATTAATGTCAAATATACAGTACCCTCATAAACACAGAGCAGGTGCACATGCAAATATTCCTTTTATTATGATGTAAGTGATTACATGCCCTCAGCATGGAAGGTAAGCTATTACAGGAATGAGGGGTGCTAAACAGCCATGGAGATCTTGTGTTCACTTCAAATAACGTGTACGTAAATATTGATGGGGGTGTTGATTAACTTTGTTACTGCAGGATATATTTCCTCTGTTTCTGGAGATTCAGCAGATGTTCTCTTTGTAAATAAAGGAGTCAAATTCCTGATTGCTAACAGAGGCTCTGATGAGCAGAACTGAAGAGCAGAACTGACGTGGCTAAAGAACTGTGTTCTTGCAAATTAAAATTCCCTAAACAGCCCTTCAACTCATTACAGTTATATTATATATCTAAGCAAGCCAAGAAATTAAAAAAAGTAACTTTAGGAATGCATACTTTTGTTCAGAGCTGCAGTTATCTTGACTCTGGCAGTGTTAAATGGAGTAATAACCAAGGTTTTAAACAAATTCTTATATCTTCTTAGGATGACTGGCAGCTTTCTCATACTTCCTGCGTTGTATTTCTGTTAATCTTTTTGTTTCCTAGGTTTATGGTTAATTTGTACAGGTTGTAGATTCATCCGGTCCTAAATCCACACTTTCAATACCTGTTTTTATAAAGAAGAATATTACATTAATCTTGCTGGGGATTTAATGGCAATTTTGCAATCTGATAGTGATTTTAATGTTAGGATTAAGTTAAAGGTTTGAGGTAAAATTGTGATTTAAAGTTAGGATTAGGGTTATGTATAAATTCTTCTGAAGCGTGGGTGTATTGGCAAATCGGCAACATTCGCAATTTGCACTGAAATATTGTTTCCTATATTTTCTGTATTCATCTAATGAAGTACTACTACTGTCCTTTACAATCCTCGTCACCATCACACATGACTGCTGTTTCAAAGGGCTGGTTTACCTACAGTGCTGAATAGTAAATCCCTTTTAAGTCCTTGTTGATAAAACTTATCAATAGGCAGAATCGGAAGTCAGAAACTGATAACTCAAAGCTTGTTACGTTGCCTTTGCAATGTGACTGGCAAGTAACAAAATGATAAAATAATAATAATGAATTTGTGCTGTCAGACATTTTATTTCCAGTGCAATTTGGCTTAATTGGATCGAGCTGAGGAACATGTAGGCCAATTGACTTGGGCTATACCCTACGAGCTACTAATTTACTGCTTACCTTAACAGAGCAGCTGACAAGCCTGTATCATTTATCTGTAATTACATACTACCTCAATGCCATCTCAGTCCAGTTTTAAACAACCCAACCTTGTTTCTCACATAGACAGAAAAAAAAAATGTAAATGGTTTATCACGAGTTGTTTCTTTTAGAGTTTGATTATGACAGGTTCATAACTTTTAACACAATGTCATTTTGACATGAAACACAAGTAAGACTGTTTCATGTGCTAAGTGGTGTCCAGTAACTGACGAATCACACACAGTACTTTAGCTCTTTTCATTTACTGTCATTAATCCTTAATTCTTCTCTTTGCCCCGCTAATATCTCTTATGTTGTGTCGCGTTATTGTATGCTTTTATTAAAAGTTGAAACGTTTACAAAGGTGATCCATCTCTCTAAGTGATCATTTGTTTTTAATGTGTAGTGCTGTAAAAGACAAACAGTCAGAATTCATAATAAGAACATATCTCACTAATACAACATTACTTCATTGCTTTATGTTTTGTCCCTTTTTTCCTGAATTGGTTTGCTTTTCATTCTTGGAAAATTAAAGAAATACAAACATTTTCACTATCTCTGTTTTGCCGTAATAAGGGACTTTTTTTTGTCATTTTAAAATGCAATTTAAATAAAAGGTTTACATTTTTTTTTTTTTTTTTTTTTTGGTTTAAAAGTTGTTAGCAAATAAAATGTGTCATTTCGTGTGACCGAACAAACCGGACAATCTGATTTGGAATATGCTTCATTTGTTTAGCCAGGCAGTCCAGTCTACTCAATTAGACCGAAAAAGCTGTTCCTGTTCACATCAAACCAGTGGAATGTGTCAGAGTGTCTCACCTTAGTAAGGCATTTCACCTTAAATATATTGTGCTACTGCACATTTGCAGTATATTTGAGATAAAAAATGGAATTGAACAATGTATTGACAATTTCTAAAGCACTGCACAAGCTTTTTAAGGTTAGCTGTTGCTTACACTATGTTTATATTTTCTTTCTTTGAGTGGCTTTTTGCACTGCAAATAAACCAAGTCTGTTGTTGGTCCCAGTTTTGTGTCTTCTACTTCAAATCAATTGACAAACATGTTTAATATTAAAAATACAAAAATATGCATACAACTCACAAAATCTTTTCTCTGTTTAAAGATTAAATTCACAGCCAGCACATTCCCACCTTAAATTAAACTAATATAGAACAAAGAGGGTTATTTAATAAAAACAACTGATAAATGATCGAAGAAATGTTTAAAAATTAGAAAATAGGACCTCAAAAATATCCAATTATTTGAAACTGTTTTGTGTCCCATATTATTATCACATCCTGTTGTCAAGTTAATTTTGGGTGGCAATACATTTGCTCAAATTAATCCTGTACTGTAATATTTAGTGATTTAGGCACTTTCATTTTTTCAGTTTCATATTCATAGAGTGAACATCTCTTTGGTTGACAAAAGTCAACACTGGAACAGCTCAATAGCAACTGAAGTTGACATGGAGTATCCAAAACAGTTTGTCATCCAAGATTATCTTTATACTTCTACATTGTGGTTTATATATAAAAAAAATGGTTTTGTTTAGCTCCCATTTTAACATTTTCAAGAGCAAATCTTTAAGCTGAATCCAGAAGTAATTGGTGGTTGAATGATTAGTGGATACATTTGTTTGCTTAACTGTTAGCATTTACTAGAACCATACAAGAAAAAAAAAGTATTTATAAGCCAACTGCTATCTTTTTATTTTACTGGGAGGATGTTGGTTTGCAGTTCCATAGCTATTTGGCTGTAGTTTTGTGAGCAGTCTTGTCTTGACCAAACCATAATTGTAACCATCAACAGTTTATATGCATGCTACAGCGAGTGCTTTAGGGCCATAGCTATAAAGACTAGCATTACAGTAAATGCATACAGGCAGCAATACCAGTCTGTTTGGGTGGACTGAATAATTATAGCTCAGAACAGTTACCATCCTCAAAACCCAAACTGATTAATATTGGCTCTGTTAGTGCAGCATATCGCTTTGTAATGGGTTCCCTGTAACATGCGACATGTCTGTAGATAGTACACCATAAAGCACATAGGTAACTGCTTGCCTGTGGAGCTAGCTCTGTAGTTAAAAGATACCGTAAGACTGAGCAGTGGGGTTCCTGCATGAAGACCAGGTTTCAATTCTCAGTCGCTGCCATTTATATTTTTTTGAAGCAACTGACTTACATTCCCAGAACTTCCTTACTGTGGTACACAATGGTTAAAAATAACTCCTTTCCCCAATACTTTAAAGAGGTCGTTTAATTTCTGTGTATATTCATCTTTCTATAGTATTGTAGCGAGCGGTGGTCTCACTGTTTCGGTCGATACCGTTTAGTGCAGACAGACGGACAGAAACGTTGCTTTTGAACAGTGCTCCGGTTTTTATTATCTTTTATTTCACAAATCCCTATCAGCTGGGACCCAGGCCTCTAACACAAATAATCCCCCAATCTTCTGTCTCTCGCTCCCTTCACCTCTAACCTGCTGCTCTCCTCCCCCAGCCCTTTTCCCTTCTCTTTTCCAGCACCCCCACCAATCCCTGCGCTTCACCCGCCTGCGTGCCAACCGGACCTGACATAACACAACCTAACCTCAGCTACGAGAAGAGCTGACTGGTCAACTACATACAAATCCCCCCCCCCCAATCGGCGTGGGCTCGCCTCACAATACACAAACCATGAAGAAGACACACAGCATACAAAAGTCCCTTCACTTCGGCCAGGTCGCTACGGTATTGTTTTTTCTGCAAGGTGCTGGTGGGGATGAGAAGCAGCTTCATAAATCAGTATATTCACAAGGACAAGTACAGTATAACAATGCTGGGATTTTAGTTTTCTGTAGGAATTAAACAAGGCCGAATAACCATTCCATACCTGGTTTATAAACAGTACATATGTGAAATGATGGCATAAGCATTCATCATAAGAAAATAACTTTAAAGGATCTCATTTTCAGACAACTATAAAAACTTTACATCCTTGTGGGTTCTTTTATCTCTAAAAATTATTTACAATTATTTTAATATTATCTTTTGGACTCCATGGTATCTTGTAGGGTGGCCATCGATATATAAATTGTATATCGATATCATGCATGTATTTCGATATCGATAATATCGAAGTCTTCCAAAACACAGAAAAATATAATAACACAAATGCAATATGAAACATATATACATGTAGACGTTAACAGATATTTACATAAGAAAAGCAGTAACTTACTTTAACTTAGTGGTGCTCTGCTTCACAATATCCATGGAGAAAAACAAGGTCTTGTTATATTATTCTATGCCATCATCAGCCACCTCAAAACTGAAATATTTCTATACTTCACTGTGCAGGATAGCCATTCCAGAACAGAAGTCATTTTAATCTTCTCTGCGTATAAATGCACGACACCTCTAAAAGTATTAAATGCCGTGTCATGCTGAATGTTGCATTATTTTGAGATGTGTTTTGATGTTTTAAAAGTACATCTCATTTTTAATACCGAAGGTCACATTTAAAAAATACATTAATAACAGTGTAAGTAATCATGGAAAAAATGCAATGAACACCACTGACGCATGCGCATATCTCACAATAATACCAATTGTGCTTAATGCACCATGCAAATAGCATTCGGTACCTTGCGAGCACGTTCTGAATGGAAGACAAAAAGAGATATATACATATATCAAATTATTTAAGACGATTTTTATTATGTTTTTTGTGTTAAGTTTGTTTTTAGGTGTGTATCCCTTTAAAAACACGGTCATTAGTTGATGTGCGCACTTTTTGAAAATAGGATATAGTTTCCGGCAAGGGATTGGCCGGTGAGAGGAAAGAGGTGAATACGAGAGAGGGTACACAGGTTGTGGATTGGTTGTTTATCTTGATTTGTAACTATTGAATTTTTGAAATACATTTGTTAATCGGGTTCTTAGAAAAAGAAAAACGCCAATCAATGGAATAAAATGATTAAATAATACTTTATGTGTGACGTTTGCCTACAAGACTAATAATGATTGGTATGTATAGGGTTTGTTGTATCTTAATATAAAATACACTTGATTATACTGTGTTTGTATTTTTAGCAGTATTAGCAATAAAAAGTATGTCTCTGCGAGTGTACGTGACTTTTTTTTTCATTTATCCCATGATATCCCGATATGGAAATTATTATCCATATCAAACGATATCAATATCATATCGAAATATCGACATTGGTGCCCACCCCTAATTATTATTATTATTATTGTGCAATGACCCTTAATAAAAAGTTCTTAAAATGTATGTATACTTAATATTTTAAAAGCAAAATAATACATTATTTGTTAAAATCAATACTTTTCTTCTTTATGTAGGAAGGTAAGGGTGTATGTGCTCGTTATTCACATTTTGAAACAAATCTGAAACCAGTTATCAAGTTGTCACAATTTTTTATACTTTACAATTTGTAAATGTTTTTAATAACTTTCACACATGTTTTATATTTTATGCTGCTGTAGACCCTTACAATACAAATGTCTTAAGATACCTTTTAACACAGGAAAACACCTGTAATAAATGTACTTTTCTTAAAGACCTTGACTGCTGTGCTTCATATGATTCCAGGTTGGATAGTGAATAGCTCAGTGTGACTTAAATTATAGTCTTTAGGTTGCTAGACGTATGATTTTTAACTAGTGGTGTCCTATGTGTTGAAAACTTTAAGATATCAAATTTAATAAGTTTCATTTTTTCTATCTGGGTTTCCATGACTTTTTTTCTGTTAGTATGTGTTTCTGTTCCTTTACCTATTATTATTGTGTGTTACAGCTGCACTTTATTAAATGTTAATATAGTACTGATTACTGGCTACAATAAGTAACCTGATTACTTTCTAATATGAAGTACAAATGTAGTTCTGATTACTTATTACTTTTATATTATGCTTTGCCAATAATAATAATAAAACACACGTAATGTGATGAACAGCATGAAACTTTTTGAAAATGCATTTTACTGGCCAGTAGTTTTAATACAGTGCGAGCAGAGCAGGTAGAAAAAAATCAATAAGATACTTAAGGAAAAGTTATTTGTACACAGGTGCTTCGCCTAACTGCAGACTGCAAGATTTCCAACTGAAGTAACATAAGTAATCTCCATTACTTTTTACACTGAAATGTAATCTGATTACTTGTTAAATTATTATTTTTTTAAAGTAAAAGAAATTACTAAAAAAAAAGTAACCTGATTACTTAACTAGTTACTTTAACAACCCTGCTTATAACGGATTTAAAGGAAATTGTACAGTAAATCAGAAAATAGCCCATGAGAAAATATTTTACTTTTGGTCTATCTACATTAACTGTTTTAGTATTAGGCAGTGTGTCCTATAATGGGAAACAGGCCAGAAACGACATAGAACTGTTAACACAACAAAAATGTAATGGCAATATTAAGATGTAATTAAAAAGTAAATTTCCTACCTCAGTCACTAAGAAATCAGTAGTAAATTCATTAAATGATATGGATAATTAAGTAGAGGAATGAACAACACCCCACTCTTTAAGATTTTTCTAAACACACTATCGAATTTGTAATAAATACATCACTTTATCATTTCTGTATCTTGTGTTACATGTATTGTTGTTGTACAGATGTTCTGATTGAATGGCAATGTGTAGGGCTACGAGCTTGAAATTGAAATATATATATATATATATATATATATATATATATATATATATATATATATATATATATACACATACAGTGGCTCTCAAAAGTATTCACCCCCATTGGACTTTTCCACATTTTATTGTGTTACAACATGGAATCAAAATGGATTTAATTCAAATGGACAAAATGAGTTTTTGCCACTGATCAACACAAAAAAGTCCATAATGTCAAAGTAAAAAATAAAATCTACAAATTGTTCTAAATTAATTACAAATACAAAACAGAAAATAATTGATTCCATAAGTATTCACCCCCTAGAGTCAATATTTGGTAGAGGCACCTTTGGAAGCAATTACAGCCATGAGTCTATTTGGATAAGTCTACCAGCTTTGCACATCTGGACACTGCAATTTTTGCCTATTCTTTGCAAAATTGCTCAAGCTCCGTCAAGTTGGATGGGGACCTTTGGTGAACAGCAATTTTCAACTCTTTCTACATACTCTCAATTGGATTGATGTCCGGGCTTTGACTGGGCCACTCCAGGACTTTTTTGTTTTTAAGCCACTCCAGTGTGGCTTTGGCTCTATGGGGTCATTGTCCTGCTGGAAGATGAATCTTCTCCCAAGTCCCAGGTCTCTTGCAAACTTCAGCAGGTTTTCCTCCAGGATTTCTCTGTACTTTGCTGCATCCATTTTGCCCTCTATCTTCACAAGCTTTCCAGGCCCTGACGCAGAGAAGCATCCCCATAGCATGATGCTGCCACCACCATGCTTCACGGTAGGGATGGTGTTCTCAGGATGATGTGCCGTGTTAGGCTTGCGCCAAACATAGCGCTTAGCTTTGAGGTCAAAAAACTCTATTTTGGTCTCAGACCATAGAATCTTCTTCCACTTGGTCTCAGAGTCTCCCACATGCCTTCTGGCAAACTAGCTGAGATTTAATGTGAGTTTTTTTCAACAATGGCTTTCTTTTTGCCACTCTCCCATAAAGGCCAGTTTTGTGACGCACCTGGGCTATTGTTGCCGTCTGCACAGTGTCTCCCAGCTCAGCCGTGGAAGACTGCAACTCCTTCAGAGTTGCCATAGGGCTCTTGGTGGCCTCCCTGACTAGTGCCCTTCTCGCCCGGATACTCAGTTTTTGAGGACGGCCTGTTCTAGACAGAGTCACAGTTGTGCCATATTCTCTCCATTTCTTAATAATGGACTTTACTGTGGTCCGGGGGATATTCAATGCCTTGGAAATATTCTTATATCCTACCTCTGATTGGTGCTTTTGAAGAACCTTATTCCGGATTTGCTTTGAATGTTCCTTCGTCTTCATGATGTAGTTTTTGTTAGGAAATGTACTAACCAACTGTGGGACCTCCCAGAGACAGGTGTATTTAATCTGAAATCATGTGAAACACCTTAATTGCACACAGGTGGACTCCATTCAACTAATTATGTGTGTCATAGGAAAGGGGGTGAATACTTATGCAATCAATTATTTTCTGTTTTATATTTGTGATTAATTTAGAACAATTTGTAGATTTTACTTTTCACTTTGACATTATAGACTTTTTTGTGCTGATAAGTGGCAAAAACTCCTAATTAAATCCATTTTGATTCCATGTTGTAACACAATAAAATGTGGAAAAGTCCAAGGGGGGTGAATACTTTTGAGAGCCACTGTATATATATATATATACACACACACACACACACACACAAGCAGTGAATCACTTGTCACATGTTCAGTTTTATTCGGCAACTGATTTATCACTCAGGATGTGTGAGTAAGAATATGAAAACAACTGGGATAAGGTGGGTGACGGGATTAGCTCTTCCCTGTCACCAGTAAATTAGCTCCAGCTTCCCTGTAGCAAATAAAAGAGCACACCAGAGCTAAAACATACTTCCTTTTATTGTGATCTGCAACACTTTAACACAACAGCTGTGCTTTAGAAGAAAAACAGAGCTGTGTGTAGGAAAACCATGTTACACAGAAGAAGCAGACTGATGGAAGTCTACTTGCAGGTCACTCATTTATGCTACCTCTTTATGATACAGCTGGCAGGGTCTCGTTTCTGTTGTGAGCAGCTGAGAGCATCTTGCACTAGTTATTTTTTAAACATAGGTGTCTTAGCAAAATGAAGGAGAATTATATGGATTTCAAAAGGTGACCCTCAAAGCAACAGAGAATGTTTTATAACAAAAAAAGTTCCTCTGCCTCACTGAAGTGCTGTTTACTTACTTTTGGGCTCAAAAACTGACTTAAAGTTTGTTCTTGTTGATCCAAGAAATGTTTACCTACCAAGAGCTATGCATATGGATGACTTACACTGACTGTTTTGTGTGCCAGATGCTATGTTTTATGCTTTCTAATGACATAAGGCTGCAATGGCTAACTGATGCACTCTTTATATTTATTTTAGGGCTCTTTAAACTAAATGGATTGAAAAAAAAAACAATGTCATTTGTCAAGAGGAAACATCAGAAGTTTTGAAGTGTCCTTTGGAAAGCAATGTTGTAGGAGACAAGTCTGCAGCTTAACAAGAGGAAGACTGACATGGATCTGTGGGATACATAACTCAACAGAATCACCAAGTGTGCATGGTGAAGCCATTGCTGTGACTTGGCTGCTACTTGAAAGTGTTCCCTATCACCAATTCCCGCCTTTCAAAAAGCAGGGGAAGGGAAAGGACATTGATCTCTCAGCTAATGTTCAACGCAAGAGAATCTAACAGCTATGCATGACAAGAACAGACTAATCTTAAATGTAACGACAAGAGAAATGCAGTCTCTTAAACTGAATATATAACATATGACTGCGAGAGATGTTTAGTGGAACAAAGTGTGCGATTCAGTACTTGCAGTTCCATGCACTAACCTAGTCCATTTGTTGTTTTACTAATTTTCCAGTGAAAATGGCAGTGTGTTCTTGAAGCTTCTTCCCAGGTGTTTGCAAATTATAGCCCATGTATCTTTGTTTTGTGTTTTCAGTTTACAGTTTATTTTCAGCAATCTCATTACAACCCTATATATGCACAGTTACAGCAACTCTAATTGCTTGTAAGCTAACTGCCTGCCCTGAAAATAAAATGACATGTGTTTCTCACGAGAAGCAGAATTCAAGTTTGTTGACTTTATAATTTGAACAGTAGAAGATCAAGGATGTAATGGTTTTAAAAAAAAATCTGTTGATTTAATATTCACTGTACTGTATCGCTAATCAGTAGATTCCCTGTTGTATTTATACATAGTAATATAATGTAACTAATTATCCTAAATGTGCACTATTCCATCTAATTTTTGTTAGTGGGAGATAATAATAGTTGCTTTTCTAACAGTACCAAAGTAAAAGTTCAACTATTTAGAAGAAGATAAAGATAACGTCAAGGCAGCGCCTAAAAATAGCATCCTTAGCAATAGTAGTAATAACAATTTTTTTTTTTTTCTGATTGTCCTTTTCCTTCTCCAGTGTTGGACTAAACTGCTGTACCTTGAAAATCCACCGGGGGGCAGCATCACCATACAAGCCAGACAGCTACCGAGCCCACCAGGAGTCAGCCAGAGACTTATCAAGCAGTATTATTGAAACGTCCTCCTAAAGTGTTTTTTGTTTGTTTGTTTGTTTATTTATTTATTTATTTATTTAGAGGCCCTGCAGTTAAGAATGGAAATCTTATGTGTGCGTATGGAAGTGTGCTTACCAGCATTGCCAAACAAAACGAAAATACAGAGTATTAATTTAAAAAATACTTTTTTCCCCTAAATTATGACATGTCCTGAATTCTTTGGCAGACGTTACATCGGAACCATGTTTTCCAAACTGCCCGTGACTGGCAGCTGCAGTTACGTTTTTCTTTTTGCAAGAGCTACCGACGGCAATCAGGGAACATTAAAAATGCTGATGATGTCATCAAAAACAGGCGGATTTTCGTTCTTGATCGACTGTATACCCATTCATAAAATGCTTTGCGACAGTCGCCCGTTTGCTTAGATCATTTTATGAATAGCAATATGGACGACTTTTGTTAGTTTTAAACGAAATTCGTTTTATAATATTACGGCTGTCGGCAAGTACTTTTATGAATAAGGCCCAAAATCTCCTAAATACACAAGTGTCTGAAAAAAGTGGTCCCTGATGTTGGTTGGCAGACCTAAGCCATTATAATAATTTCGAGTACAGCACTTCAGAAAGCCGTTGTTACAATCAGTTTAAAAGCAACAGATTAGGGGGCTGAAATGTGGTACTTATTCTAATTTTGGGAGATTTACACACCCACTTGTTCTGTAATAAATGTACAGAGGGGGTAATATTTGTTTGAGACAGTCTGCATTTAACTTTGTGATCTGCTTAGTGGTATGCGGAGGTAACCTGTTAAGGAATGATGTTATGTCCAGGCTTTAAAACATCCCCTTTGAAGTTACTTGGTAATTGAAACATGAGAATGGAAGAGCATAATGTTTCTGTCACTCACATTTTTGTTTAAAGACAAGCAAGGAAGGGTACAAAAAAAAAAAAGGCTAAAAAAGTTAACCTTACACCACAGTGCATCAAGGGATTATTTATGTAATACCTGGAGATTAAGAGATTAAGAGATTTGCAATAGCCGAACCATTTTATTTCATAGTCGCGTTTGGTTTCTTCTCAAAAAGCATCTCCACATAATACTTATATTTAAAACAGATTTTGTTTCTGTCCCATGGCAGTTCCTGCTCTTTACAGTGGATGAGAGTTTGGTAATTCCAACTGCTACTGACACAGGAGCCACTGGCCACACCATCTTGATTGCACCTAAAAACACATTTTGCCATTAGATTTGCCAGTTTTTGTCTCCCTAAGGGGGCTCTAGTACGGCATGTATTGTATTTACTTCATGCTTTGATGAAGCCCATAAGGTATGAAATGCAGGCCAGATATTCTGGTCATGGCTTTCTTTAATATGTTTAGTACTGGGACGTCTGAATGAACCAGCTGTGACTTGTATGGTTGGTCTCTGTTTTATACTTACTCAATATGGCCTCTAAGAAGAATGCATTTTTCAATAAATCTGTTTGTGATACAGATTTACTGCTGGTTTTTGAGTGCATGTGTGCCTGTATGGAAGCAGCTGGGACACGCAACAGGAGACGCGTTGCTAAGCAACTAATTGAGCATGTAGGCTCACCTGGTGCCGAGTTGATCGGGAGGTCTTGATTTGAGGGGGGGCGTGCCCAGGGAGGCTGTGATGAGCTCAAAAAGTGTCTGCGCCACAGCTCGAGGCTACTGCACTGCCATAGCCATACAGGCAGGCACTGAGCGAAAGCTTGCTGTGTTGACATCAAGGAGGAGAGCATCCGCTCCATGGAGTGAACTACTACACGAAACCCTTCCACTCCAAGACGGTGCTCGTGAAGGCATTGCCCAGCCGAGGCCATTTGAAAAGGCTGTTTAAAGAGGTCGGACAGTCACCAGCGACCTTCCAGAGACTGATGGATGAGCTCCTATACCCCCATCAGACATATGCAGCCGCCTATATTGATAATGTGGTGGTTTTTAGCTCTACCTGGAAAGAGCATCTTGTTAGACTTTCCATCCTACAGTCTCTGAGGGAAGTGAAGCTAACAACCAATCTGGGTAAGTGTGTATTTGGCAAGAAAGAGACCCAATATCTTGGCTACATCATGCGTAACGGTCAGGTAAAGCCAGTAGCCTCTAAGGTCCAGGCTTTAGTGGATGCGATGATCCCAAATACACTTTATCCCAGAGTATTCCACCATGGTTAACCCTTTGGTCGATCTCACCAAGAAGAATGCACCAAATTTAGTTAAGTGGCCCAGTGAGTGTCAAGGGGCCTTTGATACGATAAAGAGCCAAGCCCTTGCCCTAATTACACCAGATTTCAGCGAGGAGTTCATCCTTCAGACTGACGCCTCCGACATTGGTCTGGGGGCTGTCCTGTCCCAAGAAGTACACCTGAGTAAGAAAATGGTTCCCAGGGACAGAAACTACTCTGTCATTGAGAAAGAGTGTTGGGCTACAAACACTCTTTGATATTACCTATTGGGACGTTCATTCCTCCTCGTTATGGACCACGCCCCTCTTAAGTGGTTAAATACGATGAGAGACACGAACGCCCGGATAACTTAGTGGTATCTGGCGCTGCAACCCTTCGACCTCCAAGTGAAGCATCGTGCCAGCAAAGAGCACAAAAATGCTGTATTTTTTTTTTTCTCAGGAGGGGTGACAATCTGGAGAGCTACGGTTAGCCGAGTGTTCCTTTGGCTTCATTCTGAGGGGTGGGATATGGGAACGGGAGAGAATGAATCTGAACTGTAAATCTACCTCCCGACCTAGAAGGGAGCTAAGTAAGGTTGGTGGTACGCCTTCACAGGGATGGGCCATCTTGGTGAAAGGGCATAGCTGTAAGACTGCTGAACAGCTCTTTTGTGATCAGCTGTGCTGCGCGTGATGATTGGATAGAGCATGGCGCCGTGCTGATCACAGGGAGGAGTTAGCAGGACAAAGGGGACACAGCTACGTGAGTACGGCCCTATAACAGGGCGAGCAGCCCTGTACATTGTTTTGTTTATTTATTTTTAGATCGGAGTCCCCTCCGCCCCTGTGCAGTGTATTTTGTATTTGTTTTGTTTTATGATTTGTTTTATTGTATTTAAATGTATGATGGCGAAGCGCCGCGGGTTTGTTATTGTTTTTGTATTTAGGACGGCGTAGCCGAATGTTTGTTTATTATTTAGTAGCGTGGATGGGAAGCCCCATCCACATAGTATTTAAAAACTCGTGCAGAAGGTGGCCATCTCCCGAATTAATTAAGTGATTCATTTTGTTGCTAATCGGGAGATGGTCACCTGAATATAAAAAGCCTGCAGCTCTCCAGCGCAGTGGGGTGTTCGAGAGGAGGAACGAGAGTGCGAGCGAGAGGAAACGAAAAGAAAGAAAAAAAGATAACGGATCAGTGAAGGCTGTTGCCCAGCCTGACCGTGCATTTTGTGTTCGAGATTTGTTTTATTTAAACCTTTTATTTTGCTCTGCGAGCACAGTGTTTTAGTTTGACCATTCTATTTATTTTTGTTACCTTTAAATAAAACGGCAAACCCGCCTTTTTGTTTTAAACTGCAGTGTTTGTAGTTCCTGCTTCTGCCGTGACGTCACCACCCAGCCACCCTGTCACAGGCCCCTTACACTGACACGCTGACAAGCCGGAGCACTGCTGGTTATTGTTTTGTTTTGGCAGGCGAGTACTACAGGAGCTGAAGCAACGGAGCCAGCACTACCACCCGGATCATCTACACTGCCACAGCACGCTGAGCACCTGTACTTGCACACCCCCTAACCCCGTGCGTGCTCCTTGGACTGTGATTGCTGTTTTATTATTTTGGGAACCTTTTTGTTTGGGACTGCAAGAACACTGTTTAATTCCTGATATCATTGCTGGTAGAGGGTAAAACAGGACCATTATTGTAACTTACATCCTCGTTGTGGACATTGTATCTTTAACTGCGCCACTCACATCCTGACAGATACAAGCATATATTATTCACCAATAATACCCAATATTTTGGGTCTCAGAGTTAACTGCAGCTGTTCATATGTTAGTGCACCATCGTGGTTGTGTAACAGAGCAGCATAGTCTAGTGGTCAAGCAGTCTGGAATTACACAATTACTGTAGTACAAAACAAATGTTGTAGTACTGGAATTTGTAATTGAAATAAAGGAGGCTTGACCATTGTATTCGTTCGGGCAGTATGTTACATGTTAGTGTACCACACCGTACCAGTATCAATTATATAGCTTTATTCATGTACTGTATACAACAACAAAAAAAAAAAACCCAAAACACTCAACTATTTCTTTATCTGGTGTTAAAAACATTCAAAAGCGCTTGGACTGCATCTCCTTGTTAGAAGATTCCTTCCTGCCTGCTTGACCTCCTACATCATTCTATGACAGGTAGTTTACATTAGTTGGCAATAATGTATGACTTGGCATTTAAGAAAAAAACGCAATGCAGGTAATGCAGATCAGTGGCTGGATGTGTTTGTATCACATTACTAGCCAGTGGCTGTAAACTTGAAAGGGCGCCTAGAGCAGTCTTTTTATTTTCTATACCGTTAGTAGTTGGAAAGGAAAACTCTCAATTAAAAACAACAAGAACCACAAGATTACACTGATGTAGCACCTTTCATGGCAAACCATCCTAAGGGGCTGTACAACAATATCACAAGAGCAAAAAATCATGAATACCATGGGGCCATTGTAAAGTACACCATGGGCATGTGTGGGAGTATGAAATGTGTTTGAAAAAGGGATTTATATTGTTTTGTATAATTAAAACCATTTGATGACTGTAATTTGTTGTGCACCTAATTGACTGAAAGTCTGTCAATACAAAGGTAATGCACACTTATCCCAAAACTGGATTATTTCATTGAATTTACCTATTATCTTTTGCAGAAAGAAACCACTGAGAAATAAGACATTTTAAGAAAAGTCCTGACCACATGAGGGTGGTGGTGTGTAATGTGGTTCTGGGAGCATCAGACTCACTGACTTGTGCTGAGAGCCAAGCAAAAACTACACTGAATGTAACTTTCATTTCCAATGGTTTGATCTCCGCTCCAGTGCACATATGAATTAATGAAGCTATTGAGAGTCAGAGACAGAGCTATCATAAAATGCTCAAATATTAAAGTTAATGAGAACCGTTCAGCCAGATACTGGGTACAGCATAATTGAACTGACATAGTGATTGTGTAATGTAATATAAGTTAAAACAGGTTAAAATAAATGTTGTTTTAATAAATTTACAGTAAGGAATTGCAGTGCTTGAAGGTACAATGTCTGTAAGTGACTCTGCACAGTTCACAGCCTACCTCTGTAAAGCGCTTTGTGATGGTGGTTCACTATGAAAGACCCTATATAGAAATAAAGATATTATTATTATTAAAATATTACATTATTGCCATTAGCCCAATATTGGAGGCAATGACTGAAGATAAAAGCCTGGGGCCTGTTTCAAAACGCGCTAGTTAGCATCCTTCTATTCATTTCACAACATTCTAGGTATCAGTAACTTTAGAAGGACCAGCTGAATGTTTTGAATGCTGCTAATAAATATCTAACAGAGGTTTTGTATTGGCTACCTTTACCTCAAACGGGACAGTCGACGAATCTGAATCAATCACATATTGCATTGAGAGACAGCAAACCTTTAATCATGGCCTTAGTAATATTTTTAGCTGACAGGAATTTTGTAAAAAAAAAAAAAAAATTAACAGAATATTTTGGGACAGAACCAATCTGCTACATAAATATAACGATCATATATTCAAACAACATTACAGAAATGTAATGCTAGAATGGGATATTTTGATACCAGACCTTGAATATAAAACAAAGCCATGCTGCACCAACCGAAATACAAAAGTGTCTGTAGCTTTGGTAAATTTCAAAGAAATGTTGGTGATTTACATGGGATTAGTAAGGCAACGGCTTCACAAACTATTGCCTGTTTCCCCCAGCCTTGCCAAGAGACCCATTTTTAGACCTGTAACACCCGCAGACAAAAATTACAATAGAAAGCACAAGGCGGCATGATGCACAATTAAAAGATGTTTTGGATAATGAAGTCCAGATTTCAGTGCCGTCAGTTTGGAGGAGCCCTCGTGTCTGTGAGCTGGTTGTTGCTGTAGCTGTACTGCACAATA
The DNA here is from genome assembly GCF_902713425.1 of Acipenser ruthenus. NCBI lineage: Eukaryota > Metazoa > Chordata > Actinopteri > Acipenseriformes > Acipenseridae > Acipenser > Acipenser ruthenus. The sequence goes on along the minus strand of NC_081193.1, from coordinate 81,038,752 downwards.
TTTGTATTGACTTGCCTTTTGATGAAGATGTTATTAGGTCTTACACAGAAAACAAAGACAATTGTTTTATTGCTGGAGAACAGCAACATGGAGTAAACAAGACAGGAATGAATTCAAAGGCTGTTTCAAAGAAAAATATATATGAATGCAAAACGAGTTTGTGAGCTCTCTAAAGCCCCTTTCACACTGGCATGCTCTACCCGGGTCAGAACCCACCCAGGTCAGGGTTGACCTTGGTGACAGATGCAGGTGCGCAATACGCGTATCAATGCCCCTGAAGCAGCTTGTTACGGACGCTTCCATTCAAGCTTCTCTGGATTGAACCATTGATGTCAATTAGAGCAAATGTTTCTTCATCCCAGCTGAAATCTGGCTCATGCTGTGTCTCAAGCAACAAAAATATGGCTAAACAGAATAAACAAAAACGTTCCTTGCGGCAGTGAAACCTTCACGCAGGCGTGGCTGTTTGTTATTTCCTCTGCTTATGAACGGCCGTCATGCATTTCGTCTCACTCAACCCGGGTCAAAGCCTGTCGACTCACATCCTGAGGTGGATCGATGGGACCCACGGGTACGAACCAGGTACGTGGTTTCACACTACGCGTGATTGTGACCCGGGTAGCCAGAATCTGGGTCCGGACCCGGGTAAAAGTGCCAGTGTGAACGGGGCTCTAGAATCATCCTAGCTAGCAGGACAGTAAAAGAGCCTTTGTGAAACCGGACAGAAAGGCTTCTAGACGTTTTATGAAACAAGCCCTTGGTCTCCTGGTTCTGAAAACACTGCAATATCTGATATGCTAAAAGAGCCAGGCTCTACTGGTAGTTTTATGTGTTAACATTTTGCAGAATGAACTATAATAATTTAAAATTCTCTTCTTTTCTTTGGTATACAAGAAAAGAGGCCAAGAAATTGGGAAAGAAAGGGAAGTTGTACTTGTCTGTGTACCAGAAAAGCATTCTTTTCTACTGCCTGCCAGGAGTCAATTATATACACACAAGGAAATTACTGGTAGATTAGATTTGATTATAAAGTTATTTATCCATTTGTTATTTCATTAGAAGTGTACAAAGGGTGTATATAAATAACAGAGATTAGAGGCTGTGGGGTCCTCTTTTCATTTGATTAATTCTGCCTTAAGCACATTATATTCTTTTGAATGTTGCAGTTTAAACTAGAACAGACGCACAATCCTTTATTTTTATTTCAGACTGTTTGTAATTGTATAATTACTTACTTTATTATTCACTATGATTCTTTAAAGGATACTTCCCCATGATATTCTGAATTACGAACACACTTGGATCTATGTACCTCAGTTCTCCTTGTGGTCAAAATGTTAACAGCATGCTTGTTAACAAAGCGTAGAGGTCAAGACAAGGCCATACCATGGAGAAGATAGATGACACTGCATGAGTCCAGCTCCCTCTCACAGACCATTCTCAGTGCAACCAACCCAAAGCAGCCCATTGTCATCCAGACAAAGTGCTGACGGAATATGTTCTTGACTCAGGTTGGACGTCGGTCAGTGTGATGAGCATGGAATTAAATAGTCTCAGCACCTGCAGTGGATTCTGTAACACTAAACATTAATCAAGACTCCATTCCAGGTGGAGTCTCCCCCTATCTATTTACCCATTCTCTGTGGCATTTTACAGATGCAGTGTATCCCAGCACAAACAAGATGTCTCCTTTAAATGGCTCAACCTTGATAAAAGAGATTTATATCACCTAAAGTATATGTGATTTCTATAATTCTCTATTTGTTGTTTCTGCTTAATAGAGAATTAACTCAACGTTAACACAGTTGAAGGGTAAGAAGATACTTGCACACCTTGTCATTTCTTACTCAATAAATTCAGCTTTTAGGAATCTTATTTTTTCACCATGCTTAACCTAACCTACCCCCTAGGACATCCCCCTGAGCACCATAAGTGGTCAATAAAACCACCACCTACTGGGGGCAGACCCATTAAGACCCCAGTCAGTGTTGCTGTCTCACTGTTCCAGATAGTAGATCTCCCAACTAGCCTCAAGTGTTTAATCAATCTGGTCCTGGAATCAGTCATCCCTTTACCCAAAGTAGTGGGGTGGCACACGTAGGCTGTATGATGAACGATAAAACAGAGATTAACAGTAGAAGTATTAAGCAATCTTAATACTTGTCTACCATGAATTAAATGTTTTATTTCAGGTAAAATAATAGTAACACAGCTGTATCAGATGATTGTTATGAATAACACATTTGGGTGGCTGCAGCCAGATGCCTGCTAAAGTTTCCACTAATTTAATTGGAGAAATACACAGTATTACCTTCAGATATTAATAATCAGCAGTTATCAAGGGCTCCTTCATTATGCTATAGTAGCTTCCATATTTCACTTTCACTCACCCCTGTAAAACATTCAACGCTGGCAGTCATTCAGGCCCCATCTGTCACTGACAGGATAGCTTAAACCGGAGAAGCGCTGCCTGGATTTCAACACACTCGCTCTTGTTTACTCCCCTCACCACACACCCTGTGACCCATGACAGAAACACTCAAGACTTTTGGTTTCCTCAAGGTTGCAAGCTACAAGGACTGCAAGCGTCCTCTCAGACCCGAACAAAAGACCCTCTCACGACAAGAAAGAACCCCCCTTTTCTCATCAGATGAGAAAGAAAGCCTATTTATCAGTCAACTTAATCTCGAAAGAGGAAGGAGGGGAAAAAGGCAACAACTAAGTAAAGAAAGATGGACCTGGTGGGAACATTTTAAGCATATTTTACATTCTGCTTTTAACTTTTAAGTGCATATCCACTGCCCTTCTGCCAATATTCTGCCGGTGAGCGCCAACCAACTTGTATCACCTATAATCCTTCTTTAACCTAGCATAGACAAAGAAACTGCTTGACATACTGGGGAGACAGCTGGGAATGGCTAAGGTTGCTATCATCCGCAGAGCTCCACAAGAGCTTTCCATTACTTTCCACATTGCCCAGCCATGAGACATGAAGGAGAAAAAGACCTAATCCGCTTCCTCTGCGCACAGATTTCAAAGCAAGAGAAGATAAGTCTTGCAGAGTTTCCCCACAGATACACCTGATCCTAATCCCAGGGATACAATGGCTGGATTCTTCCATGCTCCCCAGCTCTTTCACACAATTCCAATGGTATTGTGCAGCTCAGATGTCCTTGCTGTGAGTGCAGTAGACAGTACTGGATTTGATTCATCAGCGGTTTGGGATATAGTTACAAGGGGACTTCTTTAATGCTTTTTTATGTAAAATAAAACACATTTGGCAGGACTTTCAAAAGGCCGTAAATGATAACTCCAGTATTAATCAAGAAATCGGTATGTAGCACTGATTTGGGCATTTTCAAGCGGTCGTTGTGCCTATTTTGTTATTAAATAATTGTCCTAATGAGATTTCCAAAATTATATTGATTTACGAAATAATGTTAATATCATAAAGAGCAGTGCTTCTTGCGACTATTTCTTTTGTTAGCGTGGAAATTTAAAAGCATATCAGTGTTAATTGTCATCATTTATCAGGAGTTAATTTGCATTTGGAAAAAGAGGGTTTTAATTAACGAAAGAGTATATAACTCACCTTGAAACAGACATTCAACAGACTGCGTCTGTGACGCTGACAATGCAGAGTGTACAGGACCAGGGTTATTTCCTTACAGACCACCTCGATAAATCAATATTTGTACTTAAGAAAATATTTTTGACTTTTCTATACTTGTGGTTATGAATTTGATTTATTCACTTATTTTAACCATTTGTAACCTAAACTTATTTCGTAATGTTCTCAGACTCCCCCCACATTTCATGTACAATGTACACTTTCACCTTCACACGTTTGGCTATATATATAAAATGTTCTTATAATACTGTAAATGTTCAATGGCTACTTCTAATCATGTTGAGTTTATTTATCAAGGAGGTGAGCAAAGAGTACCAGAAAATGCAGTATTAGAGGAATTCACCGAACAATTAATTATAAACAAATTATGTATTGGATTAGGGAGTTTTATCGTGATTTTAAAAGCTTAAAGCTTAATAAATATATAATGAAGTGTTACATACATGGTATACATATATAATAACTAACAAATACAAGCACAAATGCCACTTGAAACGTATGTATTTATATATAGCCTACAACTTCACAACCATACGTACTAAAATACATACAAAAGTAGATGTCATCAATAAATTCCAACCAATATGCATAGTTGGTTTACGGTATTTTTTTCTTTTTAACCAAAAAATAAATTAAAAAATTGCAAAATGCACATTAAAATATTTTGTATATAGTAAGCTGTGGCAAAATATCAAAATATTGATTAATGAGTTCCCCTTATCTAGTCGTTGAGACAGGAAGTGATGTAGATGACCTGCGACAATTAAGATTTTTAACGAGAAATGCATTCATTAACAATCTCATCCACTCAATTTCAAAGTATTAACGGATTGATTTAATTAACACATTTAGTTTGAAAATCACGTGCTACTAAAGCTCTTGTTACTATACCACGAGTATGATACAATAACACTGTTTTTTGAAAATCCTGCTCATTGTGTGTAAATGTTTTAAATATAAGGTACTACATCATGTGTAGTGTGTCTCTTACTTAATAGGAGATCTCACATTGTGCAGTTTGATCTGTCTGCTATGCAAAATGATTTATGTTACAATAAGATACATGTGTTTGGTGTGCATGCTGTTGTTTTTAAATACTGTACTGTAATAATATCCGTGCATCTTATTTTTTAAGAAGCTCTGCTGTTCTATTAAAAATTATTGAATTAACTGTGCCTGCTACATGAAAAAATGCGTTATTTCATTACTGTGACTGGTACTTCTTGGTCTGTTGCAGTTTGTTTTTAAAATAAAACAACATTTGGTGGCTATTTGTTAAAGTTCAATTGTAATACCCTCAGAAAAAAAAAAAACGTGTACAGTTTTAAAATTCAATGAACCTGAAACCGACACACTGTAAAATATACTGCAGAGCAAACAAAGCCTGTCACGGGTGATTGCTAATACAAGTCTGTAATTGGAAACAAATTGCTTGGGAATTGCATGAGGACTTGTATGCATGAAACATTAATTAACAGAAAACGCTGAGTTTTGCAGGGAGTACAACATTGCCAATGTGGTTTGAGCCATTTGTTTTACGGACCGCAACGGACTCAGGTATTTTCTTGTTTAATGGGCTGCACATGGGACACCTGTTATAATGAAAGGCATTACTTTAGGTGCAGTACAGAAACCGGGACCAGAGGATACAGTTGGAAATTGTGTGGAGATAGACACTTCTTCAAACAGAGAGTGGGCTGTATAGTCTTGTTGCTGAGGCATAAACACTTGGAACCTTTAAGACCCAGCTTGCCAACAGTTCTGAGATCAGATAGCTATTGGGAACCCAACGAGCTTGGGCTGAATGGCCTCTTCTCGTTATTATGTTCTTATGTTGCAGTTCACCATGCTTTCTTATTCATTTACTGTGCATTACCATACTTCTCTGTGATTAGCAATGTCTTCATTATGCTTTGGTACTCTTTGCTGCACTTTCACCATGTTATAACATAGTAATAACTTTTTGTATGTGCTCTATTCTTTACCACTCGTTTACCAGCTATTCAGGGCTTTAATCATACAACAGCAGTATTCTGTGATATGGGGTTGGGGGGCAGGACAAATCAAATCACTGATTAGTGGCATAGGATTTTTTTTCAATATGTTATTGTTATACATTACCCCTTTACATTTTGTTTGAGCCATAGCAATTTCAGAGAGCCACAATTCATATTAGAAGTAAATAAGTGTATTGTAGTTGCAAATTATTTCCCCAGATGAGTAAGATGCAAGATTTTTCATACAAAAGGTAATGTAGGTCTTGCATGTATACTCCTCATAAAAATGTACTAGGGAGGAGGGTTGAATAAAAGTTAGGGTTAGGACTTCTAAAAGCAGAATGTGAAGTTACTTGGAGGTATTTCTTATCAGGCTGTCAAGGGGCTTGGAAAGTTTATTCCTATTAGGAACGTGAAGTTTCCAATTATACTTTAAATCATCCCTGGGTCATTCCTCCTTAACAAAATTAATTACTATTATGAATTTCAATCCCAGAAAGAACTGATTTCATGATAAGGCAGGAATCTCTCTTATCATGTACAAAATTAATAAAAATGAGAAAAGCAATAAATATAGGCTTCAACATAACTTGGCAGTCGATTTCTTAACCGCCCATGTCCGTGGAATGAAGTTTCCTGTCATTTTGACGATGTAAGTCATAGAAACTGATATTGAGGAGTGAGGCACACAATCCATTTTAGCTCTAAGATATATATGTTCTTCTGCTGGATACACCACAATAGTAAGAATTTTTAAACTGACCGTGGCCTGGAGATAAGCAGTAACTATCAGGGCCCACAGGTTTAATATCTTCAGTAGGCCTGATAAAGACAAGCAGCTTAGAGCCAACACTAACAATAATGAAAGATACTGTGCTAATAAAGCATCCGTGATGAACCTGTATGTCGAAGCACTTAACAAAAGTTATAAACAGTTTGCCCCCTCAGTGGTTGTTCACAATTCTCAGGCCTAGCCAAACTTAGATAAGCCTGCCTCTTAAAGCATCATTAATTCTTCTGCAAATGTAAACAGCTGTCAGTTGTGATACTCTTCAGGTGTGCATGTGGGAAACATTAGCCAATGTTTATATGGCGATGTGTTGCCTGTCCATGCAGAAACTCCTTCACAGGTTGTAAAGTCAAGCCGGCAGATCTCTCCCCCACACTGAACAGTTAATTGGAGGCAGCCATGAATAACTCCATGGGTTTTTTGACAAAAGGGAATTGTGTGGCCTTATTGTTATAAGCTGGCCCTACTGGAAGGATTTAATTATTTAAATAACCTAAGACCCCCCTCACACCCCCACCCATCAAATTCTGGGTGTCCATGGTTCTACTAATGCTTAAAAGTGATGGATCTTTTCGTCTGACACAGTATATACAGTACATATGCCAGTATGCAGTAAAAGCAAACAGATATTGCTATTTTGTTAATACAAGTGCTTCTGGCTCAGCAGCCTTACCATGCTGAGTATGGAAAACCTTACACCGCTGGCAGTGCCCCTTTTCTTCTCTTCAAACTTTATGACCATCAAACAAACTCTCTAGCTTCTGTTTTTTTTGGTTGTTCTTTTTTTGTCTGCGTAACTGTGTAGGATAGTTATACTCTCTGAACAGCGGACCAAACCTGTTGCGCTCATTTTAAAAGTTAAAGTACAAATACATTTTATAATAAATAAATATGAGAGAGAGTTAATGTTTGAAATGTACTCTAATCATTTAATATTCTACATGGGAGCATGTTTACTAATGGTTCTGTTAACTGAAAACGGGGTGGATATCTTTCAAGCTTAATCAGTCATGACCTGCCTAAGACCAGATTGTGCTTTCCAGTGGTGGCAAATGTTCCCATTCCAGGAAGCCAGGAGTCTGTCTTTATTGACGCTTTGCTCAGTGCAGTCACTGAGGAGCTACAACATGCTCAGGGTAAGGGGAAAGTTACCTTGTCTATATGAAAGATACAAATATTCCAGAGTGTAGGGACCCGAGGTAGCTACTTGGTTAAATACATGATCTTATGCTGCAAAAGAAAAGGGAGATTCCAGTTGTACAAACCTAGCCCTGATCTGGAAATGGTGCCGCACTACGTGTAGAAAGATCAGTAGGAGGCTTACATTATTGTTTATTAAATGGGTCTGATGCTTATTTAATAAATCACATTGCAAATCAAAAGATGTTTTGAGTCTTCAGTAAATATATCAAATTTCAGTCCAGATCATTGATGCATGTGAAGAAAGATTTGTAAAGAAAATAGTTTGATATACTCTGCCCACAGCCTGCATCCATATTCTCCAATTACCATTACTCACTTCAGCCATGAATAATCAGTAGTCACAATTGAAGATGTACTCTCTACCACAACATCATTAAGAGCACACCTAGTGCTGCAATTATTCTCTGGCTGTGGCCACACAAAGGTATGTAGCTTCAATATTGTTTGCCATCATTTAGTGCTACATTTTTCTTTGGGAATGTGTTTTTTCTTTTTTCTTTTTTTTAAATCACCCAGTAAATCATAATTATTTGTAATCCTATTATTGTACATTATTCTTCTTATTTAGCCAGCCACATGGGATCAGATGTGTTGAATTATCACATTAGCACTGTGCTGCACCTGTGTTACTGTAGTACCAGCTGACAAACTTTCTTTTGGCAGTAACTCAGGTTACATTCCTTGTTTATTTGCAAGGTTTATTACTGAACCTTGGTGGACTAGATGTACTGATAAGAGGAATGTTCCTGCCTGGTTTAATTAAAACAATATTCATTGTGACCTCCTTTATGGCACCTTGGAACTTCAAAATATAAATTCTATCAACAAGATGAAGAGCATTTAAAAGTCATCCTATAATGATAAATGAGCACATATCAGATTAAGGAATCGTCTGGACGCTGGAGGTCACAAAATGATCCGCGTATGACTTAGTGGAATATTATATTAAAGGGGAGCTGCCAAATAAAATGTGTAGTTAAAGCAAAGTAGGCTTTCTGTGAGTCTAAAAATGTCTAATGGAAAACAAAATCATAAAAAATTAAGAATCAACTGTGATGGGGGTGGGGTGTCCCCCATCTCACTGGGAGGGTAATTATTATAAATTGTTATTTTGTTTCCCCTATCCTAAGTTAAAAAAAAAAATGATTCCCTGGTTCCAACTGGGCTTATGATTGGTTGGCCAACTTAAACAAAACAAAAGTTAAAATAATTATACCTCATAAACTTACAGGCGTTTGTTAAAATCAGTAACAATGGATATCCAACAAAGCCACTACAGCATGTGGTCAGTGTTTTACAGTACATGAACTTTCCTTTTTCGGTAGTCATTGGGCAGGATTGCTTTTAAAAAAGGTTAGGTTTCTGTTTTTTTCTTAACTATTAAAACTCATGTTGCTTTGTTCTGCTTAGATATTTATGGCGATCGTATTGATTGTAAAGATCTTCACTTATATTTTGCTTCTCATAAATGATGTCCTTATCATTATGCACCTCATAAATAAAAGAGAATCAGAAAAATACACAATTTCTTCCATTCTGATAATTCCTTTGCCATGCTTTTAACTCTGTTGTCAGTGTGGTTCCAGGCCCTGCTTTTATTTCAATATAAGTATGTCTGATACTTGAAAGCTGTAACTTCAGTGCCCTCCTAATTGCACATTTGCAAGTCATAAAAAAACCCAAAAAAAAACCTGGAAAATGAAATCTACTGAAATAAAATGAGATGTTACCCCTTTAAATCAAACTTAGAACAAATTAAAATGTTTTGCAGAAATGAGCTCTAAAATGTCGTGTAACCTTGCCAACTATGCTGGTAAATTTGCGTCTGATAAGAAATAATATAAGACAAAGATAATTAAACCCATGCGGGGGCTTTGCTACCAGACATAAAATTCTTCTAGTCTATAATTACTTAACATTGCTGCTTTTTTTTTTTTTTTTTTTGGCCAAAATGTCAGTTCATTGCTTATGGGAATATTTAACTTGTATGCTGTTAAAGTACCCCTTTATAAGGTGTCCTTTGATACCACAGAACCAGTTACAAATTGTTTGTGGGTTTCCATTTGCACCATAATGCTATGCCACCCTCACTTTCACACTCATTTTAAGGAGGAAGATCAATTGAATGGATTTGTAACTAAGTCTCCAGACTATAGCGTTATAAAGGGGTACACTATATTCTATTGAAAAGTTGTATTACACATTCTCCTATTAATCTATACAGTATATCCAGTGTTCTTACTGCAGAGACCAGCACACCTTTAGCCCTCCTTACTCTCAGGCAGAGAAGCTTCCTGTAGCAAAATGTAGTTAAAAAACTACAATGCTATCCATATCAGTGAGCGTGCTTTAGCTTTCATCCCGGCAAAACAACATTCCCCTAAGGCACAGATTGGAAGTGGACAGGAAATGATTAGAAACCAAATGAGTTTCTGATTTGTAAATACTGGAGGCATTTTTATGATATGATTGGCAGCATTTACTGCTAGAAATATAAGACCACTCAAAATTGATGTTACGGTACCAATCAGTGCACCACTGGGGAAAACAGAAATGCTCAAAGGAATGTAAAAGGGATGCATATAACTGTGGTCACATACTTTTCAAAATTTAGGCCATCATTGCTTAGCAAGGTTTTGTGTTCGGAAATGTCCAGATGGCTTGTTGTAATTTCTATAAAATATTTTTTTGAATTTAGCACATTGTGAAGTACTATAATTTCTCATATTCCTTAATAGATTATTGAATCAGGTTTTTTTTTGTTTTTTTAAATAACCATTAAATTAGTTTATATCCAGTTCCAATGCCACAACAGCTATAGTGTTTGCTTCAGAGGACATTTCACTAATAAATTGGTGGTTATCCTATTTTGACATATTAAAAGTACAAGGGTTACACAAATAATAAAAGTCATTTTCTCTAATGTGCCCATTCCCCCCCTTTTTTTCCTCCCTAATTTAGAATATCCTATTATGTTCCCTCACCACAGCAAGTCCCCACAGCAGGTCAGGAGACCTGAAGGTCCGCAGGCCTCCTTTGATCCCAACCCCACCTGCACACCACACGGCACTGCCTTTACCAGATGAGCCACTTTGGGGTCCGAGTTTTTCTGTTATTATGAACAAATGCCAGACCCCCTGGAATCTCCCTAATGACTTCATTTTCTGACTACAAAGTCTGTCAGTTGCTTATAAAATTTCCTCCAATAAGTATTGTAGTTGTACTTTTCAGTTGAAATGTTCTGTTCTATTTGGCAATGGTGGCATATGGTCATGGTTTGAGCCATTGGTACAATGATACTGTACCACAGTAATAACATTTTAATATCTTGAAAAACCACTGGATTGTGGACTAATAAACACTTTTCTATTAATTGTCTGAGAAAAACAGTTGTTAGACATGGCAGGGCTGGGGTGACAATCCCCTCCCTGTTAAAACATGTGAGGAATGTTGCCAAGTACTAATTGGTTCATTGATTATCAATTAGACCTGGCCATATGCTATACAAAGGGAGCTGAAAAGCCAGTTTCTTTGTTCTACAATACTTTGTTCTACAGTTTTCCATATACTTAACGAAAAACTGACACTAATAGAAAAATGTGACACTTCGAAATCTAACATGAAATACTGTACTACTAGTATTGCTTCCAGTAGACTTTTGCGATATCATTTTGTAGTTCCTTTGATTACATGATGTTGAATAAAAGATCAAAATTCTGTTCATATAGTTTTTTGTTTTTGTTTTGTTTCAATCCTAAAATTCTAGGTGATGCAAAACTTTTGGCCAAAGCTGTACACCAGGTTGTGCGAAAACAACAAAACCAACCACTGAGGATCACCATATGTATGGGCAGCAGTGTGGGGTAGTGGTTAGGGCTCTGGACTCTTGACCAGAGGGTTGTGGGTTCAATCCCAGGTGGGGGACACTGCTGCTGTACCCTTGAGCAAGGTACTTTACCTAGATTACTCCAATAAAACCCCAACTGTATAAATGGGTAATTATATGTAAAAATAACATGTAAAAATAATGTAATTGTATGTCAAAATAATGTGATATCTCGTAACAATTGTAAGTCGCTCTAGATAAGGGCATCTGCTAAGAAATAAAAAAAAAAAAAAAAAAATGTACACCAGGATGCTTACTACTTGCCAAGTGTCAGCGAGACTGTTCCTGTGGCGGGACTTCCTTCTAGTGGAGTAGCGCTCAGCCACTCTTTTGGACAAACTTTATTTTCTTAGTTTTGTTTTAAAGGTGTTTTATTTTGGCATTTGTTTTGTGTTTATTTAACCCTGCACTCATCATTGCTGGTACCCTAGTGGCAACCATGCTACACTGCAATCTTATAAATTATTATAAATAACATTCAACATAAACCTTCTGCGTCTCTCTCTTCTTTCTTGAGGATACCACACCCCTTTCACAGCAGGTTTTACTATTTATTTTTGTTATGCAGTACCTGGTTTATTTTCTGTAGTTCAAGCACAATGTGAAGAAGAGTAAAACACCAGACCAGACATTTAACAAGCAGTTAGTTACCAAATCTTATCAAATTTTCTTATGTTCTTATTGTGAGAAGTGTTGAATTTAAATCAAGGGAAGTAATGTTAAAACTCTACAATGCATTAGTAAGACCTCACCTAGAATATTGTGTTCAGTTCTGGTCACCTCGTTACAAAAAGGATATTGCTGCTCTAGAAAGAGTGCAAAGAAGAGCAACCAGAATTATCCCAGGTTTAAAAGGCATGTCGTATGCAGACAGGCTAAAAGAACTGAATCTATTCAGTCTTGAACAAAGAAGACTACGCGGCGATCTGATTCAAACATTCAAAATCCTAAAAGGTATAGACAATGTCAACCCGGGGGACTTCTTTGACTTGAAAAAAGAAAAAAGGACCAGGGGTCATAAATGGAGATTAGATAAAGGGGCATTCAGAACAGAAAATAGGAGGCACTTTTTTACACAGAGAATTGTGAGGGTCTGGAACCAACTCCCCAGTAATGTTGTTGAAGCTGACACCCTGGGATCCTTCAAGAAGCTGCTTGATGAGATTCTGGGATCAATAAGCTACTAACAACCAAACGAGCAAGATGGGCTGAATGGCCTCCTCTCGTTTGTAAACTTTCCTATGTTCTTATGTTCTTAAAAATCACGACTAGGCAAAGAAAATGTAATGTCATTTCTCTTAATGGATGTCATGCAAACATGACTGTCTCATCTGGAATCAATGACGACTGGTCGTGTTGTTTACACTGTTTAAACCTGCTGTGATACATCTTTTCTTTGTTTTTTTTATTTATTTATGGTATATAAGAGACTGAGCTGAGTTATTTTACATTAAGGCTGTGTACAGTGCATGTCATCAGTTCATAAATCAGGAGCCTGAGACTTTAACCCGGTGAGCTTTTCTGCAGGACTGGATCTGGATTAAATTTCCTTTTTAGCACAGACATCTAGATAGAGGCTATTTAGCCCCACTAAATAGCATAACTTCAGTCATTGGAAAATTACTCTTCACCAAATTTTATAATTATGACTGTGATAACCTTTTATCGCTTGGGGGGTATATGGGGGATTGGTCATTCATTTTACGCTGGTCTAACAAGGGTATTTTAAGTTAAATATCTGAATACTAATCTATAGGGAACCAGTATAGGCCATTAGTTGTAGGCAGTGTGATTTAATGCTGTATTAATAGTTATGAGCCTATTGTTTGAAATTTCAGGTCTGGTTTTCATTACAACCATGTAGCTAGTTGGAGGGTGCTGGTCCTGGAGGGCTGGTGTCCCTCCTAGTTTTTGTTCCAACTGTACCCTAAATTAATTAATTGGACCAATTAAGTGCTTATTATAAGCTTAATTGGTCCAATTAATTCATTTAGGGTACAGTTGGAAGAAAAACCAGGAGGGACACCAGCCCTGCAGGATTGGACACCCCTGATTTAGGGGATCTCGTGAGAATGTTTTATAAGCTACACGCAGAGCTTTCCTGTCCTGTGCGGTATTTATGACAAGCCCTGTAAAACGTCCCTCCTGATGTGTTTTATTTGCAGGGGAGTCTGACAACATTAAATACATTTAGGCAAATTCCATGTCAATGATCTCGATCACATTCCTGTGTCCCCTTGTACGCCTGTTCTTCGTTCTTGTGTGGATAAGACACAGGTGTTGAAAGCCAAGACGCATTGCAAATCTGCAATCACCTAAGGAAACTTTATTGTAATATCTAATATGCCGTTTTCTATACCAAGATTTCAGTTGTATAGTTCAAATAAAATCTACAGTAGAGGGCAGCTGTCATATAATGTACGTATGCAGAATTCAAATAGGCTATAGTTGCATTGATAATTTCTTGGTAGTAACATTACACTTTGTGCAAATAACGATATATAATTTTAGCAATACAACAAACGTTCCATAATGTTACAAATGGTTAAACAAGTGAATAAATCTCCTTCATAACCACAAGTGCAGAAAAGTCTAAATATTGTAGCATGCACAGGGATAGGGGTCAGGGGTGGTAGGTAATGCAGTCAAATATGAAGACATAAGCCCGATACCAGCTCCTACAAGGGAGCCCACTCTTTTGTACAGCGGTATCGGTGCTATGTTTTAGTACAAGATCCCGGGTTCGCACCTGCCCTCCACCTGTTTGAAACCCCTGCCTGCGGGAACTGAGATCGTAACAATATTTTCATAACTACAAATATTGAATTCTAGGTTGTCTGTAAGAAATTAACTCTGGTCCTTTCTCTCTCTCTCTCTGTATCGTCAGCCGCGGTCACCTTGAAATTTCTATTTCAAGGTGAGTTATATACTGTTCTGTTAATTAAAACCCTCCTTTTTCCAAGTGTAAATTAACTCCTGATAAATTATGACAATTAACATGGATTTGCTTTTAAATTCCCCCGCATACAAAAGAAATAGTCGCAAGAAGCCCTGCTCGTTAAGATATTAATATTATTTCGCAAATCAACATAATTTCGGAAGTCACATTTGGACAATTATTTAATAACGAAACAGGCATAGTGGCCGCTTGAAAATGCCCAAATCAATGCTACATACCGATTTCTTGATTAACACTGGAGTTATCATTTACGACATTTTGAGAATTCTGCCAAACTTGTCTAGCCCGTAGGTTACTATACAACTCAGCCAGCTATGTGGTCGACCGCAATTAAGGTTTAAGTATTGAAGTTAGCCCTTGTTACTGATTTAGTCCCATGTTAATGGGCATTGGTTAGAGGGCTTGGAAGTAAGGGTTACACTAACATAATTAAAGAGATTAATGAAGCAAGAAGTCCAATTTTTATATTGTGGATTAAAAAAATGGATAACCTAAAAGAGGAAGAAAAAAACATATTACTGCTTTATAATATGTGCAGTGTTTCCAAAAAGTATGTTATGAAGAAGAAACAGTGAAGAACATACGCTAGGCAACAATCCATCTTCAATTTATTGTTCTGCTGGCATTCTCAGTTAAACAAAGCTACTACCTACTCGCTGTCAGCACAACACAACCTATTTGTATTATTGTGAAACAGACGACAAAAAATACTCTTCATTAACTTTAAATAGTATTACATTATGTAATACAGCACACACCATCTCTTTAATGGCCATTTGAAGGGGCGGATCCAGACTTTCATGAAGGGGGGGTAGGGGGTCAAGACTGTCATGAAGGGGGATACCTGATACGAAACATACCATTAACGTAAACAATAGTTTGACATTTTTAACGGGGGGGGGGGGGGTTCCAGGATTCTGATAATGTCAGATATCTGAAAGTAAGCAAAACTGGGACAACGGAAGACTGTCAAAGTACACTAGCGGGGGCAGAAATGAATGGTGTAAATGCCTGACCTTTCTGATAAAGGTAATCTAGACTGGCAACATTCCTACTGAACTTATATTATATATATATATATATATATATATATATATATATATATATATATATATATATATATATATAGATGTTGCATCTCAGCATTTATTACACTGATATAATTAAAAATATAGCAATAATGCCCAACAATGTACTTGCCTGTAAGCCTGGCTCTTTTGCACGGTGGTTAAGACGCTTGCTTGTGGTGTGCACGGTCACTGGCTAGTTCCTAACCTCCATCCTGTTACACAAGCAAGAGGCTTTATAATGGCTTTCGCCACAAGGTGTTTTTCATTAATAATACTTCAAAAAGCAACATTGCTTAATTTTTCAATCACAGTCATCTACTGTAGTAGTTGCCCCGTTGATACTAATGCACACAGTACTGAAAAGTTAATTAACAAAGAAAAGACTTATAATAAGGAAACAGGGAAATTCATCACAGTCGATTATCAAAATGTCAGTACTTATCAAGGTGATTCAAACAATCAGCACTCACTACATAAAAAAGGTATTAGGTGTCTTTTACCTTTCCTGCTTGTCAACTGACTAAGCTGCAGGCTTCCAGTGAAGATGAGGAATAGATCACGGTTGATGACAAGTTAATGGCCTCCCGATGTTTTAAGCAATACTCCCATGATATAGGCAGTGGCAGAAAAAGCATTTGGGTTTCTGTGTTCACTAAATCAATATTAGAGTGCTTTCTAAAGAAAGAAAGGAAGACACATAAAGCTTCCCTGTATTATTATTATTATTATTTAGTCCTTTATCAGACACTTATCTAAAGCGACTTACAGAGACTAGGGGGTGAACTATGCATCACACCTGCTGCTGCAGAATCACTTACTCCGATCTCATCTGAAGGACAGAGCACAAGGAGGTTAAGTGCCTTGCTCAGGATCAGACACAGTGAGTCAATGGCTGGGATTGAACCTGGAACCTCCTGGTAACGAGCCCCTTTCTTTAACCACTGGACCACCAAGCCTCAGTATGACATCAAGAGAGAATTGGAGTGGGATCTGATCCTCATTAGTGCTGGACTGCAATGGAATTGCATGACGAGCGGAGAGATGCTTTTTTTTATGTGAGACCTTCACCTCTTGCATATGGAAGGTTTTTCTTTAAAAAGCTTATTTAATTTTTTAGATATCTAATGTTCACTACAAAGCCCTGTGTTAATGGCACATGCAGGATGCATATACACGTATGGTGTCTCTTACTTCTGTATCTCAGACCTGCTGCTTACAAACTAACCTCACTCTTTAGAATGTACATAACCTTACAGTAACAAAACATTAGCTGAGGTTTCATTAAGCTAAACTGCTGCCTCTATCAACAATCTTGCTGGTAATACAAGCTGCGGCATTTTTAAAAAGACACTGCTAATAGATGTAATGCAATTAAGCTTCAAAAGGCCCAGAAAGTTCAGTCTGGTAAACAATGTAGCTGTGGAGGAAAGCATTCTGAAAGGATTTTCAGAATGATTTTTTAAACTTTTTTTTTTTTGTATAACCAAGTAGTGACTTTGATTTGCATCTCAAAAGCTATGCAACTGACATACTGAAACCTAAAAAGCCTTCATCATCCTTCTGTTTAATTAAATCTTCAAAAAACTGCAACATAGACTATCATGATAACATATTTAAAAACTATTATTGGTATGTATTCAAATCAAGTCAGGAAAGGTACTTTTGATAGCAAGTGTGGACAATGAGTAGAGTGCTGTTTATGGGTGGGGTATTGGTATACTGTATTTGAGAGCACTGGATACTTGTGTAAAGAGTTGACTCAATTAAAAACTACTGAACCGATGAAGGAGTTAATTCCGTTTTATTGCGCAATTAAACTTTAAGTCATAGGAGGACTTGCCCCAAACAAACCACTGCATTATCAGGAGTCATAAACTTGTATAGAATGTTTATACACCCATGATTTAAAACACACACATCTAAAAAATTATTGAATCCTGCCATAGAACAGGAAAATAACACAGATGCTGTATTTTTCAAAAGCGTCTCCAATTTTGTGCTGGGTCGGAGACAACTGAGTATGTTAAGTCATTAATTCAGGGGAGAGTTGCCTATATATATGTAGTGACATATTCATCTGCCATATGTACACTCAAAGATAATTAGCAAATGTGTGGATTCTCCTTTTCTAAATCTAACAAATGTATCATATGTTTGGTTCAAGCGCAACAAAAAATATATAGGTGATTTCAGATTCTTACCACCCACCCTAGCATGACTGTTTCACATTTGCCTCGATATCTTGGATGTCAGTTTAAACTACAATCTGGAACAGAATGGATGACTTCATGTAGCTGTATTCCCACTTTGACCTGAGCCACTGTCACATTTGGACTCAAAATAAAATCAGCTTTTTGATGCTGCCAGCTCACTGAAGTTATCACAAACAACATCTGTGAACAACAGGAACAACTTGCAGACAGGATGTTTACTGTTAATTTACTGGTACTGGCAGTTTACAGCATAGGTATGCTACATCAGAGGTGCAAAAGCTGATCTACATTATAAGTTTCTATCATGAAGAACGTCTGTGAAAATATAGTGAACAGACCAGGGCTGTAAAATAATACTCAAGAGGCTATGTCCTGTAACTATTATATACAGCTTAATATTAGGCTACAAATGCCAACTGCATGTATATTTGTTTCTTTTCATAACATTCCTTTATTTAGCCCATCGGCACAAGCTAAAAAAATTGAAAGAGTTGAAGAGAATACTGTTAAGTGGATGAGATACGTGACCGATTGCGATGTCATTGTTTCTATAGTGTGAGTTCTTCTTGAAATAAGGTATGTAGATAATATGGATATTTAAATGTACATCTCTTTTGTAAATCATGTTTCTAGCACCAGATGTAAATGAGAAAATATATATATATTTTTTTTAAATCAAAGAGTAATTGTTTTACATTACCCTACTACAAATGATCTAGTCTTGGCATTAACTAAACATATGTATTACAATATCTTTTGATGACTAAACACACTGTAGCAGGGCGGTAGAAAGCCCTGCTGTGTGTGTTTATTTATTTTAGAACAGGGTACCCCCTCCGCCCCTGTGTATCGTTTGTATGTGTTTTAGCATTATGATTTATTTATTGTATTTATAAATATGACGGTGAAGCCGCGTTTTGTTTGGTATTTTGTGTTTGTTCTTTTTAAATACCTCGTGGGAATGTGTGACTGTCGACTAGTGATTGTCAGAACACCTGTTAATCTAACAATCTGAGCTACCCGCTCAGGATGAGCTACCCGGTAGCTGAGATTGTCAGACTAGTCTGAAAAACTGTACTACCCCTCAGAATGAGCTACCCTGATTGAAGTATACCACAAGGCAGTAAACTATACCCTGAGAAGCTTGCAGTCTATAGTGTCTATACGTTTTTTGAACAAAATGGATTTTTAATACAATAAAGACCGTGGATCAGAAGGGGTGTACTATCTCATGGGGTTCACTTTTTCATGCTACACCGGGTTTGGATAGCCCATACATGCTTTCCTTTCTATAGTTAATTGCAATATTGACCGTATTTGATACCTGTACAAAGTTATAAGCTAATATATTATAACCTACCGAAAATGGTAGCTTGGATTTGGGCTGGGCATGTATTGAAGAGGGAGAAAATAAAGTAAAATAAATATCACGGTGCATGCAAATTTTGTGTAGGTAACTCATCCTGAGCGGTAGCGGTAGTAAACTCGTGCAGATTGTGGCCGAGGGGTAATAGGATAATTAATAGTTAGTTAACCCCTCTGCCATAGTATAAAAGCCTGCCCTGTTCTGGGTGGAGTGTTTTGAAAGTAAACTAAATATAGGCACAGTGAAGGCGATTGCCCAGCCTGACCTGTATTGTTTAGTGTTTGTGATTTGTTTTTGTTTGCTTTTTTATTTTTGCTCTGAGAGTGTTTTTGTTAAAATATTTTATTTATTTTTGTTCAATAAAAAAACGGCACAACCGTGCTTTCACCTGCCTGTTTGTGGCTTCATTTCCCTGGCCACCCCTGTCGCACACACCCAATTCTAATACTTTACCATAGGAAAGCAAAACATTGACTGCGACACACTTATAGCACAGGAAGTGATTAGGTACCAGGAAACATTATCATTTCTGTGGGAAAAGGATAAGTAAGAAATGTGATTTTAAAGTATTGGCCATTATCACTCCTTTAAAGACATCAAACTATTATAAAGTAAACCCTGATATTGATACATTTTCTAAATATCTGACAGTGTCTCTAATGGCAAAAAAGCAAGACTGGACTGTTCATCCTACAGCAGTTACAGCAGTTGTGGCGATGTAACAGATAATGAAAAACAGCCAGCTGTATATCTACAGCAGTGGTCCTCGACCTAACAAAATGCATTTACAGTCCAAACCACCTAACCCACCTGTCATATCCATTAAAACCCTGCATTATTGACAGCTTTCTGAATGAGAGTAGCCTGGGGGCCATTATTTTAATATGTTACAGCGAATATATGATTTTTGAAATGAGGTATTGTGTTATAGGAAAAAGCCATCACAGATCCTGTATATTTATTACAGCTTGTCAGAATATCACTAGATTGTCATAATTTCAAATAAAAAAATTCCATAGCGAAAACTCAGGAAAGCTACAGTAACAAATATATTAGATCTATTATATTATGCTGTATACCATTATGCTGCTTTATTGTTTACAGGCTTTTCTGTTTTTCTTAATAATCAATACAATTGTTTTCTGGTCACTGTTCATGAAGGATTGTTAAGAGAATACAATGTACAATGTAGTATTCTTTCCATGGAACCATCTGTCTTTTCAATAATGTATTAAAATTCGTCTGGTTTCTACACGATGATTATAAATCTATTGGCTACTTTTCTTTGGAGAAAAAAAAGCTAGAGTGGCTGTTTGTGAATATTGTATGTGGTTTCTATATATTGTATGCGACTAAGTGAAGCCATAGCTGTGTTTTTTTTTTATTGGTAAGAAACATGAGGATCAGGAATGGAGTGAAACATCAAAACCTGCTTTTTACTGTTAAACAATCAAGCTTTAGGAAATTCAATTACTGTACAGGATTTTTAGTAACAAAAAAGTGAAAATGCTACCTTTTTATTTTTTTTTTACCCCAAACGAGACTGCAATCCTCTTTTTTTTGCCCTCAAAGTGAATAAAATACTGTTATACTGTATTTCAATGGACATATTACCTGGAAATCAGCCCTCCCGTTGAGTGTTTACAGCCCACATCCACCCCAGTATTTCTTTTGTCACTCATTGATTATTTTTGTGTTAGAACCTTCACAAATCCTCAGTATCCAAGCAGGATCTGTTACCCCACCACACCAATACTATATCATATGACTGCCTTCTCACAGAGCTAAAAGCTATTTACAGACAGGTCCATGACTGGAACAAAATAAACTGCTTCCTTGATGGAAGAAGACCCTTTTCCATTAAAACTGGTCATATGGTCATAGCTCACATTCCACGACCATTTGCACTCTTGTTACAAGGCGTAGCACAAATACCATGGACTGTTAAGTACAGCATGGCTCTGTGACAGGGTACCCTCACGCCCCTGGGTGTATTTGGTTTATTTTTGTATAGTTTGGGTTATGTAGCACAGGTGATGTAAAATGTATGTTTGTATGGGGGCATGGGGAAGTCACAATTATTTCACGTGCAGACTGTGCCGGGGCCAGATTGAATGATTAGCCATTGAGTCCCGGCACAGCTGTATTTAAAGAGTCACGGATCTTGCAGTCTGGGTTGTGTGTACAGCGAGGAGGTACGTGGGAAAACAATTGCTACTCTTGCTAGCAGGACCAGCACAATACTTGTTTTGGCGTTTGGTGTTAGTGTTTTTAAACGATTTGTTTGCAATAAATCTGTGCTGCCAGCGCGTTTACTCACGGCACTGTATCCTGAATTTCCTGGTCTGATGTCCCCACAAAGCAATTCCTGTTACAGTTTCCCAAATACAGTGTTATAAAAAGCTATCCTACATTAATAATGTTGTCCGAATTAAAAACAAAAACAAAAAAAAATTGCTATATGCAGCCCACATTGGTTAGATGAATGTACAAATACAATTTCACAATGATCAGCCCAGGTGCATACGTGTTTAGTGTTTAATCATGTTTTCCTGTACCTCAAAGGGGCTTACTCATTTCGCTTATTGTAATATTTCACATGCCCTCCAAATGGGTAGTCAGTCCCAATAATACAGAGTATGCGTGTTGATTGGTTGATTGCTACAGTCTTAAAATCTGCTTCTTTTTAAACCAAATAAAAGCTTGCTTTTTCAAATATTTCCATAACCTTGCAGTAGAAATATGCAATGCCATGTGCTGCGCTTAAATTGCCTTCATTAAAAAGCAGGTTTCCTCCTTTCTGTTAGCCCATAAAAAGTCTACCCAAATCAAAAACAGAAAGAAAACAAAAAGTAAGCTTTTAATTGTAATTTCCCAGTGACAGGAAAATTACTGGCATATCTGGGAAAGGCCATTCTCAGGATGCACACCTGAATATTTGTATGTTTGTATGCACGCCCAGATTGCCACATATATCTATCTGTATTTGGAATGTCAGGCTTTATTTATATTTAATCTGGAATCAGTCCTGTGATGTAGATAAAACTATAAACAAGCACTTACCATAACACTGTCAATAGGTTATAGAACCCAACCATGGTCAGCTGGAACTGATTCAACATAACAAGGTGTTTTAATTGCATGTGTACTAGAACTTAGTATATTTTTTTTTTTTCAGTTTTCTTTTCCCACTAAAGAAAACTTGCAATTTTATCTGACATGCAACACTTTTCCATTTCGGCATGTAATCAAGGCAAAAATATTTAAAACTATGTCAAACTGATATTTGTATTGGTAGATGTGATAAATATACCTGAGGCTGTTATTTTCAGTTCAGGTTTTGCCAAATGCCAAAGTCTAAAAGAATTAATAAAAGCCATAAAACATGTGCCATTAAAATTAGCTCCAAATTTTTTGGCTCTATATCAGTTTCTATATTATTTAATAATTTCTTTTTGATACTGCAAATGCTTTGCAGATGTCTAACATAACTTAAAGTTCGGGAGCCTAAGAAACAATATTACCTATAATTTAACATTTTTAGAAATGAGCAGTCAGTTTTCAAAAGAAAAGCTGGTTCCGTTTATTTGCAGGTGCTAAATCTGAGAGAAATATGCTGAAAACATCTGCAATCATAAGTTGCCCCCTAAACTGTTTTTAATTTGCAGATGGTAGTTGAGCAACCTGCTAACCCAGACCTCTCTAATCCAGAAAACTCTAATTATTAATGACTACCTAACAAGCGCAATTAAAGGGAGCTGCCACAACATGACACATGTCAAAAAAGTGACTGAAAAATAAATGAAAGTTGGATTTCTGTAGCCTTGTGATTTTTTTTCTGTGGCTTGGCTTCCTCACCCTATCTCTGTTAAAGGCATCTTTCAGCATGTGGTGTAGAACTAATAATGCCCAGATTTAAGGTTAAATGAAGACAGATAATGCATCTGAGAAAATAATAACAGCATTTATGTCTAGACAAAAGAAACACATGGAAATCCTTTTGTCTTTATCCTCACTTAGTTTTTCAACATGCTTAATAATGTATTGAAATTAGGTCTAAAGGCTTATGGTGCTGACGAGTCAAAGCAATCAATATTTATTTTTTGGATACTTTTTTTATTATTCATGATAAAAAATAATTATTTATGTTTCTGCATTCATTAAGCACTTGGTTTCCTTTTTTGTATGCAATAACACTGCACTCTTGTATGTATGGCTGTGGATGTCTAATCTGGATGTGTTGTAGTTGAGACCCACTGACTCAATCAGACCACGTGACCTACAGCAAAAGTACCAAAAAGATGATTCCATAAACAATATGTGTGTGCACTTTCATTTGCTATACAGGTCTCAAATGTGCAGGTTTTAATGATACAGGGATGTGTTACTATAGACTAGAAATGTCAATTTGAAAGCCTTACTTTCAGGTATCCTTGCACTTCCTTGATCATTTCACCAGGAGAGTGAATTTGCACCCATCCTTTAAATAACTTATTTCCTGCAATTAACCAATTAGCATCTTCCCCTAATGACTGACATGCTTTGCACCTATTGACATTATCCCACTTGCAAGAGTTAGAAGCCATAACAAGAGTGCATCACACATCATTGCCTGTCACTGTCCACCATGTACTCTAGTACTGCTCTGAATAAACTGCTAAATATATTTCAATCAGGAAAACTCATGTGATAGAGAACAACAATTATAAAAGCTTAGACAACAAATACTACATCATACATATTTTCATTACATCTTTGGCCTCGCCCTTCAAGGTACCCCTGCCTATAATTGAGTTTGTTGATAGTGGAGAGACCAACTGTAAGGTAGCCATGGGAAGGGGTGCAGGATAGCTGCTTTCCCCCTTAGACGAGCCAAAAAACAGGCGGAGGCTGGGGAGGAGGGGGGCGTACAGCAGGGATGAATGGATTAAGGTAAGATATAAAGCCCTTTATAGCTGATCACTGGACATGTTGTTTATCGAATGACGAATGAGACTACCCAGTTGAGTGACAAATGTTCTGGTAATGAGGGTGCCTAATATGCTTGATGCTTACAATTTTAAATTTATATATATATATATAGTGCTGTGAAAAAGTATTTGCCCCCTGTCTGATTTTCTGCATGTTTACATTGTATTTGGTCAGATTTTTTTGTGGGTTGTAGTAGTAGTATATAGAGGGAGTCTGAGAGAAAAAATGACACCAAAGTTTGGTGCTTCTTTCATTTGTTTGGTGTGCAAGGTAATCAAACATGCAATCTTCAGGTGTGAAAAAGTTATTGCCCCTCCCCCCCTAGTTAACTCAACCCAATTAAAGGGATAATTAGGGTCAGCTGTTTGAGTACTTTGGTTAACAACCAGGCCTGATTTGGACCAGCCCTTCTCAATATAAATCTGACTAACTTTGGCCCTTACCATCAGAGTGAAGTTGTCAGCACACAGGTTCTAGAGGCACATCATGCCACGAACAAAATAAATTCCTGAAGACCTCCGGAAAAAGTTTTTGATGCCTATCAGTCTGGAAAGGATTACAAAGCCATTTCTAAGGCTCTGGGGCTCCACCGAACCACAGTCAGAGCCATATTGTCCAAATGGAGAAAGTTTGGGACAGTAGTGAATCTTCCCAGGAGTGGCCGTCCTGCCAAAATCTCTCCAAGAGCAAGGCATAAAATCGTCCAGGAAGTCACAAAGAACCCTAGAACAACATCCATGGATCTGCAGCCCTCTCTCGCCTCGGCTAAGGTCAGTGTTCATGACTCCACCATCAAAAAGACACTGGGCAAAAATGGGATTCATGGCAGAGTAGCAAGGCGGAAACCATTGCTCACTAAGAAGAACATGAATGCTCATCTCAAGTTTGCCAAAAAGCACCTGGATGATCCTCAAGAGTTCTGGAACAATGTTATATGGACAGCTGAGGAACTTTTTGGCCGACATGGGCCCCGTTATGTCTGGCGAAAACCAAACACTGCATTCCACAGTAAGAACCTCACACCAACGGTCAAGCATGGTGGTGGTAGTGTCATGGTTTGGGGACGCCTTGCCATCATTGAAGGAACCATGAATTCTGCTCTGTATCAGAGAATTCTACAGGAGAATGTCAGGCCATCCGTCCGTGAGCTGAAGCTGAAGCGCAGCTGGTTCATGCAGCAAGACAATGATCCGAAACACACAAGCAAGTCTACATCAGAATGGTTGAAGAACAATAAATTTAAAGTTTTGGAATGGCCTAATCAAAGTCCAGACCTAAACCCCACTGAGATGTTGTGGCAGGACCTGAAACGAGCAGTTCATGCTCAAAAACCCACAAATGTCAGAGTTGAAGCAGTTCTGCATAGAGGAGTGGGCGCTGTGAGAGACTAATCAATAACTACAGGAAGTGTTTGTTTGCAGTCATTGCTGCTAAAGGTGGTGTAGCCAGTTATTGAGTCTAACAGGGCAATTACTTTTTCACACTGGGTGTTGCTTAACTTACTTTCTTTACTAAATAAATTAAATAAGTATCAAATTTTTGTGTTATTTGTTCACTCAGGGTCCCTTTTATCTAATATTAGGTTTTGGTTGAAGATCTGATAACATTCAGTGTCAAAAATCTGCAAAAATGCAGAACATTTTAGGGTTCACACACCCTAGTCTCTGTATTATTATTATTATTATTATTATTATTATTATTATTATTATTATATTTATTATTATTTGTTTATTTAGCAGACGCCTTTATCCAAGGCGACTTACAGAGACTAGGGTGTGTGAACTATGCATCAGCTGCAGAGTCACTTACAATTACGTCTCACCCAAAAGACAGAGCACAAGGAGGTTAAGTGACTTGCTCAGGGTCACACAATGAGTCAGTGTCTGAGGTGGGATTTGAACGGGGGACCTCCTGGTTACAAGCCCTTTTCTTTAACCACTGGACCACACAGCCTCCTATGAGTCGCCTTGGATAAAGGCGTCTGCTAAATAAACAAATAATAAATAATAATAATAATAAATATTTAACTGACCAGCTAAATCTGGAGTTTGTATGCAAATGAGCTCTGCCCGCTTTGTGCTTTCACGTGATTTGATTGGTTCTTGTAATGTGTAAATTTGCATATTTTCCGATTAGCATTACAAGAGCCAATCAAATCGTGTTAGGCTGTGGTTACGACTGGAAAACAGAAGCTAGCCAACCCAGGAGTGGTTCTTTTTTACGCGTAGATAAATTGACTTGCAGAATCTTCTTGCAGTCCAGAGGTAGAAAACTTCATGCTAACTTCTCTTATGGAGCTATGTCAGACTCAGAAATCAATTCAAAATCCTGGCTGCCGGGCTCAGTTCAAGTTCACTAAGCAATAGCCCAATTTGGGTGTGTGGTCCAGTGGTTAAAGAAAAGGGCTTGTAACCAGATCCCCAGTTCCAATCCCGTCTCATTCACTGGACTCACTGTGTGTGACTGTGAGCTAGATAGTGACACAGGAATGTCCTTTCAAAAATGTTCCTGTCCCATCCCATCTCATGAAAGAGTAAACATTTCCAATCCTGTCCTGTCCAAATTTTTCCCGTCCCATAATTTTTTTTTTTTTTTAATTCCTGTCCCATTCTGTCCTGTCAAAAAAAATCGTGTCCATCCCATCCTGTGATAAACAGAGATCAAGTATTATTTGGAGGTACAGATATTTTCGTATTCAGTGAAATACAGTATTATGAACCATTAATTCATTAAAAAAATAAACAACAAAAAAAACATGGTATTGAAATAATATTTCATAAATGTTCAAGGAGTATCCATCATGTATTTATTTATTAAAAATCGTAGTATTATACATACCCCTTCAACGCAGCACCGAAGCAGTACCTCCAAAAAAAAGTAGTTGCTACAGCCAAATCGTTGCCTTTGACATCTCTGCATTATGATTAGGGATAATAATCATAAAAACCAAAAATGTGCACATCCTTAATATACTGCACATATGTATATAGAGAGAGATATGTTAAATATATGCCAGTAGCAATTCACAGTGTTCGATTATTCTGCTAGTATCAATAATTCATGAATCAATAGTGTTAACTAAAGGACTGACATAACGATACAATTATGGGTAATATGAAATATTTTAAATATCAATCTATGTTAAATGTAAAGGTTTTTATTAACAATTCGGTGTTGCCAAGACGCTGATTCTCCGCGGACATCTGCTGTCCCAATGGTCCACCCGCGTTGGTGTTGTCGGAGTCTCTCTCTGAGTTTGAACCTCCCTGTGTTCTCTCTCTACATCAGATCCATCACTACATAATTCACATTCATAAGAGGTGTCTGAAACTGATAAAATTAGGCTACTCTCACTTTCACTGTCATCCATACTGGCAGATGCATGTAACCTGCGGGTATCTCCCTCTGTGAGGTCACAATCTCTTGGTCCCAAACCAGGAAATGGAGATCGCCCTCTGTGTATTTCCGGGTATTATTTGATTCATTGTAGCACAATTAAACATAATTTGGTAAAATTAATGTGATTATGTGTTCAAGTGAGACCTGTTAATATTATTTTGTATGTTTATGGTAACAGTCAAGTTCCATGTCATAGGCTCTTTTACGACTTTAAAGAGCAAAAAGAACTCTTCCTGTCTCACTGCTGGTGGCAGAGTAGTCCCATTCCTTCCCATTCCCAGAAGCTTAAATCCCATTCTTGCCCGTCCTGAGTTTTTTTTTTTTTTTTTTAATTTCCCGGTCCCGCCAGTTTCCGTGAGCTTCACTGCTGTACCATCCCATCCTGCAAAATTTAACACAATGTCACTCTCTACTGTGAGCAAGTCACTTAACCTCCATGTGCGCTGTCTTTCAGGTGAGATGTTGCTGTAAGTGACTATGCAGCTGATGCATAGTTCACAAACTCTAGTCTTAATAAGTCGCCTTGGATAAAGGCGTCTGCTAAATAAACTAATAATAAAGTACCAGCACTCTCCCTTGTGAGCTGGTTGCTCAACCACTGATACACAGATTAGTCCAGTTATACCTTTATAAAAAATAGTTATTAATTCAAGGCAATTGTTCCTCTGTTCCTCCAATCTCTGACACCCTGTTTTTTTTAAATTTTATTTAAGACACTGTTTTTCTAAAGTCTTTTCCAAGTTTCTAATCTACACAGTACATCACCAGACCATTGTTGACCTCCACAGTTTTATATCATAAGCTGTCATCAGGTTTTAGAATTTTGTATTCAATTAAGTTGATAAAAGCACAGGGGGACACCCATACTTATAAATACATTTTACTCAAAGTGCAAATGTCTGTCCAGTTTGTGAATTGCTTTTTTATTTTAAGTTTTAAAGACTGTATAGTATTTCGACTTCAAATAATGTCATATGATTGAGTTGGATCCAACATCAAACTGAATTTAATTGTTTCCATTTTGGCAGTGGAACTGGCACCTCAAATATTTCCTATATAGAACAGACATACAGTAGTAGGCCTATATGTTAAGCATATGTGTATCCATGCCATCTGTGTCTAAGTGAAGTATGTTACCCTTCTACAGAGGGTTAAAAAAAAAATCAACTTTATTGAATCTCTATCAATCAAAACATCTAACTACTGTAACTTTCTTTTCTAGCACTGTTTCAGCTTTTTATGCAAGCTGCAAAATGAGGGCATCTGATAATATAATTACATGTTGGCATAGTAAATTTTGAAAGTTAATTAGCATTTTATTTAAAGCCTGTATTGTTTTATTATATATTTATTCTTGCAATGTTGCTATAATGGATGAAAAGGCTGATACTGTCCAAAAAAAGATGAAACTATCCTAATTAAATACATAAATAAATCGGTGAATTGACCACCGGTACACATTACTGCGGATTAAAAAAAAGAAAGAAATAAAGCGTGCTGTTTGTTACATACACCAAGAGCGCATAACATTCTTTTATGAAAAAAATGTATACCTATTACCTGCAGAATTGGTACTGTCTGTAGCAAGCAAATGGCATATTAAAACCACTGCAATAATTAAATGTCCCACTGCTATAGAATAAATACATAGAAAAGGGTTTTCTACCGGTATTTAATGAGAGCAATGTATCTTGAACAGCTCATGCTGTTTTTTTTTATTAATCAAACAGTTTTCAAGTATTCATTTTAAAGAATTAGCACTGCATAGTTTTTATTGTAATGCATCTGTCATGCTGTGTTATTGTTACGTTGTTAAATCATTGATGAAACGGTTGAGTACTGTTATAATTAAATTATGTGTTATAATTTCATCTAGCACATGATAACCGAAATAAACAATAACGCAATAACGTAATATATTATTAATATCCAGTAAATACGTGAATAATTAGCCATGAGAGTAGGGTTTCCACAGTGAAAAAACGGATCATTGTTTTTTTTTTTTCTTCGATTCACAGTAGCAACTCTATAGCAGTTAAAATAATTATGATACTCAAAACACAAAAGGAAATAACTTAGAAATTAACTTGGCTGGTGGCACTTCCAAGAATAGAAATAATAATTTAAAAAAATAGCCATGGTCCAGGAAGTTAAACACAATATTAATTATTCATACATAATCAGAATTATTAAACAAGTGATCCATACCTGTGCTGTACTGAGCATAGTAGTTTGTACTTATAAAAAAAAAAAAAAAAACATGGACGACTTAACAATGTTACTGTTTCTGACTGGGACAAAAAATGAAATCTGGAAATGTGGACAGTCGGGATTTCACCTGGTAACCCCAGTCTACAGCTGCCAGAACTACAGAATTGTTTCCCGCATATTTATTTAAAAATACGACATATCTGTGCGCCCACTGATGCTGACGTAATGACAAACGTCGACAGGAAGGCGGCAGTTTGAATTTTGTTTACTGGGAGTTTAGGCGTGGAAAGGGAAAGAGACGCAATTTATTACAGAGAGTTTTATATTATTGTCAAATCAGATTTTTCTCTCTGTGACGGTAATCTTAATATTTTATAAAATATGAATAATAAGGTGCCTAGAGCTAACTTGAAATCAATACTGAAGAAAAAGAAACCCCATCTGCGGCTCGCCACAAACACCGATGTATTGGTGAGTGTATCTTTATAGTATTAACTGTAGTACATTCATAGCCATTTAGTGCGATACGTTAAAGTTTTAGCCTGCATTAGCCAGAGAGCTCGAACCAAACAAGATTTTTTTTAAAAAATTGGGGTTTATTGTACGTAAGGTTGATATTAACTAAGTAGTTAACTTTCCTTACCCGCTAATATATTTTTACTGGAGTGGTAGCGGTACCTTAACTTGGATTGATTTGTTTGTGCTTATTTGTTTCTTTGCCACTCGCTTCTGTGTGCATTTGATATTTATTATTTAGTTCTCTTCGTGGGGTTACTTAAGTTGCATATGCAATCATCGTACTAATATTAATGACGGGAACAAAAATAATAACAGTAGGTCTAATAATCATGATGGTTATCACAGGGAATATATTGCATTTTGTAACTAAGTAAAGAAAGAAGCAAAACTATTATTACACAAAGGAAGATTTTAATGTGTGTAGCATACCGTATCGTTAGGTACTCCTGAAGGAAAGAGTGCACTTAACGAACTGGAGCTTATTTTAAATGTGTACCATGACTCCTACAGTATTTGACCAAAACAATTCACATGTGCTGAAAGCTAAGTATTCGTTTCGTAGGGTTGACCCCTTTTTTAATGCTCACGTTTAACAATATAGTTCCAAAAGCTGCCACATTTAGGTATACATGTTTTTGGCAGATGATTTAAACAGGAGCCATTCCATGCTAAGGTGGTGTGATCAACAGTTGTGCAAATCGTTTTGAAAACTGGTGCTAAACTGTTTTTGAAAGTTTAGCACCAGAGCCTACTCTCTCCCTGCTCTTTAATTATTTTTTGTGTGTTTTCTGTTACAGTAAATAAACTCTCCTGTGGATGAGTGTGGGTGGGCCATGCGAGTAGCCCAGACCCAATGCGAAACTATCACCTGTGGTTAAGGAAAAAAATAAAAAATAAACATGTCTACTGGCGCCATTGCAATGGTGATCTAACATAATCACCTGTAATAGTGGTAGAGGAGTCAGCCTTCGTTCTGTCTGTTCCTCCTCAAAGAATTGTCAGGTTTTTAGAATGTACAGTAATGAAAGCTTTTGAATAGTCTCCTTCCCCGCACAAACTAACCACACTGAAGGTTTACATGCAAGGTAGAGGCCAGCAAATAAATGAAAGGGGAGTGTAATTAATACATCTCCTATAGAACTACCATTGATTTTTACCTCGGTATATATACTGTAGTGACTGCACATCTAAGTTAAGCTTTAAACTTTTTCATTGACTACATATTTTCTGTCTTCTGTCATCATAGGAAAAAATGGGGAACATGCTGTTATTACAGCGAGTACCATCAAAGGAATAAACTTGCCAGTTCATTTCTTTTTTCTATTTGCTTACCAGGATGTGGGAGAATTATCACAGTTTAGTTGCTGGGTGACTAAACCTTTTGGGATGTCTTTCTTTTGAAATGGTATAAGTTAATTGGATTGTATGTTTGTAGTGGTCGAAATTAAATTCATGATGGATGTAACATCTTGGTGATGTAACTTTATTGGTTTACTGTTATCCTGCCAAATCATTTGGGCCACCTGGAAAACCATTTTAAGCCCACGAGATATTGGCATAAATAGCTACATGCTGTACTGTAGCTCTTGGAAATATTTTAGAACCTTGAGAGTTGCTGTTTGAATGACCACCAAAGGTTCACAGAGAATGTTTGGTGCGTCATTATAATCACAATTAAGCCATCTTTGCTACCTAACTATTTAGGTCAACTAAGCAGGGAGACTATTTAAAAAAAAAAAAAAAAAAAAAAACACAGATGAAGATAGAGGCTAACCTTGTAAAAGCTCACTGTATATGAATGAAAGACTGCTGGGATAGTTAGCTTCAGTTAACTCCAAATTCTATAAAACTCTGAGGTAAAAGCAGTCATTTTATGAACCACTATAAGGTTTCTACTGTAGCTTCTATGGTATTGTATCGTAGAACTAAAGCTATACATACATTATAACGGCTCGATTTTTTTTTTTTTTTTTTTTGCATTGATTGTGAAACTCCGTTAGGTAGTTTTAAATTTACAGAGTGTTTTTACAAATTATTCAGACAATTTTTACCCTCATATAAGTAAAAAAACTGCTGCGAGTTTAAACACCTCCTTTGGTAGACTGACAGAACTCTTTAACGAGGAGTGCATTTTTTTAAACTAACAAAATCGATCAAGCAATTACAGAAATGTTGGGCCTTTCTTCGCGCATGCGTGGCTAGTTTTTTCATAACTGAAAATACTCTTGCGCACTTCGGTCAAATGTTAGAACGTTCGGTCGCTGATCCAGAGTGTATAACTAACTGCATGACGAAGATCAGCTATGCAGTACCTCTCTTTTACAAAGCAAGGGCTGAATTACAAACTAAATAATAACAAACTACAAACCTGTAATAATGAAAAAAAGAAACTGATCAATTGTTTATCCATAGAAGCAACGCGTTTTTATGGTAATACGTGAACCGCATTTATTATGTTTTATTTGTGTAACTGAAGAGAATCGGTAACTTATTTTTGCAATACTGCATAAGTTAAGCCGTGTTGCTTTTGCTATTGGGACAGTCTGAAAAGTAAAGTTGTTTACTTACTGCATTATTTGACAGGACGTTTCTTACTGCTTTGCTGTTGTGGTCTAGACTGGAGACAGACACACAAGATGGCAATGTAAACAAGGATGAACTGTTGTTGAATGGGACAGTAATTTATTTCGTGTTAAATAAAAACTATTTAATTGATTAACGATGCATCAGAGTCATTCAAATACCCACGCTTACACAAGCTACGTATGTCAAGTTACACAAAATCTCAGACTCACCGTCGACTGTACATCAAATTAAAAATCCAGTGTGAAAAAAAGACTTGGAAGTCCACTCATTTCAGAAACGCATTCAACAACAGCTCGTCTTATTTGAAATCCAGCAATTTTTCAGTGGCAGTTTTCATAGTTCAAAACACAAATTGCAATACTGAGGTACGCATGTCTTGTTCTGTTCAAAATGAAATCCTGGGTACAATTTTCTACAGTTACAATTCCAACTTAAAGTTGAGCACAATATTGGCATTCTGTGGTTCTTGAAACGTGTATTTTTTGTGACAACTGTAACAGTTAAGTTGCACTGGGTAAGGGCTTCTGGTATGAAATAATTAATAATAATTCAACAGGAATTAACGAGTACTGTACTCGGTCTCCGT
The DNA here is from genome assembly GCF_902713425.1 of Acipenser ruthenus. Taxonomy (NCBI): domain Eukaryota; kingdom Metazoa; phylum Chordata; class Actinopteri; order Acipenseriformes; family Acipenseridae; genus Acipenser; species Acipenser ruthenus. The sequence goes on along the minus strand of NC_081193.1, from coordinate 81,005,365 downwards.
AAATTAAACACCCTAATTTTCATGCTGTATAAATACACCAATTCTTGCTCATGACCAAAATTGTACAAATCATTATAATTAAAAAAACAACATTTTGAAGATAGAATACTGACAGGAGGGGCGGGTGTTAAACACACACACACACACAATAATCTACGTGGGATAAGGGCCTCGTCCCTGTACTGTAGCATTTCTTCCTATAGTGACATAGTAATATATAATTTAAGAAAATGCACACTGTAAGTTATAAACGGTTGTCCGAAATTACTGTAGTGTGCAAGTTATTTGCTATGCAGATGTGCACTCTCCAGTAATATGTGTGTGCGTGTCTGTAGTGGGCCTGATTTAAAAAAAAATAAAAAAAACTTCACTGCGTTTCTAAAGCTCAGATGTACAAGACTAGCGACCCCCATTTTATCACCAGCTACCCAATTATGTTTAAGAAAACTCGATATCCCATATGGCACTGCGCTGGTCACGTTAACGTTACAAACGCATTAGCTGCTGTTTACAGTTAAATAGCGGTCATGAAGAAAAAGAAAAAAAAAGGTTTAATCAAACGTTAGGTAGTCAAATGCTAGCAGTGCAAATGATGTAGTGCCACATAGTACAACTGTTGAAACTTAAATTGACAGCACGGAGGCAAATGCGAATGCAGCTTATTTCAAGTATACAGTAGTATGCAAAAAAGAAAAAAAAGCCTGTTCAGTACACGTGGCTGTAAAATAAGTGCATAGTTTTCATATTTCAAAACACAAATTGCAATACTGAGGTACGCATATCTTGTTCTGTTCAAAATTAAATCCTGGGTACAATTTTCTACAGCTTGTCTTCTGTTCTACTTCTACCATTATTTACACTGTATAATATATTTAAATGTGATCATACTTCGAAGTGTTTGCTTTAATAATAGAGGATGTTGCAGATACTAAGATGGTTTGCAAACCTAAAACTTACACAGAGAAACCTATAGTGGAAAACAAATGATGTACTTTCCATTGCATATGTATACAGATATTTTAACTCGGCATTCTAGTAAAAAGAAAACTGGAAATTAAAAACAGAAAACAAAGTTTTAAGTGACAGTTAGAGCCGACAAAGACGAAAAAGATGGGAAATTGTCAAGTAAGACCGCCACAGCGCTCTTACTTCACCCATGTTCTGACAAAGCTTTCCAGCACACACTGCTTAACTAATACAGTAGGTGGCTTTACTTCAGACAACAGAGGTAGTCACCACTGGGCAGGTCAGTGGGTTGCTAAGGATTCAAAAGTTCTCTGAAACAGCCCAATACAGTAGATATCCTTTAGAAGTTTTGAAGAGTCTCTGTCCTTTGTGATTAAAACCAAAACAACTGTAGTAATGACTGTTGACTATGTGACATTTGTTTAATCTCTTAATTTTTGTAGTAATAAAAAGTAACAGCAGACACAGGGGGGTCCCCAGGACCAAGATTGAGAATCACTGATCTAAGGCATATTAAGCTGTTTCAGAGACCTTTTGAATCCTCGGCAACCCAGTGACCTGTCCAGTGGTGGTGATGTTGTCTGAGGTGAACCCACCTACTGTACCAGTTAAGCAATGTGTGCTGGAAAGCTTTGTGAGGACATGGGTGAAGTAAGAGCGCAGTGGCGGTCTTACCTGACAATTTCATGTCTTATTCGGCTTAGTCAGCTCTTACTGTCACTTAAAACATAGATTTTTGTTTTTAATAATCTATAAATTCAGGGTGTTCAAATATTAAATCCTTACAAAGTCACTTTTAGCAATCTACTTGAAAATGTTACTCATTACAGTAGGCTTACAGTATTTTTCATTTCCATTAACAATTGTCAACAGTACGTTGCAGTTATTTTTACAGTTTTCCCACTTTAAGCAATAATGAGGCACACCATTCTTTTAAAGAAATGTTTATTGAGACAAAAATTAACCAAAGTTTTGTGAATTCGTTGGGTTTTTTTTTTGGTCTAAAATAAGCCTAATTAAACCAATAGACAGAGCAAGTTCTTTAGTGTTGCTTCAGCTGGAGATGAGCCTAAAAGGAAGACCATGCTTTGTGGTACAGTAGTCTGTATTTAGTCTGTGCATTACAGAGAGCATTTGTTTGAGAATATTTAATTATTAGACCTTGCTTAACATTTGTACTAAAGTTAGAGAAACACACACCTTAATCAAAGTACGCTTGCTTGGATTGTAGTGTAGACTTCGGAGTTCATTTTAAAACATTATACATACTTGTCTGGGGTCAACTACAGTAGATTTTGTGCCTGGGGACTGTTGTAAACAGACTACAGTGTGTTAGAAATTCAAGCTCTAAAGCAGACCCCACATCATGGAGACCTTACAAGTCTACAGCTGTGATTTTACATTTCCTAAGTGTTTACAATGTTAAAAAAAGACAAAGAAGGAAGCATTGGGTGAAGAGGTTGCTTTGTTCCTAAATGAATTGCGAGTGGCTGTGCTCAATCAGCGTGTGATGGTTGATTGAATATATAAATAATCAGTTTGCATCCTTTTAAGAAGCACTGGTAGTATTTCTTACATTGCATATCCTTTTCTAGGAACGAACAATATATTGCAGTGTTAAACATACAGATCAAGGATATATTTTGCACTGAACTCAATTACATTTCCAGGCAAACTCATTTGTGCCTTAAAACAAAAAAGACTACAACAACTTGAATTGAGATTTATTTAGTTTGAAGTTGTTTATCATTCTTAATTACATAATCACTAGCAGACAACAATTGTTTAATTATCTGGCCTGTATTTAGACTGGAAGAGGGCCTGGTGTCATTTTAAGAAAAATAAACAGCATTAGTGGTAATGACTGGCTTCAGCAATTCAACATTATTGAGAAGCCAACCCACTTTTGTTCCTCCTCTTGACAGGTGACTGTGTTTTAAAACCATTTCTGAGACAGCAGTTAACAATGTGTGTGTTTCTAAACCTAGGCAGCTACAGTAGGTGCTTCTGGCAACATCATGTTGTCCACTCAAGTGTGCTCATCTTACTCTGGTTTGATACTACTGTAAGAAACTGTGTTGTATCTCCAGGTCTCAACATGAAATCCAGCAATAAAGATAGAACTTTGTAATCATTTGAACCTTTCAGTACAAGAAAGTGCACAATAATCTATACTTTCACTACAAACAACTGAAAGCACAAAAAAATAAATATCCTTTTTTTAAGTTGGATTCTGAACATCTACATGTGGAGGTTGTGTTTGAACTTGGTTGCTGCTCTCCCATGCGGCAAGAACTTCCTTCTTCCTTCTTCCTCTTTCCTCCCTCTTCTTCCTGGGAAACAACCTGCTTGTGCTCTTCTGAAATTAGCCACTAGGATTTCTTAAAGGGGTAAGCCCCAACGTCCGTACATTCAGGCAAAGGGAAAGAGAAACACCACGCAAGGTGTTGAGTGCAAATATACAACAATATGAATTAATAATTGCATTTGTTAAGACAGAATAATGTGCTTTTGTGCTTACTTGCCCTGAATTGTCACCCAATCTATAGTAGCTCAACACATTGATTATTCCTTTTTGATGCTTGGTAAAATAATTAAGATATCAAGTAGTACTTTCTATTGATCCCCCAGACAAAGTTTGTTTTATTCTAAGCCAAGTATTTTAACAAGGGGATGTTGGGCACTATTTAAGTACAGTCTTAAAAAGTTGCTTGTTTTGGCTAGATATCAAGAGCTGTACTCATGTAGAGCACATGGTACCCTGTAATCAAAAAATGTCAGTGGTTGGATTTATGGCAGGTCAGAATAACAATACTACTGTACATTGTTGGAGGCAAGTTGATAGTCTTGCAGACGTGGGCAAGAGCTATGATGTTACCAGCTACTCAATCTGATTGTATCTTTTTCTCTCATTAAGTACTTGCCGAAGCAGGTTGTAGGATGTTTTTTTGTTCAACGGTAATATTAGGGCTGACAAGCGATTAAAAAAAATAATCGCGATTAATCTTGTGATTTAAAAACATTAATCTTAGTTAATCTTGGTTTTAATCACATATTTAATTGATACAATTACTGCATCCATCTCATTCATTTGTTTTATTACTGTTAATAATAATAATGAGTGTAAAGAGTTTAAAAAAAAAAAAAAAGAAATGGAGCGCTGGTTTAAAGAAAAGCACCTTTTTCTTCTGCTGCAGCAAAAACTTCACGTCAGGCAATGGCAAAAGCAATGGAGAGTGCTCTGTCTCACAGTGATGAACAGCTGTTAGATCTCCTGACAGCATCTTATTTTAAAGCAACACCAGTGTGAATGATGATGCAGTAAAATATATATATATAGTTTTGTATATGCAAAAGTGCCTTTTTTTTTTTTGCCATTCCCACCTAAAATTTTGGATTCCCCCCATTGGCTGCAACATAGGGGGGAAATCCCCCCAGCACACAGAAATGAAATTCAAGCCCTGGGCAATGTACAGCATATTTTATTACAACTTAATTTATTTTTTTTTAAGGTGCATTTAAGCCTCCTGCTGTTCCTGCATCGATTGGCAGAAGAATCCAGAGCGAAAGCTTTTGAAAACAGGAGCTCAACCATTAAACCAGATCACGTGTTGAAAGTAGCAAAGGTAACTTTTCTAACCATATTTGTAAATCCCTTTTGTGAAGTTTATGTACTGTCTTTGGAACGTGTAGCGTTGATGTTGTGCCAGTTGCCATTGCCCAGTGCATCTCTATAATGTCAATGTTAAGTGTGTATGGAGGATAGCGGTTCTCAAACCAAAAGATTTGGTGGCTGCACAATGTGGTCACCAACACCAATTGTTGGCACCTCTCTATACTTTATTATGGCTGGCAAATCAAAGTTACAATATCATGACAAAGATGCAGCAAGCGTAATCGGAATCCCATAGAACTCATTCTTCAAGTGGTAAAAAAACAATGATGATGCCCTGTCACATGGCTAGCTGAGTGGTGACGTCAGAACCAGGAAATGAATACACAGAGAACAGATGAGGTGAAATGATGAAAGCGCTGTTGCGCGGTTTATTATAAATAAAAGGTTTAAACAAACAGAAGACAGGACACGGCACTTTAAGCCAAAAATAAATAGACAAACAAAACGGACTAACACTTAACAAACGGTGCACGGACAGACACACAAACAAACACGGTGAGTTTAAACAGTTGTTATTCTTCTTCTTTTTATTCTCGTTTATTTTACCTCCTCCACACCCGTTCTCCACTCACCGAACACAACCCTGAGTGAGTAAAACGTGCATCTATATATACTGTTGTTTCGGGATTCAATTACTAATTAATTATTCACTTGAATCCCAGCACGTGAATTAATTATGTGCAACCTCGTGCTCACATATTAAATACTTTAAATGCACGTGAAGTGATGTGCAATCCTCGTGCTTAAATACAACTATATATTTTAAATAACTCGTGCTGCACACACCCATTTATATCCCGTGCAGCCAACTACAATACACCAACATTAACACACGCAACATACAACACAGAAAAGCACACAGGGGCGGGGCACATTGCCACATGCCCTTACTAATAATCTTCTTGATAATGGTATGAAAGAAAATTGCACATGGGGTTTAAGCCTCCAAATAGCAATCGATTAATTGGGCACATAAAATATAATCGTTCAGAATAATATTGATGATTGTACTCGGTGTCACCCACAGTCTGTCGACCTACACTGCAACCAGGACAGAGTGTCTGTTTTTTAAAAAAAAAAAATTTACATCGAATACACAGAAGGCACGTACTTGCAAAGCATTTTAAAAACAGATTTGCTGGTAGGATGGGACCAGCAAATTAGATAATAGGTGACACGCCCTCTGCTTGTCTTTGGCAGAAATACTGTAAAAAGCGAGGTAGGGCGTTAGGTGCAGTTTTGTTGATCAACTTAAATGTTATGAACTATGCACATTACAAAAAAATGTAATTATTTAATCTATTATCCAGTATGAGTAATGGAATCGATAACAAAAATGATTTCCACATTTTTTTCACAACAGAACACCTCGTAGAATATAATAATTACAAAAAATAATTATTGGTGTTAATAACAAAATACACCTGCAACAATAAGAAATTGTGTGTGTGTGTGTGTGTGTCTATATATATATATATATATATATATATATATATATATATATATATATATATATATATATATATATATATATATATATATATATATACACACAGTATACACACACCATTGTATTTGAGAAATGGGTTCACATGTGCAGAGTGATGCAAACAAAAAGCTAGACACTTGCCTCTAGCAGCCAAGGTAGTTGTAATGTGGGATTCACAAGTAGTCATTGGTACCTATGTGGCTATTAATATGTGGCAACACACAATAAAGCAACATTGAATAGATTAATGTGAATCTTTACTTGATGCTCATTAGTCAGTGAATTTCTGATAATAAATTGCTGATTTTAATTAAATTGTAAAGGTTTCTTTCTGTCTGTATTTACTTAATGGCATCAAAGGCGGTACACAGTACAAGCTGTACAATTCTAGTTAGTCATGATATTTTTTTACATCTTCAGCCTTTCCGTACCAGGTGGGTTATGTCGCAGATATTTCCCAGATTTTCTGCTTGTGATTTTATACGGTTATTGAAATGAATGTTAATTATTATTGTGTGAGGCCTTATTTGGGATGTGTGTGTGTTGGACAAAGATTACAACGTGATGTAGTTATGCAGGTCTTGAGTTTTATTTATTTATTTTTTCTTTCAATGACAGCGAGCCTTCAGTCTTAAACCAGAATTATTTGATCGCAGAACACCACCACTGCGTGACTGTTTCCCAATATTATTATTAGACACAGACCACTTGGCTATTGCTTCTGTTATTCTCTATGGAGGATTTGGCATTTAAACAGTTTTGAATTGCATTGATCTTAATAGTGTGTGCTGTAATGTAGAAGAAACCATTACAGTTGCATATACGTAAGCATTTATGGTTTTGCTTGCAGTTTACTAGACAAGACAATGAGTAAATGCCTGTACACCGATTAATGCACTAGCCAAAATGTCTCCTTGATTTTAGTTTTGTTTGGTTAATTAACTATGTGTTAACATGCAGTACTGCAGTAAAGCACATACTGTGTTTTGGTTCAGTACATAGCAAACTGTTTCAAACATTCCTAACAGTTCATTGAATTGGTTAATTACATATTTGGTTGTATTATTGCAAATAATTGGGTAATTAAGAACACCTGTAAGTGTTGGTGGGCCTTTAAAAACCCTGGGTGTTTGTCTGTTTAGTTGAAGGTGTTTAGGAGAGTGTATGGAGACGAGAGTGAAGAAGAAACAAAGAAAAGGTATTTTGGAAAGAGATCTTTATTTTTAGACAGTTTTGTTATTAAATATACATGCCACTGCGTTCTACTGCATCCTGGTGTTGGACATTTTATTATTTAAAGAAAAACAGAGTTTTGGGAAGTCAGTTGTTGGGATTAATAAAGCATATATGTATGTGTATATATAAATATGTGTGTGTCTATATATAGCACACACACAGTAGGCGTTTTTAATTTGTTATGTTTTCCAGAATTACATTTTTTTTCTTTGTGTTTGTACTTTTTCAATCCGAACACAATAATGACCAGAAAAGCCATTAGGTACAGTCAAATGTAAGCCTTTAGCAGGTGAGTGTTTACTGCCATCCTTGTAGCAATTTTGTTAAGAACATTTTAAGGAACTGAAAATTTGAATGCAGAGCCATGTGGAGAAATTCCAGGAATGATGGTGTCTGGGGACATTTATTTTATGCATAACAATACAAATCACTGTATGATCATGTAAAAACATTTTTAGATGTCAACTCATTTCCTACATGTCGGGCGTAATTTGATATAGTTTAAATGTTTGATTAGACTCAGATTTTAAACACGCAAGATACAAAATAATACAATATGAGGTAAGTAAGGAGCTGCATCAGATAGTTTGTTTCTTTTATATTGCAGTGTGACAAGGTACACCCCGCCCCTGTGCGTATTTTGTGTTGTGTTATTATTTAAAATGAATGTTTGGTGTGCACGGGTGTTTTAAGTTGGCAGGGAAGGATTAATTATCTTCCCTGCCAAAGTATTTCACGTGCCTGGTCCCGAGTTTGAATGATTTATCAAGCAATCGAGTCCAGGCACAGCTGCATAAGTCTATAAAAGTAAAACAATTGCTACTCATGCTGGCTTTAAACCAGCACAATACTTGTTTGTTCAGTGACTGTTTTGGCCACCATGCCTTTTTGTTTTGTGAAGTGTTTCTGTTTTGTTTAAATATTTTATTTTGTTTAGTACACACGCACCAGTGCTTCATACCTCGCAGTATTGTTGTCTGTCTGTTCCTGGTCTGACATCACCACAAAACCATGTGTGACGTGCAGTTATTTCAATAGATTGATCGATACTGTAAGTACAGGATAGAGTGTATCTGTACTATATTTAACCCAAATGCCTCTGTTTCTGTTGTAGGGTGTTCTGAGGAGAGCCAGAGGATGAGGAAAACCTTCCTGGGAGGGTTTGGAGGTTCAAATAAACTCACACTGTGCCATTGTCTATTCGAAGACTATCTGCTACAGCATTTAAAACTCTTAAAATGTTCTTCTCGTTTTATTGTTTTTTTCTGCTCTAATAGATTGATTGACAGTGGTGCACAGCCACTTTGCTTACTGTACTTGTGTCTGTATTGTCAGCAATGAGGCTACAGGATTTTGTCTGGCTATCTGATATGTTCTGCAGTGTTCAGAGTTCATTTAAAACTGTTCCTAATTCTCCTTTGACTTATATTCTGTAAAACAAGTCTCTGTTTATAACTACCCATTTTACTTGTTTCACATTAGGTTAACTAGTATATTCCTGCTGTTAATGTGCATTGTAAAATGTAATGCATTGCTACTTCCTTGCTCTCACCAACTTTAAGGAGGCTTTGAATTATTTAATAAACTATTTTATCATATTGAATTAGGATATTAATATTTACAATCTGATTAGCTTTTCCAATTGTTGAATTTATTTGCCAAATACCTTGGATATTTACCCAGAAGAAAACAAATGATTAATATTTTGGATTGTTTTGTATGTTTTCAATTTTGTTATCTAACCTAGTTGCATAATATTTAACATTGTGCTGAACATAAAAATAAGTTCCTTTTTTTTTTAAATAGAAAAAAGTATTCTGTTCATGGTGACCTCAACACTACATCTCTGGAGAACCATACAACTTCAGTAGTAAGAATTTGTCAACAGCATTTTAAATAGTTTATTCTGTTAAGTTTCCTTTTTATATATCAAAACAATTGTCTGGATTAACCTTAAAATGAGATAAATAACATTTAACAAGCAACTTGCAACTAAACTACTGTTTGATATGCTGCATGATTAAATCAATACAACAGTTCTGTTTTTAAACAGCAGGTGGCAATAATTCTGAGGCTGTCAAACTAAATTGTATAATGCCAGTATTGCATATCCTAGTACTGTATACTCTCAGTTGTCCTATTTAGGAAACCATTGTTTTGTAATACTTAGTTTTGCTTTATGTAAAACATCCTTGTATGAGAAAAGCTGTACTGAAAGTTAAAATCTTATTGAAGTTTCTACTGATTCATTTGTATATAAGTGCAACAGTCTATTTTATTTTTTTCAACGTATGAGTGATACAGTTCTAGTTGAAGAACTGTACACATTTATTGGCCTGGAAGCAATCTAGAGGTAAACAACAGTTTTCTTTCTCCTTTTGCCATTCATTCTTTTATATGTGTTTTTATATATCCCTGTAATGCCTTTAGAAGTCCTAAATATATTAAGTGGAATCCCTCTAGTTACTATTAAGACTACCAAAGGGGTTGAGTAAATGGGAGATATTCCTTCTGCTGTTGTGCATCTGTAATTACATAGTCCAAGTGCCAAATGGTAAAAGGGGCCAAAATCTGGGGTTTTGTGACCCATCCCATGTAGAAGCATTCTTCATGTGTGATGTGTTAGGGGGCCTCTAGAGGTTCTTGGAAAGCTATGTTGCTGGACTCAGAGTGGCCACTTCCTGTGAAATGTAATGTTTTAAAATGGTGGAGCTGATCGCACCTCTGTTTTTTCCCTTATAACTTCATAACAAATTGTGATTCCAAAGTTATTTTATTCAGGTGACTTTACCACACTGGGAGATGTGTTAATTACCCCAGTGCTAGTTGATCACATGGTGTTAATGGATTCAAAACACCATTATGTTTCTCTTCTGAGGTGATTTTGCTGACTTTTAAGCAGTATCATGGAATTGGTGAAAGAGACTGTCTTTCAGAACTTTCATCATAATCTGCTATGGAGCTTCAAATTATATATATATATGGATGAAAGCTATATTTGCATTCTGAGCCATTTGAAAAAAGGCATAATAACACAGTAGTGATGTCAAAAAGTGATAATTCCTTTAGAGGAAAATATACTTGAACTTTGACCCAGTCGACTCCTTGAGACCATCACTCAATTGAAACACAAAATGTTTCATTTTCAATCACTCGACAACACCCACAGTACAGAAATGTTCATTAATGATCAACAAAATGAGAATACGTTAAACTAAATTTGTAAAGCTGGTACATTCGTATTTCAGAAAAACTGGAGAGTAAAGGGAAATTAAAACAAGGTAAAGGCAATCATCCAAGTAAAGCTGAAGCACTAACGGATAACGACACAGAATGTCTGTACAGCACTGAAACACTGCGTTTAAAAAAAAAAAACAAAAAAAAAAACTGTACTTCTGAACCTTGTCTTCTTTACTATTAGCATCACAAGGGCATCCATGTATTATAAAAAATAATAGATGGGCCTCTTCAGTGAATTACAGGAAAACAATTCCATCTCGGATTTCTGTGACAGTTTATAAATTACTTGACCTTAGGTCTGTAATTTATGACATTAGACACCCTAGATGGAATTATTTTCATGTACCTCACTGAAGCCTATCTATCTGTATACATTTTACATTCTGTATTTCTTATTTTCATACTCCTAAAGTCTCATTCTACTAAACAAAACGTGCATGTGTAAATGCTGAACTATTGTCAAACTGGGTGTGAGTGGTTTGGGAATTTTGGTGAATTTGAATTGTAACTGCTTTTTGAGTACTGTATATTTCAGATCAGTAACTACTGAGCTCTACAGTGTCGGGTGATTTTATAGTAACTTTTATAGTTAGATTGTCTGCATGTTTCTATTTTTTCAATTTTATTTATGCTTGTGTCTACAAACTTACAATCTTTTGAGGAGTGTCCAATAATTGCCATTTTAGTGACTCAAATTCAACGCTTGTGTCCAATGAATTTCCAACTTCCACGTTTTCACTCAAAACGTGCTTATAAGGACACATTTTACTTTTTTTCTGCAAGTACAGATAAATAAAATATATATTTTTTGTTGTTCATTTTAGAACATGAAAAATGTGTTCAGTAATTGTATTCAAATTAATTAATACTTTACTGAAAAGGTAAATATTGGCACACCCCTAATTTTATACACGTTTTGTTTAGAATGGCAGACTTTTAGACTATGAATTAGCAATACATCAGAATAAACTAGAACCAAAGATTGTGATGAAAGTTTAACTAAATTTCCTGCTTTTTTCATGGTACTACTTAAAATTAGCAGACATCCTCACGAAAGGGCAACATAATGGTGTATTGGATGTTAACACCGTTCCATCAGCTTGTACGGGGGTAACTGTGGTAGGCCGATATCATCTTTGTTGTGAAGTTATAAGGGGAAAAAACAGTGAGGTGTGCTCGGCTCTGCAATTCTGAAAAACCTTCACAGCAAGTGTCCACTTTCAGATGCTGGCAAGAAGGCTTCCTAAGAACCTCTAGAGGCCCTCTAACACATTACGCAAGCCAACTTTTCTACATGTGGTGGGTCATAAAATCACATTTGACCTGATTTGGCATTCAGAATTCCAATGTCTGTTATCACACATCAAAATCAGCTGCAGTACCAGCAGTTTGCAATAAGTGTTGGACATTCTTACCCAAAAATCCCACATTGGATTGGAATATCATCATAGAAACCCATATGTAGTGTTTACTGCAGGAAAACAATAAATCTGGTGTTTGAAGACAATGTACATATCCTCTTGCAACCCAAGGTGTCTATGGAGCGCGTTTTGTAGTATAGTAGTAGCAGATTTATTGGCCCAAAGGCAATTTAAACAAGGTATGTGTTGTAAGTAACATAACATACATAACCCCCACCAAGGATATACATCCAATCTGGTTTCAATGCAGAAAAAAGTTGATTTTGCTTATGTACTATTCAACCCATAACAAATGCTATTGCTTAGCTCCCTCAGTGTCAACAAGGAAGTGATGCAACTGTTATCTTCATATCTGAGCAAAGCATTTGACGTGTGCAAAATAGGACAGGTTCATATTAAAGAATCAGCCATGTAAAGATGTGATTATATGCACAAAAAAATGTGTTGACCATTTAGTGACTACCTGTTTCTTACAAAAATACAATACACATAATGAATTTTGTTAGTGTCTACTGCAAAATGGAAATTACATCATCTGAAAACAGCTGTGGCGATACCCCCATTTTCATGCATATATAGACAGTTTTATCCACTCTAGAGTTTTGTCTAGTGTCACTATTAAACAGCCAAATTAGTATAAAGTGACCACCCATGTAATTGATGCCTACAAAAGAAGCCAAGTTAATTCAGGGATAAACAAAATAATCCACTATTTTCAATGAGAAACTGGATAACACAGATTCAGCACTTCTCTTTATTACATTAGTTAAGTTAGATTGATGTAATTGAACTGGCTAGTTGGGTATATAAAATGCTGCTTGTATCTATAGCATTTCACATGGAGTACATACAGCAGGGGCCAATTGAATTGCATATAACACCATTAAGTGTAATACTTATATAGACACATTATCTGGGAAAGCTGCCAGATTCAGATCCCTTTTGCTGAAAAAAAATAACTTTTTTATCCAACATAAAACAGTTTATGAACATTCTTATTTTTAGAAAGTGAACACTTAAGACAGACACCACCCCTTTGCACAAGGATAGACTCTTGTAGATCTTGAAATGAGGTACTGTTTCCAAAATAAAGATACAGCACATTTATTTCTATATTTATGGATATGTGCTCATTCTTCGAGTATCCAATAACATTGCAGATGTTTTTTTTTTTTTTTTTTCCTTTCTTGTACAGAGCCTTCTGTTATTATTTGCAGTACCAATGTTGTGAAAATAATGCAGTGTGCCCTCGTTGGCTGTCTCAAGAGACTAGAGAAGGAGGTGAGCTCTTGAGCCAACATGTGTAACAGCTTATACTAATTTCTAAGGAGCAAGGAAACGTTTTTATTAGGATTTTATAAATGATAGAAATTCTGGGTTTACGCAACACTCAAATTGAAAACTTTGTAAAAATGACCTTTTAAAAACACAAAACAATCCACAGGAATGAATTATTTCTTCATTTTAAGTGGTGGGTCAAGCTGCACAATGATAAATTATTTGTTAATAAAGCCAAAGAATTTAAATGAATACCTACAGCAATCCTGAGAAGTATTTGTTATAAATCTGCACTTCCTATAAATAACATTATTTTTGAAGAGTATATTAACTTGATATGCATTTGGTTTAGTAATTAGATATTACTAACTGCTCTCTTAGACCAGGCATGCTTGTAAAGTAATTTCAGTAACACATTAATTGTATTCCTAAAACGACAGGGTCCCTGTTCTGTTGTTTTTAGTTACTTCATCGTAATGAATGTGTATTGCGCTATTGCACAAATTAAACAGGACTAAAGTGCAATTACGAAAGCAGTGTTTAAATCATTAAAACAGTTCTCGCAAAGATTATGAAAATCAACATAACAGTTCATGTAGGTCTCCAGCATATTGTAAAACACTAAGGAGGGTCATGTTTTAATGACGGCAGTACATTAAACTACAGTCCATAATACAGTGAAAACTACACACACACAGAAGAATCAATATGACATGCATGGTAAGCTATCATTGTGGTCTCCCCTTGCAGATAAATCTTGATTAAATAACAGCTTCCCCTCTAACTGCATCTATTAATGGAAGAAATACATGTAACATTTTCAAACGAATAAAAACATATTTACATTTTGATAACAAGCTATGTGTCTATTGAAATGTGTATACAAATATAAATGGAAAGTGAAAACAATCCTGTCTTTCCATGCCACCCCAGAGCCCACAACATGTTTGCAGTGCCAGCTGAGGGAAGAGGGCAAGGCTTATTTCATCAGATGCTTACCAGAATTATCTCAGGGTTACTGCAGTCATTGTAGCCAATGGAAAACCAACCCCATACTAAAATAGACCTATAAAGGATTATGTATTGCATACCACATTTAGAGCACTGGGTGCCCTCCCTGGTTTCCAACACTTCTTTTCCCATTACTTTAGAGAAGATTGATTTTAGTCTTATCACATCATAAAACGTTATCCTTAAAACCACATGCTTTGGCAAAATTCAGCCTGACTTGTTTTGGTCTTGATGAATTATTTTTACTTTCCTCAATGACACCGTAGCCACAATATTGCAAGCTAAAATACAATGGGCACTCGCAGTAGCATTAGCATTGATTTTAGGATTGGTTTTTAACTTCAAATTTACCCAACAGCAAGTGTTTGCAGACCATCACAGGCCTCCTGGAACTTGTTATATACAGTACTGGAGTGTACTTGGAAAATTCCACACTTGACCCCTCAATAAAGGCGATCATGTGAAAAAGCAGGAACTCAAATTGAGCAGCATACTAGGTGTTGAAATCCTTTACATTTTTAGTTACTAATAAGAAGCCACCAGACAGTTCACGAGAAATTCAAACAAACCAGTGCCATATTCTGATAGTAGAGGGGGAGCAGAGGAAGAAAGGAGGGGTGCTCCGTCTCCCTAATGTGCACAGGGCATGAGATATGAGTAATTAAAAGGGATAGAAGATCGCTCAGACCCTTGCCCAGGAGAGAGCTATCTTTCTCAGCTACACTTTCCCAGAGGACCCGGCGGTGGTTGACGGTTCCAACACAAAATGGACAGATAATGTTACAGTGAGTTTTATGGAGGTCCAATTAAATAGACATATGTCTTGGGTTACTAAAGATTATGAGCAAGACTGCTGCTTCACAAACAGATTTTTTCTCACAAATAAAGATCGGACCCTCACGACAAATAATCTTTTATCGCAAGGCCAATTATTTTTTCGTGATCAAACATCTAACTTGAGCTGTACTGCACATGCTCAAAACCTCAAATTTCAAATCCTTATAACTCATGAACAGATTAAAGTTTTTTCATGAAACAAGCAAAAGGCACTATTCTAGACCAGGCCCTTTGTAACCTGGAAATTTCAGGCCAAAATAACAAGCTGTTTGGGTACTGGAGTGTGACAAAAACAGCATTTTGTCACTATTGGGCCACAAATGGGCCACATCAAGTAATCTAACCCATGAGACCACACATGCAATATTCATTGCATACAACATCCATTGAGCGGGATTAAAGTTATTATAGTACACATTAAATTAAAATGCCTACTCAACCCTAACGATAGTGGCACAATTGTGCCACAATAATAATTTGAGTTAAGGTGTTTATAAGAAAACACTAGACACCCACACACCACATGCAGAAGAATGTATAGTTAAGAGGGCCTCCAATAATCTAATGTACATATAAAAAGTTACACATTTTAGCAATATTCATGTGAGATTAATTATTACCCCAGCTGGAAGAACTGCTGTATAATCAGCATTACTCATACATTGTTTTTTTGTTTTTTTTATGAATGCGTCTCTGGATCTCAACAGAAGTTTTGTTTGTACACGGCCCACAAATGGATCTAAAGCCGTTGGGGAAAACATCAACGCTAATAAAAGAGAAACAAAATAAATAATAACAGATTTAACAGCCTGTTTTATTGTTAGCGCAGTACATTTAAAAAGAAAGTCAAATTCAATTGATTCAATATGAGTTTTAGGAGAATTTGCCAATTATTTAGCCCTTAGGTTCAGAACAGTATTGTACAGGTCTTGTCAACGTCATCCTAGTTCTCTTTGCCTCAGACTCAATGAGTTATGCCAGAATTCCACATCCACTGATGTTAACTCACCTTTCCCATCAGGGCCTATATAACTTCGTACCTCTCTTCTTTTAGAGCCTTTGTCGTCATCCAGGCTGCATTTTGTGTCTGGACGCTCTTCATGAACTGTCCTGCAAGATATATCCTATCTAATGACATTATGTCACATTAACCCACATATCTTTTTCCTAAATCTGAAAGATGTGTTACCCAACAAAGGTGCTTTTACATCATGTTTGTGACAACAACTTACAGTCATCAGGTTTGCCATCAAATTAAAAAAAAAATAATAATGATGCACCTCATAAAGTCTAATAAAGATAATTGTCAGTTTTCCTAATAGTATTGGGGAATAAATAATCAAACACATACAGTACATCACAAATGCAACACATGGCAAGTTTAGGAGTAGGCTCACTGAAAACTAACTTTCAAAAGTAAGTTACTCCAAATGTAAGTTCATGATGTTTGCAGTCAATTGACCTGGGTGGTTATGAATTATTTTGCTCATTCATTTTGTATGCAGCTTTTGTACCTGGCTCTGAGCCAATCCTAACTGCTTGTCATTGAACAGACTTCCTCGTTACATTTAAGTCATGGGACCTACTGTACATATATAGAGAAGGAGGAGATGAGGCCAGTGGAGTTGAAAGGTCTAATTGTCACATGATTTAAATGGAATGAGAAAAATAATGATTACTCAAAGCAACAGGACCCAGAAACACATGATTGTGAGCATTATAAAAAGTAAAGGGAATGTAAAAAAACAACCCCAGGGGCATTTGAAGCTACTTTCTATATAAAGTTAGTGGGGGTATGTTAGTTAAAAAAAAATATATATATATATATATTCTATATAAAAATGAATGGGTTGACATATGCATTTTACAAAGAACTGCCATTCTCTATAATGTTTAACCAAGTGAAATGTATTGTTTTTCTAAATATACCCATTTCTATAAAATACATGTGGATGTAACATTTGTTTTTAATCCCAGTTTCCTTAGCGAGTGAAAATCGTCACTAATGTACACCGAGCCATTGCAGAATAGAAATTAGACATGATACAAGAAAACTGTGCCGTAACTCCCACGTGTTAAACTGTAGCTGATATTGGTAGGAACAAGGGATAAGTTGAACAAACCCATTGCACATTTAAATGGCCCCAACTGTAAAAGTCACATTACTGGCAGCTGCAATGCAGGGTTGAATGCAGTAAAATAACTGTTTTACTGCATAATAATTTTTGTCAAGTACTGTTTATCTACCAGTGATTTATACTTCATAAATACCAGTTTTATCAGACTATTTTTAAGGTGCAATAATTAATTTTCATAGTGCCTTATTCTTGAGACAAAGCCCACTTTGCGTCCCATTTTGTATTGCATTTAGGTTCTGCCTCCTTCCCATAATATTCTAAATGCTGACTGCCATGCAAATAGAATGTTGGTGCTCCTGCAATTACTAGTTTCATATTGCCTTATTAAAATGTTTGTTAGAGCATTTACAAGCACACGACATAAAATATACATTCGTGGATGGGATTTCAGAAAAAGTAGATGCTTGAGAGTTTGTCATGATTTTGTATTCAGTTTCAGAACTGGGGACTTGAGGGAGGGTGGATGTGTTTTAAGGAAGGGAGGAGGTGGACGTTGGGGCCATTTGTGCTGTGCACAAGGGGGGTATATGTGGCAGGGCAGGGCCCTGCCTGTAAATAATATTGTTTGTGGTGTTTTGGTGGTGGTTGGCAGGGATGGGGTTAATTTCCTATCCCTGCCAAAAACATGTGAGAATGTGGCTGGAGCCTTTATTGAATAATTGATGATTAATTAGACTCCAGCCACGTGTTTGTTTGTTTGTTTGTGTAGTGTAGTGTAGTGTAGTGTAGTGTAGTGTAGTGTAGTGTAGTGTTATTGTGTCTTTGGATCTGTGTTTTTGTTAGTAGTGAATGCTAATACCCAGCCTACATTTTTGTATTTTGTTTAAACCTTTATTTTGGCCCGTGTGCCTTTTTGTTTTATATTTTGTATTTTTGTTTGTTTATTAAATGTGCGTGTGAGTGCTTAATTGCAGCTTTCCTTGTCTCTGAGTCTGTCCCTGACGATACCATCTGGGCCCGCCTGGCTACCCTGTCACATATGGTGGATCGCGCCCCCTGGAGTGGGACTGTAAAAAAAAATGGGAAGGAAAAGCAACACCTGGAGCAACAACAGCAGCGCAAGAGGCGGTGGTTGCATATTCCAACTCTGCTGGGACCCCCGGACTGGGCAGCCGAACAATAACAGTGGAGGACTGAAGGGACCCGTCCATCTCCAGCACCCAAGAGGGGGGATGCCGAGTGTCCACAGCCCAAGAGGGGGGAGGCCGAGCATCCACAACCCCAGGGGGGAAGCACCAGTCTCCAGTGAGCGAGGGAGAGCCACGCCAGTCTCCAGTGAGCGAGGGAGAGCCACGCTAGTCTCCAGTGAGCGAGGGAGAGTCACGCCAGTCTCCAGAGATAGAGGGAGAGCCGCGCCAGTCTCCAGTGAGCAAGGGAGAGCTGCGCCAGTCTCCAGTGAGCGAGAGAGAGCCGTGCCAGTCTCCAGTGAGCGAGGGAGAGCCGTGCCAGTCTCCAGTGACCGAGGGAGAGCCCCCACTAACTCCAAAGCTTTATCCAAATAAGGCGGCTTTGAAATAAGCCGTTAGTTAGGCTGAACCTCAAAACTGGTATTAGATGAGCCTCAAAGGAAAAGCAGGAAAGCAACTGATACATTGAAATTGGACTAATATCAGTAAGACAGTTATGCAAACCTTTAGTGGGCCAGAGTACAGGAATACCATTGGTAGGCTTCATCCAAGTTACAGTTTAGGCAGTAAGGTTCAGTTCTCCCCATATATAACTCTGTAGTCTGGTGCCGTAAATTAAAATATTTGTTTTTGGCTCATTAATGAGAGTGCAAGTGCTAGTGGAATGGCGTTATGGGAAAATCAGTCATGACCATATTTTCTTATAACAATTTAAACAGTATATACAGTATATAACAAGGGAGCACAGGGCAAAAATGTAGCACCTGCGGTTTCAAATTGGGATTGGTTGTACGATAGCTTCTTTGACAATCAGGGGTGCAATGTATAGTGGATTTTAGAACTGGGCACTTGAAGAAAGTTACACTGGGAGTGATCTGCACATCTGGCAGTAATAGAAGGCTTCTGACTTGAGTGTTTCATTGCAGGATACATCTTTGTTTCATGACTCTCACCACTACCTCATGCTCCGCTACAACTCTTTACACTGGGCATTGTTAGCGGTACCAGATGTTTATCACTAAACAGTGATTGAAGAAAATTATTCAAACGCTCCTGTTTAATGAAGGAAACTTCAAAGTTTCTTACAACAAAGTCGACCTAAAACTCAACGCATGGCAAGACTTCATAAAAATGTTGCAATCATTCTAAGTCTTAAATTGTTCAATTGAATACTCCTGGCCCGTGGCCTTATCTTTACCCATGCCATAATAACACACTAATGGCAGGTTTCAGAAAAGCAAAATGGTGGCCAAGTCACCCTTCCCCCCCCCCCCCCCCCCCCCCACCAGGTGTGACATGTTCTGGACTGCGGCTTGGAAATGGATTATTATGGTATTGTGTCTAGTTACTTATCCATAGACCATCTTTTATGGATATGATCGATGAGTCAGGATCTGCAGGGAGGGAGAGAGGGGGAGGGGGTGGTGGTTATGGTCTTGTACTTTGTAGCTATTGTAAGGAGTAGCAAAACTATTTTTTAATAGCCTTGTCCTCAATCAGACCCTGAATGACATGACTAGAACTATTTAATACATCTGACATGGTCCTTTAGTAATAAAGCCTGCCTTATTAGCGTGCTCTTATAAAAATGAACCGGTTAAAGACTGGTTCACATGCATTTCATAAGTACAACTAGCTATTCATTACTTTTCATGCCTGACACAAGGTTTTAAAAACTTCGCTCTGTTCTCCCTGAGCCAGGGCAGGAGTTTGCCAGTCGAGCTGGGATGCTAAGTGAAACTGAAGGCATTTAAACCAAAACTTGTGACTGAAAGAAAAAACTGACAGTATGAATAAAGGAATCCTGCACACTGCCTTTCAACGTGGAACTGTTTTGATGGTAAAACTCTGAAGAAAGAAATCTGCTCAACACATTGGTCCCTATTTTACAGAGGCTGGTGCTATGTACAACTTTGCACCAAATATTGACTCGTTCATGCGAGCAGTTTACTAACGGACAGAGGGAAAATGTACCATTGAGTCTTTGTTCCAACCATGCTCTAAATAGTCCCATCCAGGTTCTAAAATGGATCAGAACTTTATTGTGCAGATTAAATCTGAAATGGAATTGAATGGTCCTTTAGGACCAATGTTGCTCATCCCTGAATAAAATATTATAATGCCAATTGATATGCATTAATATTCATGCCTGTTTATTGCCATTATTTTGCGTCGAGGTTTGGTGAAGGTGCCATAGCAACGCAACAACAGTATAAACCATTGGTAGAATGATGCCACAGTGGTAATATTCTCACATTTTGGCATACAACTACACTATTAATGCATTGCTATACTATGGTATCATATCAGGACCACTGTTATATTTGTTCACATCCATTATGTTTGCATTTCTGGTAATGGTCTAGTTCACTGCTTTTGCAAGGGTGACTTCTGGGTAATACTATACAGCATTTTATGACAGGTGACATCTCTCTACATTTCCAAATCCTGTTATCCTTCGATAAAAAGATACAGTACAGTTTGAAGAAACAAAGAACTGCAAAATTACTGTGCAACACTATGGTAAAGGAGATTATTAATTATTCACAAATCTGGTTGTAATGAATGTCAGGGAATAATTGAAGTACTCTCTCCATCATAACTTTGTGCTTTAGTAATGAAGCAAATATGAAATTCAAAGTAGACAGTAATACAATTCCGTCAATCAGTGTAAATGAATAGCCCCAAAATAATATTTCAATTACGTATGGGTATCAGAGCTGAATTACAGTCCCAACTATTTTACGCTGGTCAAGTACAGGCTCACACTCATGCCGTGTGATTTAATCGAATGTGTAGCTTACGTCCAGAGCCACTGCAATCTGAGTAATTATTATTGTCATCATTTTCTGAGTCAGAGGTGTTTTCGTATTGTTTGGAAAGGTCAGTACATCTACATCACTTGTGAAAACATCTGCTTCAGCTGGTTATTAGTTTAAGTTAGGAAATAACTCAATTAAAAACAACCCACTCATGGAATTACTTGCCTGACACATCAATCAGAGAGAGTATCTTACCCATTCAGGTTGGTGATGACATGCAGTATTTATTTAAACTATATATATATATATATATATATATATATATATATATATATATATATATATATATATATATATATATATGTGCCTGTAATTTTTTCAGGATCAAGTGATAATGTTCATAAGGTGTTGGTGGTTCAGTTAGTAGCACATTCTCCTATTGTGTGGGCGGAATATTCACAGGTCTGAAGAACATATGAGTATTACATCTTCCAACACCTAACACTAGTGTGTGGGGATTCTGTCTGAGGTGCTAGCCTTTAGATAGGAAGGAGAGCAGATGCTTCATTTTTGCTTTGTTGAAACTGAAAAGACCACAGGCTAAATCCACTATTACTTGATTGCAATGTTTGCAAAGTTTTATCGGCAGGGGCAGTCTGCAATATTTTGAATACTATAGTTCCTTCTCAAAGTCTTCACTGAAAAACCAGCAACAAACAACTAAGGTTTTTAATAACTCTTACATTAAATAAGAACGGGACATTATGCAGGAATACAGTTAAGGAAAAGTTGATGTTCTTATTCTGTTATTAGCACAATACTTTGTGTACTTTGCCAGGTAGTTCAGATTTTATTTTTTAGGAGACTCACCTCCCAAATTACTAGAATTATGACCCACACAGTTAAGAACATAAGAAAAAAGAAGAACATAAGAAAGTTTACAAACGAGAGGAGGCCATTCAGCCCATCTTGCTCGTTTGGTTGTTAGTATCTTATTGATCCCAGAATCTCATCAAGCAGCTTCTTGAAGGATCCCAGGGTGTCAGCTTCAACAACATTACTGACATTACATTTTGAATGCTTGAATCAGATCACCGCGTAGTCTTCTTTGTTCAAGACTGAATAGAATCAATTCTTTTAGCCTGTCTGCATATGACATGCCTTTTAAACCCGGGATAATTCTGGTTGCTCTTCTTTGCACTCTTTCTAGAGCAGCAATATCCTTTTTGTAACGAGGTGACCAGAACTGAACACAATATTCTAGGTGAGGTCTTACTAATGCATTGTAAAGTTACTTCACTAGATTTAACATTACTTCACTAGATTTAAATTCAACACTTCTCACAATATATCTGAGCATCTTGTTGGCCTTTTTTATAGCTTCCCCACATTGTCTAGATGAAGACATTTCTGAGTCAACATAAACTGTAAGAAAAGAAAAAGCCCATGTTTGGAGGTTTGTAGGGGGTTCTTACCTGTAAGAGTTGGTATCTCAAATTGTGAAAGCTACAATTTCAGATTAATTCTAATCAAATTTTATTAGAGTAGCTAACTTATAAAGAAAGCCACATATGTATAACAATATAGACAACACTGGTATTCCACAGGATTTTGTATGAATTTACAGTCATTATTTTAAAACACAAAATCACGGAAAGAAAGGTACAATTTTAAAAGTGCAGTAACATGTTCTATGTAATCAAAATGTCTGCACACCTAGGCTGTTTAACAGCTCTCTGAAAAATGTATTTCCAATTATATATATACTGATGCACTAAAGAAACACAACACTCAGGACTAATGGATCTAATCAAATATTTTAAACATAGATATCAAACAAAATCACAGAAAATGTGAATAAAAATACAGATCAAAGAATCATGATATGTTTTCAGTATGAAACGTGACACACTGTCAAAATGAAAACATTACAAAGTTAGTATCGGGAATGACCTCCCTGAGCATTAGCACAATCCTGGCAGCGTTGACACATAGACCTGATCAGCCTCTGGATAGACTGCTGTAGGATGTTCTGTCACTCTTCCTGTGCAGCTGCAGCCAGCTGGCAAAGGTTGGCTGGTCGCGGTTGTCTCCTGTGGATGGCACTGGCCATTTGGTCCCACAGATGTTCTATTGGACTCAGGTCAGGAGAAAAAGCTGGCCACGACAAGACCTCGACATTGTTTTCTTGAAGTCATGCAATTGTAATCCTAGCACTGTGTGGTCTTGCATTGTCTTGCTGGAAAATTGACACTTCCGGATTGGCTTGCAGGAACGGAAAAACTGTTGCCTCAAGGACTTTGTCAATGTATTGCTGAGCAGTAAGGTTGCCCTCAATCTGCATCAAAGGTGTTCTTGTGTTAAAGGAGATTCCTCCCCACATCACACTTCCACCGCCCCACCGCTTGGCTTGAACAACGCAACAGTCAGCGTTACGGTCCTGGGCTGGAGTGGTGACCCTCTGCCTTCCAGGACATGGCCTGTCCCTCACAGAGCTGGTTTCCTGGTTTCTCTGGACTAGTCTGCTGATTGTTGACGCAGAACATCTCATTGTTCGGGAAACTTCTCTCACAGACAGGCCGCCTTCAATCATGCCGATAGCAACCAGACGATCTTCATTACTCAAGCGGGGCATGCTCGTATCTTTTGCTGTTTTTGCGTTAATTAAAATTTTTCTTTTCGAATGGCTATTTATACAGATTCTTAATCAAGTCATTTTGGCAATTTTAACTCAACTCAAATACCAAACACTATTATTATTAAACACTATTATTATTTATTTCTTAGCAGACGCTTTTATCCAGGGCGACTTACAATTGTTACAAGATATCACATTGTTTTTACATACAATTACCCATGTATACAGTTGGGTTTTTATTGGAGCAATCTGGGTAAAGTACCTTGCTCAAGGGTACAGCAGCAGTGTCTCCCACCTGGGATTGAACCCACGACCCTCCGGTCAAGAGTCTAGAGCCCTAACCACTACTCCACACTGCTGTACCTAGCATTTTTATGAGATCACATGACTTGAGCTCAGTATTTTCTTATCCTAAGGATCAACAAACCTATCTGCTCACTATTTAAAATGTAAGTAACATTATGTATGTGCCCAATGAGCTATTGATGTAAAACTTAGATCGTAGCATTTTCATTGTGCATCAGTGTGTGTATATATATATATATATATATATATATATATATATATATATATAATATATATATATATATATATATATATATATATATATATATATATATATATATATATATATATATCATCTGTGTCCTTACGAAGAGGGACTATGTTTTAGGAGAGAAGAAGATACATTTAATAAACTTCACTTTCCTGAGTCATGATCAAAAATTTGAGCTGTCATAGCCATGTCTACCAGCATCTCATCTGTGTCAGCCTTGTGTTGCCTGGAAGTATTGCCACTCAAGGTAGGGGACACTAGTGCTAGCTCTATTTTTGAAAACATTATTGGCTGAACATTTGATCAATTTTCCATTCTAATTGCATGCCACAGATACAGTTAATGTCACACTCAGTAGCTGCAGAGTTGTGAGATGAGCACAATTCTAAATACAATATAAAAAAGAAAAAGAAGAGGAACCTGGACCAGATTTCACACAACTGTTTATTTGTCATGAAATCATCTTCTGCCTTAATTACGGGTGCAGGCAATATGTGAATGACAGTTGTTTTATTGTGTTTTCAAAGTTTTTAGTTGCATCTTAAAAAATACCAGATGCTGTCTGCATGATGCCAAACATATGGCATTTGGCAGGACCCTTATGATCTGCAGTAGATTGTTGTAATGCACGGAAAAAAAGGAGTCGTTTACAGACTCCACTGACTTGAAATGTCTTGCAGCTGGATTCAGTTTCTCTCAGGCTGATGGGGCTGTTCCTTCCAGCACATTCTAGTTTATCAAACACTCATTATTTTTGAAGTGGTTAATGTTATCGTAGTAAATACCACAGAGGGACTGCACACGAGAAGCCAGATTGTATATTTTTTGTATTTTGTATACTATAATGATTGTATATTAGAATGTATTTTGTGTGTGTGTTTTGAGTGGCTACAGTAACCAAAGAAAGAGAAAAAGAAAGGGCTGCAACAGGTGGTTTAAAGAGTGTTTATTTTATATTGTTCTTGGTATATATACACATACTGTACATGCAAGGTTTAATGAATTACTTTCAAGTCAACTGCGGTTAAATAAAATGTTTGCTCTGATCTGATCAGCCTTGACACAACATGGCATGGAATCCACAAGGTGCCGAAAGGTGTCTCGATTGGTAATCCATTCATTTATTAATATTTCACACAATTTGTGAGGTAGGTGGAGGATCATGATGGCAGATGCACTGCTCAAGTTCATTTCAAGCATGCTCAACTGGATCAAAGTTTGGGGATTATGGTGTCCATGGAAGATGGTTAAAATCTCTGTCATCTGAGCACAATCATGGCACGGTGGATGAGTGCATTCTCGTCTTGAAGGCGATAATTGCCATCAGGGTACGAGTGTAGCATTGTTGGGTAGATCCCCAACAAATCTTATATACACCACATTCGGCTTTCCTGAGTATTCATGTAGTCCACATGCTAAAATCACCACACGATTTGTATGGTCCAAAAGGATGTGCTCTCCAAGGCACGTTTGAGACCTTGTGCTGTGTGAATAAAAATAAAGGACTCCAGTCAACAATTAATTAAAGTTAATCACAAAAATTAAAACAAATAAAAGACTAGGAACATATTAAGAACACGCTGCATTGTTAACATTTGCCTGTTAGTATTGGTTGAATTACACCCCAAAATATACCGCAGCTACTTTAATTTAAACATGTCATAGAACGAAATGAGGAGGTCCATTCTCACAATCATATCATTGCGTGTTAAGAGCAGTAAATATTGGCAAATTGTGAATATGGTGTTACTACATTTAATCAATGTGCTCATGTTTTGAAACGTATGTGGTTTGTCTGTATAGTTGAAGTGTTGTATTTTTGACACAAAAAAACAGACTGATTCACTTGGACAGAATTGTGAAAGTGGTGAATGTAACTGCAAAAATAAATATTGTAAGCCTCTGTTTAATTTATTTCAAAATATGGAAATGACTAAGCACACTTTGCCAGTCAACACTGGCTGAATTCTGCTAAAATCAAACTAATACTTGGAAAGTATTTCTGCTTTGTAATCTTGACATTTCTTTCTAAGCAATGCTGACTAAATTGGCTCAAGTCTGGTCAAATGAAATCAACTCTCAAACAGAACCTTTTCCATGTTTATCTTTGACTGTGTTTAATGTTGATTTTGGCCAGAACATAAGATATTTGCAAAAAGGGTATTAAAGAAAAATTGAGAATGGAGTTCTCTAGTCACTGGTGCCCCTTGTGGTAATCCTTATAGCTTTTGTTATAGGATGCAGACTGCATCCATACATCCAGGAGACAGAGAGTGGTGAGTGTATAGAATGGGTTACTATGTTGTTGAAGCAGAATCACTGGGATCCTATAAGACCTAACCTGCCAAGGTTTTGTGGATCACCCAGCTAATAGGAACTGAACAAGCACTGATGGGCCGAATGGTCTCCTCTCATTCTTAAATGTTCTTATGATCTGTTAAGAACATAAGAACATAAGAAAGGTTACAAACGAGAGGAGGCCATTCGGCCCATCTTGCCCGTTTGGTCGTTAGTAGCTTAGCAGCACCTCCCATGTGTTGTTGTAACACTGTTAAGTGCAGACCAGTGTCTTCGAGAGAAGGAGAAGCCAGGTACTTCCTTTGTTGGATCTTCAATAAGTATCTTATTAGAGACATCACAGGCTGACCACATTTCTCGTCAGCGGCTGTCGTTGTCTTTCCCGGCTGACAGAAGCGCCGAGATATGGGTCCAGAAAGGTTTCCTAGACTTTAAGCGGCTGGGTGTGGACGATTTGATATCTTAAGAACATAAGAACATAGGAAAGTTTACAAACGAGAGGAGGCCTTTCAGCCCATCTTGCTCGTTTAGTTGTTAGTAGCTTATTGATCCCAGAATCTCATCAAGCAGCTTCTTGAAGGATCCCAGGGTGTCAGCTTCAACAACATTACTGGGGAGTTGGTTCCAGACCCTCACAATTCTCTGTGTAAAAAAGTGCCTCAGATTTTCTGTTTTGAATGCCCCTTTATCTAATCTCCACTTGTGACCCCTGGTCCTTGTTTCTTTTTTCAGGTCGGAAAAGTCCCATGGGTCGACATTGTCAATACCTTTTAGAATTCTGAATGCTTGAATCAGATCACAGTGTAGTCTTTTTTGTTCAAGACTGAATAGATTCAATTATTTTAGCCTGTCTGCATATGACATGCCTTTTAAACCAGGAATAATTCTGGTCGCTCTGTTTTGCACTCTTTCTAGGGCAGCAATATCCTTTTTGTAGCAAAGTGACCAGAACTGAACACAATATTCTAGATGAGGTCTTACTAATGCATTGTAAAGTTTTAACATTACTTCCCTTGATTTGAATTCAACACTTTTCACTATATATCCGAGCATTTTGTTGGTCCTTTTTCTAGCTTCCCCACATTGCCTACATTTCTGAGTCAATATAAACTCCTAGATCATTTTCATAGATTCCTTCTACAATTTCAGTAGCTCCCATATGGTATTTGTAATGCACATTTTTATTGCCTGCGTGCAGTACCTTACACTTTTATCTATTAAATGTCATTTGCCATGTGTCTGCCCAGTTCTGAATGCGTCTAGATCATTTTGAATGACCTTCGCTACTGCAACGGTGTTTGCCACTTCTCCTATTTTTGTGTCATCTGCAAATTTAACAAGTTTGCTTACTGTACCAGAATCTAAGTCATTAATGTAGATTCGTAATAGCAGAGGACCTAATACTGATGCCTATGGTACTTCACTGGTTACCTTGCTCCATTTTGAGGTTTCTCCTCGAATCTGTGCTTTCTGTTTTCTACATATTAACCACTCCCTAATCCATGTGCATACATTAACTTGAATCCCTACTGCATTTAGTTTGAGAATTAATCTTTTATGCAGGACTTTGTCAAAAGCTTTCTGAAAATCTAAATAAACCATGTCATATGCTTTGCAATTATCCATTGTCAATGTTGCATCCTCAAAAATATCAAGCTGGTTAGTTAGACACGATCTCCCTTTCCTAAAACCATGCTGACTGTCTCCCAGGATACTGTTATCATATAGGTAGGGCTTCTGTTTTTCGGGTTTTATTAACTGTATTTTACGGTGCTTATTTTTAGCTATTTTCGAGTTTTATGTAATTATTTTTTTTCGGGGCTTTCTTTTTTGATATACTGTATGAAATTAGTGTTTTCGGTTACTTTCCAAAATGCTTAAGCGGTTGTTTTGTGTCAAAATATGTATAGTAGTAACTCAACAGTACTTGCACACTTAAGTTGTACCTTCTTTCCTTTGCTGTCTTCCACAACGAAATCCCTATGGTCAAGGACACATTCTTCTGGGGTTTTTGTGGATAGGCATTTTTGTCCATTTCGCCACAATTCTGTTTTAAGTCCTCCGTATCTTAACTGTAATACGGCTTGAAATCCCGCTAACAAGCCTCCATCTTGATTGTAATCTTGTTTTAAATCTCGCAAGCGGAGTCTCCAGTAGAAATGTAGGAATGTGCTGTCATTCAATAGTTGGGGCGGGTTTAAAGTATTGAGAACAAATCAATGATAGATGCAAATCAGGAAGGCGGGACATTGCCCAGCAGCGCTTGGAAATGTATTTATTATTATTTTTGTAGTAAGTTTTATTTTTTAATGGGAAAGGGTAAAGTCAACGTGAATTGATTAACCATTTCCACAGTTTTTCCAGTGCTTTCCGGTGTTTATTGGCTAGCCATCGATTTCATTTTTTTTGTATCGGGGGTGTTTTATTGGGTTTTATCGGTTAAAACCGAAAATCAGGAGCCCTACATATAGGTAATTTTCCATTTTGGATCTTAGTATAGTTTCCATAAGTTTATATATAATAGATGTCAGGCTTATTGGTCTGTAGAAACCTGGTTCGGTTTTGTCTCCCTTTTTGTAGATCGGTATTATGTTTGCAGTTCTCCAGTCTGTCAGTACAACCCCTGTCTCAAGAGACTGTTGCATGATCTTGGTTAGCGGTTTGTAAATAGCTTCTTTCATTTCTTTGAGTACTATTGGGAGGATCTCATCCGGCCCAGGGGATTTGTTTATTTTAAGAGCTCCTAGTCCCTTTAACACTTCTGCCTCTGTTATGCTAAAGTTATTTAAAAGTGGATAGGAACAGGTCAGCATGTGGGGCATGTTGTCCGTATCCTCTTTTGTAAAAACTTGTGAAAAGTAATAATTTAATATATTTGCTATTTTTTTCTCTTCATCTATTGTTTCAGAAGGTTCAGGGAAAGAGGCAAATGTAAATGGAACCTTAAAATATTTTTATTACAAATTTGTATAAGCATTTTTTTGTTTTTTGAAAGAAAGAAAATTCTAAAACTGGTATGAAACCATTGATAAGAAAAAAAAACACTACTAATTTAAAGTATATAGCTGTGAGAATCTAGCCCAGGGTCTCTAAGAGTGCCCTAGCTAACACTGCAATTCTCATATGGTTGCATAACAAGAATTCCCAATACCTATGCTCTAAGCTACTCTATCTGTGATATTGCAGAATTAAGCATTAACATCATCCTGCCAAAACAAAACCTCTCTAAATATCACCATTAATAAGTTGTGGCAGAGTAGGGGGAGGAAAGGTGTAGTCCTTGAGGTTCAGGACTACATCCCCCAGAATGCCATGGGAGTGAGCCAGGGTGAATTATACCTGGCTCTAATTTATTTAGAAACACCTGCCAGTAGTTAAGCAGGCAGGTGTGTATATAAAGCAAGTCAAAATGTTTGGTCTTGGTCTGCAAGAAGGCTTAGGCCTGGAAGACGCCTGTGGGGGACAGACCTGACAGAAGGTATTGGGATACTGGATACTGGTTTCTGGATACTGGTTACTGGACAGTGGATACTGTTTATTGGATACTGGATACTGGTTACTGAATACTGGTTAATGGTTATTGGTTACTGGATACTGGACACTGGTTTCTGGTTATTGTTTACTGGTTACTGGATGCTGGTTACTTGTTACTGGATACTGGTTACTGATTACTGGATACTGGTTACTGGTAAACGGCTTAGGCATTCAGTTGTAGTTTAAGACTTTTAATTAAGACTCTTACGAGTTAGGGTTTTGTTTTATTTGTTTTGTATTTTCATGAATAAATATACAGACACCACCCTGTTTTTGAAAACTACCTGTGGTCCAGTGTTCATTTAGACTCTGTGCTGCTGGAAGTAATAATGTGGGTGCCTGTTGTGTCTCCCAGGTCTCTCTCTTTAAACTTAAATGTCTCACCTTCAAGAGTGTCTATTTTAAATGTCAAAGAAATAAATCACATTTCACCCAAAATAACATTTTGGATTGGTGAATGCATGCATTCCTATATCACTTCCTTACTTCAATGGTGTAATTGGTCAATTTTGGCCCATTTGATTTTCCCACAAGGAAACCAGAAATAATCCCTGCAAATTGAAATACTCTGCGACGGGTTCTGAAATACAACCCAGAGCCTTACAAAATTTATCTGGAGCTGTAAGCATGGAGGTTTTACTCTGACCCACTGTTGACATGTTTGAGCAATAGTAACAGATTCAATAACTTTGCGTGCTGAAGCAGGAAGTCTTCAAATTGGCTCAAGCCTTCTGTGTTTCTAAGAACTGAAATACAAACTTGCTGAGATGGCAAAATGTTACACCCATTCTGGTGTTTCGCTTGACTTCTGTAACTAAACATATTACGTGCACTGTGAACTAACAGAAAAGTAAAGAGCTGCCTGTTAATGTCACTTGGGAATGTAACCAAAAGCATTAAAGGTACATGCTGTATTTTTTAATGTTCTTCAAAATGTATGTTATCAAAAGTCAAAACCTTTAGTAACATTTTTATGAATAGATCCTTAACCCTTCCTATGTCTCTGATGAAATTGTTTCCATTTTACCTCCAGGGTGTTCCAAGGGCAAGAGGTCTCAAAATAAATATACTGTTATAATTACAGGTTTATTTAGACAGTGTAACCTACAAAAAGATAAATGCACTACTTCTTTCTAGTCATGTGAGGTCCAGTTTAGGTCTCATTGGGAAATTGTAAGATGTTGCAGTAAATTGAGTTAAATGGAAAGAGAGATTAAAGTACAGATGTGAAGAAAGCTGCTTTCTTACAAGATCATTTGGCATATAATTATTTGTAAGTGGTTGGGGTTTGACAGCCCCATTCCTGAAAATGACTATACTGTACTGCCGGGCTTCCCAAACCTGGTCCTGGTGGACCCCCTGTGTCTTCTGGTTTTCATTCCAACTGAGCTCTCAATGACTTAACTAAACCCTTAATTGAACTAATCATTTGCTTACTAAGACCTTTTTAATTGTTCTCAGCTCCTAAAAAGTTGCAGCTTTCAAGTTACTTATAGCATTTTATTGTAAGAGCTGAAAACAATTAAAAAGGTATAATTAAGCAAATTATTAGTTAAACTAAGAGTTCAGTTAAGTAACCGAGAGCTCAGTTGGAACGAAAACCAGAAGACTCGAGGACCGGGTTTGGGAAGCTTGCTGTACTGTATAATATAATATCTCACCAGCTGATACAGGTTTCTGATACATACAGTATATCATACCGAATCGTTATTTTATCATTTATTTTATCACGATGCCAATGTGCTTTTTCTTTGATTATGGTCTGCTCTGGATCTTTTAGCCAATCAGAGCACATTTTTCACCTGATATCTCCCTCGACACATGATCTCCCTATTTATGACATCAACCGTTACACTTTCAGTTTTTACCGTGATGCATTCTCCATGTGAGCATGGTTGATGTCACCTACTTTAAATGGTGACATCACCTCAGCCACTCAATGGTATTCTCTTTATCAACCTTTTCCCTCTTTTCAATGAAATTGACAATTGACTAAATAATGGTTGTATATTATTATTATTATTATTATTATTATTATTTATTTCTTAGCAGACACCCTTATCCAGGGCGACTTACAATTGTTACAAGATATCACATTATTTTTACATACAATTACATTATTTTTTACACATTATTTTTTTTTTACATACAATTACCCATTTATACAGTTGGGGTTTTACTGGAGCAATCTAGGTAAAGTACCTTGCTCAAGGGTACAGCAGCAATGTCCCCCACCTGGGATTGAACCCACGACCCTCCGGTCAAGAGTCCAGAGCCCTAACCACTACTCCACACTAAAGCAGTTTATAACAAAATATATATAAAAAATATTTGTATAAAGTCCCAGGTAGCAAATGATTGAATTCCATATTGTACATTTGTTGTTAATATAACGAAACAACTAAAGTGGACAATGTCCATACATCAGTTTCATTTCTATTCACAACAATCGTGCAAGACAAAAACTAGACTAAAATTGTTTTAATAGTGGCCATGAATATTGTTTGCCCGACAACACCAAACTGTGCTATCAGAGTGAGTGAAAGCAAGGAAGAAACAAAGAAAAATGATGCTTCTCCTTTTTAAACTTTCAGGCAAGAGGGTACACATAATATCTCATGGCCATTTTAGTGCGATGTTTGCACCGGAATACTTTATTGTGGAGGTCATAGCCCTGGGATGCCTTGCAAACAAAGACATGCCTAGAAGGGCCAGTTAAAACAAAAATAAAAGTTCAGTGCAGATACAGCTATAGCCAAAAGTTTTGCGTCACCCTGTAGAATTAACACAGTTTGCTTAATAAAGTTTAATGAAACCTGCTGAATATTGTTACGTTAACACAATGAATTACACACCGCTTTGTAGTTTTACACAAACTTGAATGAAAAACTGATAAAAACTGAAGAATTTGACATTTCGAAATCTAACATGAAATACTGTATTGCTATTATGGCTTCCGGTAGACTTTCATTTTGTGGTTACATGATGTTAAATAAAAGATCTAAATTATGTTCATATAGTTTTTTATATTTTTGTTTTAACTATGTCTCAATCTTAAAATTCTAGGTGTTGCAAAACTTTTGCCCATAGCTGTATATCCATATTGGTTCTAGCCCAACAGGTCCCGATCTAAATAAAGGTACAACGAATGTCACCTTGGTAATGAAGTGTATAAGTGGAGATTGTCTGCATGATTTATGGGTGACTGTGTGGTATGTGGATGCAGGACTGTTGTGTCTGTTAACAGGACATCCTTGAAGTGAGACGTCTCTTCTCAGTGAGTTTACTCTCAGTGTTAATAAATAAATTACTCCAACAAAAACAAATCCAAAACCTTGCATCCCCCCCCCCCCCCCCCCTACAAAAAAACCCCACAAAGTATTTAGTGGCATGTGTAGTAACTTGTAATAGCTTTGACCCCGACAGCTCTGCAGTAACCGGCTGTAAATTACACAGTGCTTGCTCTCTCCACTTTATTACTGAATTTAGAAGTTAGGGTGGTTTAGATCTGGATTTTTACATTAATTCAAATGTATTTGCTTGAACCTGGCAATATACATGTGCAGCGCTCGAGTTGAGGTTTTGGGTCATTGAGTAATTTATTCTCCAAATTAGACACTCTGTGCATAAAATGTATTTTGGTTGATTAAAATGTAACATTACCTTGAAGTCATGAGTACTTTCAGTAAATACTGTACATACTTTAATGCATTAACTACAGCCTGCAATTTGAACTGCTTACTTACTATTTTAAATGCTACTTTGAACTACTGTTCTTCAAACAAAAACAACAGTTATTCTTATTTGCTTTTTGACCACAAACAATAGGGCTGGGAAGCAAATAAACACAGAAACAAAACAGATATATCCCTCCTAAAGTCCAACTTCCACTGCCTCGAAGACCTAGAAGACATTTTCAAAACACTGGATTGGGAAAATAAGGGGCTGAAGATCAATGGAGCCTAC
The DNA here is from genome assembly GCF_902713425.1 of Acipenser ruthenus. Classification (NCBI taxonomy): domain Eukaryota; kingdom Metazoa; phylum Chordata; class Actinopteri; order Acipenseriformes; family Acipenseridae; genus Acipenser; species Acipenser ruthenus. Next base: position 80,971,192 of record NC_081193.1, on the reverse strand, counting down.
TTGAATCACCTACGATTTGCTGACGACATCCTCATATTTATAACGTGCCCAGAAGAATTACAAACAAGAATACAAGAACTACACGAGACTAGCAACAAAGCGGGTTTGAAAATTAACCTGAAGAAGACTCAAGTCATGTTCAATAAATATACCACTCCACAGGCAATTGAAGTGAATGGTGTCAAGCTTGAAGAAGTCAGTAACTACGTATACTTAGGACAGTTAGTTTCGGCAATGGAGAACCAAATGTGTGAAATCAACAGAGGAGCAAAAATGGGCTGGAGTGCCTTTGAAAGATTTAAGCATGGTTCTGAAAGGGAAACTACCCTAATGCCTCAAGAGGAAAGTCTTCGACCAACGCGTGCTGCCAGTGCTAACTTACGGATGCGAAACCTGGACCCTCAATGCAAACATTACTCAAAAATTACAAACGACTCAACAGAGTATGGAAAGATGCATGTTGGGAATAACAAGGAGAGGCAGGAAATGGAAGGAATGGATAAGAGCGCCAACAAAAGTATGCAATGTTATTATAAGAGTGAAAAAACTGAAATGGCAGTGGGCCGGACATGTAGCAAGAAGAAGAGAGCATCACTGGACCAAGGAGGTACTAGACTGGATCCCAAGAGATATAAAGTACCAAAAAGAAGACCTCCAGGAAGATGGCAAGATGAAATTAGAAACACGCCGGAGCAACATGGATGAGGGGTGCAGCAGACAGGGTTATGTGGAAGAATCTTGGGGAGGCCTTCATCCAGCAGTGGATTGAAAAATGCTGAAGATGATGATGATATATATATATATTTTTTCCAACGCTTCAGATGGAACATACTTAAGAAAAGGACTGCATGTGCATACCATATAGCATATTTCTAATATATTTTTTTTTATAAAGCTGTACTTATACGACACTAATGCAAAGGTGGGATCTGGCTTAGACTATTTCTCTTCACCGCTCTGCAGCGACCCCTACAGGCCAGGCACCGAATGAGCTTGGGGGCGGAGATTTGCTGGGTTAGTCAAATCCTCCTTCTACTACCTCCGAAACATCTCAAAGGTCTGTCCCTACCTTTTCCCTCCCGGATGCAGAGAGATGTCATGCATTCATCTCCTCTCGACTCGACTACTGCAACTCTCTCTATGGTGGTCTTCCATCACGTGCCATAAACCGATTGCAGCTGGTTCAAAATGCTGCTGCTAGGATCCTTACCAGATGTAAAAAACATGATCACATTACCCCCTGTCTTGCCCAGCTGCACTGGCTACCTGTAAAGTTCAGGATTACTTTCAAAATTCTCCTGCTTGCCTACAGGCCCTTCATCACACAGGTCCAGAGTATCTCTCCAATCTGCTGACCCGCTATGTAACTGCACGCAAGCTGAGGTCCTCTGACTCTGGCCTGCTTGTTATACCTGAGTAAAAGTGCACCACACTCGGAGAGCACTCTTTTAGCTTCATGGCCCCAACTCTCTGGAACTCTCTCCCAGCTTTAGTGCGTGTAGTTCCCACAGTCGCTCGCTTTAAATCAACTCTCTCGCTTTCAATGCTCTTCAATGCTCTTTAAGCCTGATATCTGTATCCTAGCCCTGTATTTAATGTAATATGCCTGTAGTTAATGTATTTGCAGTGTAATATGCCTGTATTTAATGTATTTGCATTGTTTTGTACTGTTTGTATTTAATGTACTATGCCCTGTATTTCAGTGTATTATGCATTGTTCCTCTCTATCTTGTAAAGCGTTTTGTTTTGGTGGTCCACTATGAAAGGCGCTATATAAAATAAAGATTGATTAATTGATTAAGTATCTAGAAAGATAAATGGGTAGTTATGATAGCAATGTATAATGGTATTGTGTTATGGAATTGTTTAAATTCTGTAGATTTGTGTGACAGGAAGGACTTTGTCACTGGTTCTTGTGCAGATGTGTGCAGCTGGGACGCGTAACAGGAGATGCATTGCTAGGCAACCAATTGAGCAGGTAGACTTGCCTGGCGGTGAGCTGATCGGGAGGTCCAGATTGGCTGAGAGTAGGCATGACCGGGGAGGCTGGGACACAGCTCAAGGTTTCTGCGTGGCCATAGCCATACAGACAGACGCTGAGCGAAAGGTTGCTGTGTTTAAATCAAGGAGGAGAAGCATCCACTCCATGGAGAGAACTACTACACAAAACCCTTCCACTCCAAGACAGTGCTCATGAAGGCATTGCCCAGCCGAGGCCATCAGAAAGAGTCTGGAGTTGCCAGGAGGGTGCCAGCTTCAGTAGGTTAGTTTAGGGGATTTGATCCCAAACTTAGTATAGAGAGGGTTTTGTAGTGTAGAGCAGGACGTCTCTTTTAGTGAGGCTAGTGCTCGCCTTGTGCGGCAAACTTTTTTTTTTAGCTTTGTTTTCTTTTCTTTATTAAATCTGGCGCTAATATTATCACTGTTGGTACCCTAGCATCGGGCCTGTGTTAATCTAAAAACCCTTTGGAAGAATGTTACGGTTAAAACATGCAACAAGCCAGACTCTCAACATAGCAGTAAGTGTTTTGTCTCCTGATGACATAGGATGAAATTCCACCAAAAGCTGGCGGAACCGCATCAAACATTGACTTTGTATGTTTTTATATGTTTTGCCTTTCTATCTGTCACTGTGAAATTATAGTTTTTTTTTACATGCTTGCAGTCTTACTGTTGCAAGATGGCAAAATGACAATTTTGGGATAAGGTTATCATCATGTCACTGGATGACTAATACTTTGTCTGTAACGTTTTGTCAGCCAGGTGAGTGAGGCCTGTAAAACAAACTTAAGGATAAATTGCTCTTATCGGGAAATTCCATCTCCAGTATCTTGTCAACAGAGACTTGCATGGTCAATGCTGAGCTCAATGCTTCAGGGCCCTTTTCCAAAAGAAAATGCCAAGTCTAGCTCAAATTCCTTTCTTTTGAATCCCTTTATGCCACATTTAATACTCTCGTTTAGATGCTATCCAATACGGCATTTTCTCTAACACATAGAATATCAAGGCTCATCAAACCTAAGGGTCAAGTTGCAATGACTCTGAAACCACCATAGTTTGGAAGAAGGTACCTGTTGAAAAGCACACCTCACCTCTTGGTAAACATTTCCTTACACTGTGCCGTATAAAGTTGACGGTCTTCAATAGATCTGTATTTAGTTTGGGAACTAAACATATACAGTACTGTGCAAAAGTTTTAGGCAGGTGTGAAAAAATGCTGTAAAGTAAGAATGCTTTCAAAAATAGACATGTTAATAGATTATATTTATCAATTAACTAAATGCAAAGTGAGTGAACAGAAGAAAAATCTACATCAAATCCATATTTGGTGTGACCACCCTTTGCCTTCAAAACAGCATCAATTCTTCTAGGTACACTTGCACAAAGTCAGGGATTTTGTAGGCATATAGTCAGGTGTATGATTAAACAATTATACCAAACAGGTGCTAATGATCATCAATTCAATATGTAGGTTGAAACACAATCATTAACTGAAACAGAAACAGCTGGAATAAAAGCTGGAGGAATAAAACTGGGTGAGGAACAGCCAAACTCAGCTAACAAGGTGAGGTTGCTGAAGACAGTTTACTGTCAAAAGTCATACACCATGGCAAGACTGAGCACAGCAACAAGACACAAGGTAGTTATACTGCATCAGCAAGGTCTCTCAGAAGTCTGGTCAGAAGTGGCCTTCATGGAAGACTTGCGGCCAAAAAGCCATACCTCCGACGTGGAAACAAGGCCAAGCGACTCAACTATGCACGAAAACACAGGAACTGGGGTGCAGAAAAATGGCAGCAGGTGCTCTGGACTGATGAGTCAAAATTTGAAATATTTGGCTGTAGCAGAAGGCAGTTTGTTCGACGAAGGGCTGGAGAGCAGTACACAAATGAGTGTCTGCAGGCAACAGTGAAGTATGGTGGAGGTTCCTTGCAAGTTTGGGGCTGCATTTCTGCAAATGGAGTTGGGGATTTGGTCAGAATTAATGGTCTCCTCAATGCTGAGAAGTACAGGCAGATACTTATCCATCATGCAATACCATCAGGGAGGCATCTGATTGGCCCCAAATTTATTCTGCAGCATGACAACGACCCCAAACATACAGCGAAATTCATTAAGAACTATCTTCAGCGTAAAGAAGAACAAGGAGTCCTGGAAGTGATGGTATGGCCCCCACAGAGCCCTGATCTCAACATCATCGAGTCTGTCTGGGATTACATGAAGAGAGAGAAGCAACTGAGGCTGCCTAAATCCACAGAAGAACTGTGGTTAGTTCTCCAAGATGTTTGGGCCAACCTACCTGCCGAGTTCCTTCAAAAACTGTGTGCAAGTGTACCTAGAAGAATTGATGCTGTTTTGAAGGCAAAGGGTGGTCACACCAAATATTGATTTGATGTAGATTTTTCTTCTGTTCACTCACTTTGCATTTTGTTAATTGATAAATATAAACTATTAACATGTCTATTTTTGAAAGCATTCTTACTTTACAGCATTTTTTCACACCTGCCTAAAACTTTTGCACAGTACTGTATATACTTCAACAGTTTACAACACAAATAAATGTAAACCGTCCCTTTCATCTCCAGTTAATTTCTGCAATCCATACTCACAGAACCCAGGCCCAGCCAGCTGGCATAAACCAGTGTTGGAGGTGTAGTTTAATCACAGGTCTGTGAAGTGGTTGTGCGCTGCATCTTCTGCATTTGAAAGAAGAGCTTTGTATGCAGCAAGTGTCTTTATTCTTGGTGGCTCTTTTTTTATAACAAGCAGCGAGTTAACAAATCCTGCAATGCTTCGCTTACTCACAAAAGTGAGAGCAAGTGTTATAAAATAAACTGAGCACAGCATTTTGGCACTAAAGATGTAAGCCCCTGTTGTCAAATGTGTTCACTGTTGCTGGAGCTTTTATAAATAAATGTTTCATTTATAAATAAATGTTTCATTATATATATATATATATATATATATATATATATATATATATATATATATATATATATATATATATATATATTGTAAAAGGACTCACCCACTCGGGTTCGTTGCCCCTTTAAGAACTTGACCCAGCACACAGAAATGGAGTTTTCAGCGCTGACGCGCTATTTTTTTAATAACACAAAATAAAACAAACACAAAACAAACACCTAGCTCTTTCCGAGCACTAACTACACACGCAGGAACCTAACTACCACAGGACGGCTAAGCCGTTTCCCTGTCCCAAAACTTAACCACACAGGTTTGCACTATACTTTTTTACCTTGGGACTGCCAGGAAGCAGAGCACTCCTTTCTGCCTCCTTCTCCTTAGCAGCCCCGAGCAGACTGCCTGCTCTCCTTTTAAACCCCGCACCTGGGTCTAATTTCCCAATAACGCCCAGGTGCGGATGATAATTAATAATAAAACAAATTAAACAAAACAATAAGACAATTAACAAAACTGATTAACTGAAAAAGCAGAAACAATCAAACAAAAAGGTGCATTTCTCTCGCAGGGAGGTTTTAACCCCCTCCCTGCTGTCTCTCACAACCCTCTCTCTCACATATCCCCCCCCCCTTGTCTTTACAAGACACAGGCCACGAGACGGCCACCTCCTCCCCTAAAACACAACCACCCACCCTCAAGTCCATAAATGTCCTTTCTTGCCCTCTTCCACGGGCAGGCTTGAGGGTGGATCGGTCCACATCCCGGCTCAGCCAGGTAAGGACCGCGCACCGGCGACAAGGGGACCCAACGGTTCGACAGGGGCGACCGGAGCGTAGACCGTGGCACTGGAGGATGCAGCAGTGGACAGAGATCTTCCCCTGGGAACCGGCGCAGTGATGTCCGATCACCCAGGGGAAGCGAAGCAGCGAACAGGGGGAGTGACAGCGACGTCTGGCAGCAGCCCAGCGACGTCTGGGTGCTCGGGGGGAGCGGAGCAGGGAACCAGGGGCAAAGCTGTGGCCAGTGCTGCAGACTCCTGGGCTCTAGGTCCAGCGCAGGAAGGTCCGGGAAGACCGGCCGGGTGTCCTGGAGCAAGGAGTGAGGGACTGGACGCAGCAGCGCCGGACTGGACCGTAGGGGTGGTGGTCGGGGCTGTGGTGGAGGTATGCGTTCCCCCTCCTCCGCGGGCTCCAGAAGCAGCGGCTCCTCCCCTCTAGGCTCTGTCAGCGGCAGCTCCTCCCCTCTGGGCTCTGGCAGCGGCAGCTCCTCCCCTCTGGGCTCTGGCAGCGGCAGCTCCTCCCCTCTGGGCTCTGGCAGCGGCAGCTCCTCCCCCCTGGGCTCTGGCAGCGGCAGCTCCTCCCCCCTGGGCTCTGGCAGCGGCAGCTCCTCCCCCCTGGGCTCTGGCAGCGGCAGCTCCTCCCCTCTGGGCTCTGGCAGCGGCAGCTCCTCCCATCTGGGCTCTGGCAGCGGCAGCTCCTCCCCTCTGGGCTCTGGCAGCGGCAGCTCCTCCCCTCTGGGCTCTGGCAGCGGCAGCTCCTCCCCTCTGGGCTCTGGCAGCGGCAGCTCCTGCCCTCTGGGCTCAGGAGACTGTGTAGCTACGCTAGCCTGCTCCCATTCCAGGAGTAACCGCTCCAATTCAGTTGGCTCCCTCCTCTTCACTGGAGCCAACCCCATCTCTCTCTCCCATCTTTCCAGCTGCTCCTTCTGAGCAGCGGCATTTCTATTGATCTGCTCGATCAGGTCCGATAAATCCATCTTTCTCTGGGTCGTAGGGGCGCCCACACTCTCTGCCAACCTTTTGTAAAAAGGACTCACCCACTCGGGTTCGTTGCCCCTTTAAGAACTTGACCCATCACACAGAAATTGAGTTTTCAGCGCTGACGCGCTATTTTTTTAATAACACAAAATAAAACAAACACAAAACAAACACCTAGCTCTTTCCGAGCACTAACTACACACGCAGGAACCTAACTACCACAGGACGGCTAAGCCGTTTCCCTGTCCCAAAACTTAACCACACAGGTTTGCACTATACTTTTTTACCTCGGGACTGCCAGGAAGCAGAGCACTCCTTTCTGCCTCCTTCTCCTTAGCAGCCCCGAGCAGACTGCCTGCTCTCCTTTTAAACCCCGCACCTGGGTCTAATTTCCCAATAACGCCCAGGTGCGGATGATAATTAATAATAAAACAATTAAACAAAACAATAAGACAATTAACAAAACTGATTAACTGAAAAAGCAGAAACAATCAAACAAAAAGGTGCATTTCTCTCGCAGGGAGGTTTTAACCCCCTCCCTGCTGTCTCTCACAACCCTCTATCTCACAATATATATATATGTGTGTGTGTGTGTGTAATACGAGAGGCATTTGAGATGACCTTAGTCATACTTTTTGGTTTCTAAAATAAAATAAAAATAATAAAATCATTATGGATTAAATGTTAAATACATAATTGAAAATATAAGTCAATCGTTTTTTTTTATTCCTAAACAAAATTAATGGCTGTTTTTTATTTCTGCATGAAATGGAAAAAAAAAACGTAATCACATCTTATCACAAGGTGAGGCACCTGTGATGTTGACACAACTTTCTTTGCAACAACACCATGAGAATCCGCAGGAGACTCCTTCAAAAGTTCAGTCACAGGATAATCACACTCACATTCTCACTGCACTGCGCTACGCCAACCTGTCTTGCTCTGAAAAGCAATCTCCAATCATCATTTGAAAATACTGTATTCCAATTAAACGAAGTGACATCCCAATTAAATGACATAAATAGCATTTGGAAGAACCGTCTCCCAGAGCTGTAACCCATTTAATCAGAAATCCCAATTTTCAGTATCACAATTAGGCGACGCCGACTGTACCATACAAACAAACCTAAACTATGAATTACAGAATTTACTCAAACTTTCCATAAAATGGTTGAGTCAGATTGCACTGCTTCTTCTTCTTTACAGATCATACTGAACCAGTTAAGGCAAATACAATGGGCTGTATTTTCTACTTTCACTAAATTGTATTGATAGTAATAATACCCCTTATTTAAGTTAAATATCCCAGTTTAAATAAGAAAACAAATTTTATATATAAGTAAAAGGAGCATACGAAACACATGTAATTACAGAAAGTGTGACTACTGTATCATTTTTTGACCTTACTAAAGAAACAAGTCAACCCAATGGAAAATAGGGCCAGATATCATACCAGTGGTTTTTTAAAGGTTTTCCATAGAGACAACAGTGTTGATTAAATGAGGCCGCACACTGGTATGTGCTAAAGAAATCTGTTGATTGCATTTACCATTAATGTCACTATGTAACACAATTTTTGTTCCTGGGTAATAAGTGTTATTTCCTAATTGCTTATGCCTCAAAAGTATAGAAAATGGCTATTATTCCCCACAAACTTTGCTTTTGTGACCAGGACAGTGATATTTTGAAATTTACCTATTTCCAATGAGAAAACGGGCGAATTTGTGTCTTTTCGTTCACATAAAGTCAGAAAAAAACAACATATGAATCCAAATTAACATGTATTTATACTAAAGTAATACAAAAATGACTACAAAAGATTTAGAAGTGAGTAGTTTTTCGAGATTTACGATTATACTGTAAATCACTTTCACGAATCAGCCCCCAAATGTAGTCTCCCATCATGTTCTCGTTATACTGTCCTTGGTAGCGGCGTTCAAAGTCCAGTATATCCTGGTGGAAGCGCTCGCCTTGCTCCTCCGAGTACGCTCCCATGTTCTCCTTGAATTTATCAAGATGAGCATCAAGGATATGGACTTTGAGGGACATCCTACAGCCCATTGTGCAGTAGTTTTTCACCAGAGTCTCAACCAGCTCCACATAGCAAAATGCGTCTGCCGGATGCTTGCAGCCTCTTGATGCCATCTCAGAAAAATGCAGATATGTATCCACTTAGGCAGCTGGAACTAAACTGAACTGGTGGGCTTAAGGCCCCTGTATTTATACTACTATTTATATTACTGGAAAGTTCTAGAAAGTTCTAGAAGTTACTCCAAGTTTACTCAGCACTGAATCTATCTGGAATGTTCTGGAAAATAGGTAAATTTCAAAATATCACTGCCCTGGTCACAAAAGCAAAGTTTGTGGGGAATAATAGCCATTTTCTATACTTTTGAGGCATAAGCAATTAGGAAATAACACTTACTACCCAGGAACCAAAAAAAAAAAAAAATTGTTACACGGTGTGTTCCAGGAAATTAGCATTTAGAGTTCAGCAGAAATACTCTGGTACAGCAAAGTTTTCCAACACTTCTTGGATCTCAATGTGTTAGCTACTGAGGTGGAGCGTGCCAGAGGCCAGCTGGACCACAACAAGGGCTGGAGAGAAAAACACACATGGAGAAAAATGATACATGTGTCAAGTAATTTTGTATCAATATATTGTATCTATCTATCTTTCTGTAGACGGTGTAACAGAAAGAAAGATACACTGGTATATAGATAGGTAAGATGCTGTAAATAAACAGGGGATTATATTTATTGCTGAAGGATGCAATAGGTGTTTTTATTAAAACTTTTTTTTTTGTTTTTGTTTTTTTGCAGCGCACCTTCTGAAAGTGCAGGAAAACAAGCTTCCACTGTAAGTTTTGTAAAAACTGAAGGGCACGTATTTTGTGTATGATCTGGAGTGATCTGTGTCTTCAACGCTGTGTTATTGGGTCATGTGATGAAATGAGGTGTCAACCAGGCATGGAAGCCTGCTATAGGAACAGTTGAAAGACACATTTTCTGGTGGAAGCATGCCATACGGAAGATAGGCTTCCAGCCAATGAATGTACTATGCTTTGGGCATGCTGCAAAAATACACTATGGAAGTTCCATTAAAGGTGAAACAACTTCTGTAATAATTATTTCATATTTAGCCTGTGCTTCTAGGCACAATTTCCATCTTATAGACCATTGTCCTTGGGTATTTTCTGCAGGGGTACAAGCAGATGGGGTTAAGAATAACCAGACAGACAGCACCTGCAGAATGAAAGTTCCAATTAACCCTTTAAACAAATAGTATTTTATAAAGGAATTTGTGTTTAAGTAAGACATGAGTTAATAAAGTTTCAGAAATGGGATTGTGTGTCTGTTACATCATGTAACAAGGACCTCGTACCATCACTGGCTTCTCGGGCGCATGTGTGCAACTGCAGGGAAGAGCCAGGTGCTTCGGCTGTTTACAGGGAGTGGCGGCTGTGTGTGTGTGTGTGTGTGTGAGTGTGTGCGTGTGTGTGTCCCCTGGGCTGATGAAGACAGTCCAAACGATGGAGTTCCTTAAAGCCTTTTGTGTGAGAACAAAACAATAAAGTGGACCTGTGATAGCATAGTACTGATCAATATAATGAGATCACCTCATTATATTTGTTCTTTTATAGGTATTTTTGCACTTTAGTTGACGTCTTCCCCTTGAAGATTTCACAATTCTTTTTTTTTCATTTAACTTTATGGGTGGGGGTAATGTTTTTTTTCTAACCTTTTTTGTAAAATGGTATTTTTTGCCAATGTAAATGTGGATGTATTCTCTATGCAGCTTTTTTTAAATTTTATTATGGTGTCCCAAGATGGCGTTGTCTCTCCTTCTTTGAATCCATACACTGAATTATAAAATGACTTACTTCATGCCAGATTCTCAAAGATTTTTACTCCAAACCTATGTATGAACAAAATGTTTTTTTATTAGATTTTTAATTGTTATTTGATTGTTTTTTTTAAACCTATATCATTTATTGCTTATTATCACTTCTTTGTGCTGTCAATGCAATGTCTGTGATCTTATGTTTTTGATGTGCATTTCTACAGCACTGTAGGTTTCCATTCTGTAACACTAGACAGGGGAGATTTTTTTATAAGTACAATACCCCTTTCACACAGACGAGTTATGACGGCCCAGAACCAGCACTGATGCAGCATTTTGGTCTTTGAGAATAGCCTATACCGTCACAGACTGAATGAAAATAATATTAATAATGTTTCCCCACTTAAATATTTTTATTTCAATTTTCCATGATTATATATATATATATATATATATATATATATATATATATATATATATATATATATATATATATATTGTGATGGAAAGGGCAGCATTGCCTTTAAGAAATGGCGGTGCCATATTAGAAACTACACAACCCAGAAGCCCGAGTACAAATTGGTAGGGAAGGGTTACTGGGTTTATAAGGAAGCAAGGAAGAACAATCGGGGCGATGTGTGATCGTGGGGAACACCGCCTGATTGTCCTGCCTGGAGAAGCCTGCAAAAGTGTGTTTTGGTTCCTGAAAGTATCGGAAGGTAAAGTGAATGCGTTGCATTTAGATAGTAAATCATTGTTCAGTTTAAAACGAGTGCGTTTTTCCTCTCGGTGAGGTAGTCTTTTATTTTGCACAGTTTATTTATTTTCTAAAGTGTTTTACCAGCTGTAATTCATTCTGGTTGCACTGTGTTTAATTCAAAAGTCCCACGGTGTGCGCCGTCACAGCAGCTGTTCTGTTGAAAGACAAGTGTTGTGCATACGACCTGGGGACTGAACGAGTATTGTATATTTACGCGCTGCAGGAGCAGCGAGCTAGACTCAGCTCAGGGCTGAAAGAAATAACTGAAAACACCAGACTTTGGTTGCGAGACATTGTTTATTGTTTGTCTGGACAAAACTCGTGTTCCATCTGTTATACAGTGGGAGCGCTAGCAGTCTGCCTTCCATCCGTGGACGTCAGGGGACTTGGCTGCAGGGGATCCCTCCCCACAGCCCGGATACAAATACTGGTGCTCCTGGCTCACTCCTCAAGAGGGAGCCGTTGGTATATGTTGTGGACGTTGCAGGTGGTAGCCAGAGAGAGCCCCACCTGTACCTACCTGTGTTTCTGGATCACTCCACCAGAGGGAGCCTGTCCTGTGTTACCTGTGTTGCAGGGTCACTCCACCAGAGGGAGCCTGTTCTTCGCTTACCTGTATCCACAACTACGTTGGACAGAGAATGCCGCTCCTGTGGACTGTTGTCCCCCAGTCGGGACATTCCACAGGCCAAAGCCTGTAGTACCGTGGTAGACTTGAAGTAGTTTAGAGAGGGTCGAAGAAGTGAGTCAGTCAGTGGCCCGTACAGGGCAATAGTCTGCAGAAGAAATTGCATAATTGTGTAAATATTGTAAATAAAGTTCATTCACCTGAATACGCAGCCAGTCTGTGAGAGCGAAAAGTCAGTGACCAGTAGCACCACACTACCAGTCGTGTTACAATATATATATATTGTAACACGATATATATGTGCAGTTTTTCATTTAACAGTTTCTTTCAGTTTTCTTGACAATTTTTGTAGGATTCGGTATTCGGCCAAATCTTTTGAGATGGATTCGGTATTTGTCTGAATCCCCAAAACTTGGATTCGGTGCATCCCTAAATATATATCCCTAAATATATAAAAATCATTACTATGTATATATAGTAATGAATTTTGCTGCTGCCTTTCAGGATAATGACCTTGTCGTGTGTGAAATGTAGCAATAATTCCATGGAAACCTAGCCCTTTTTTGGGTCTAACTAAACTGGATGGTGTTCCTGTCTAAACGGGGACAGGCTACTTCTGTTTACCCAGAGTTCCACACACACGTAGTTTAGTTTTGTTTTCTTTTCTCTGTAACCAGCAACCTTTCTCACGTTCTCAGTAATTCCTCCTGAATCCAGTATCCACCCCAGGGTCTTAATGCCTTCCTAACCCTTCTGATATAATGACATGCCTTTCAATCAAACATGACATTGATTCTTTTTAAACCCAACTTTGTTTAGCTTTTCTTAATCCACCCGTGATAACCATTTTACGTTCATTCATTAACTTTAGTTTTAAACATTTTACATTATATCCACACTTTGTTTACCTCCGGTTGTTTTATGTTTTCTTTTCATATTTATTACTTTTGTTTGTTTTATTTTAAACATCTCCTCAAAGATTCACACAGGCCTTTACCCAGATGGAGTGTGCTTTCTTTACACCCACTTCCCTGAAGCTGCCCTAGTTTGATCTGGAACGTACACTCCCTCACAATATATATATATATATATATATTCCTTCTTGTCCTAAAAGGTTCTTCTTTTCTTCATGCAGCTTGTTGAAAAAGTTATTTCTTCAAAATAAGTTGTTAGAAATGCGTTAATTATTTGATATGTATCATTAGTTTTTATTTCATATGTTTTATTTTTTGTGACAGATAATTATTCCTGAATACTAACATTTTTCTACTTTCAATTTACAAAAATACTCGGGGGTAGCCAATCTTGGCACTTGCAATCCACTCCACAGCAGGACTTTGTTTCAACATGACCTGTCATTTAAATAAGGAATGTTAACTGAAACCTTATCTTTTTAAAATGTATTTATTTATTTATTTAAAAAAAAAAGAAAGAAAAACCTAAGGAAATTCATTGCAAAAACTGTGTTAAAGTAACGTAAAGGTTACTCAAGCAAAACCCTCAAAAGTGAGGAAATTGAGAGTTAAAGTTGACATGCAATCTTAACTCTGCACCATTATGCGTATATGTATGATATCAGCAATGACATCACTGATGACCTAATTAATCACATGATAAATGCTTCCCGAAGACTGGCCATAGGAACATAACCTGGGTGGGTCTACTAAAATGTATGTTCTTAACTCTCAATTTCCTCACTTTTGAGGGGTTTGCTTGAGTAACCTTAACGTTACTTTAACGCAGTTTTTGCAATGAATTATAATAAATAAATAAATACATCTGTGAATTTAAAGTACCATATTCCTTCAAATTTAACGCGCAGCCCAAATTTCCGACCCTCAATTTGAGGAAAAAATAAAACATCAAATAAATATGCATTTACAAAGATACAACCTCAATTACGCATATGGAGGCAGTTTGCGGCCATCTGCTGTCACACAGAACATTACAGTGATGTGCTGCTTCTCATTTCCAGTTGTGATTACTCACACCTGTTTTTCTCCCAATTTGTGAACTGTGGTATTGCTTGGCATGTCGAAAAATACGGGAGTCTGATTAGCATTTCCAGTCTGTCCAAGCTGGTACTGTTTGTTAGAAACGCTGAAATTGTAAAAACTTCTCTTCGAATTCCTCAGGAAGCTAATGACGCTTCTTTGAAAATGGACGCCTGTATGTCATGGAGGATTTGAGATCGGGCAGTAACGTTTTGGTTGCTGCTTGTGTACTCGGGTAGTAACATTGCTGCTTGTGTACTCGGGTAGTAACGTCTTTTGTTGGCGATTTTAATACACACATCACTATGCTGTACTCAGATTTAAGAAGCAGGCTATTTTTTTTTAATAATTTAGTCGTTGCCAATTATTTTTTTATTATTTTCTCCCCAATTTGAAATGGCCAATTATTTTTAGGCTCAGCTCACCGCTACCACCCCTGCGCTGACTCGGGAGGGCAAAGATGAACACACGCTGTCCTCCGAAGCGTGTGCCGTCAGCCGACCGCTTTTTTTCACACTGCGGACACACCATGCAGCCACCCAAGAGCTACAGCATCGGAGGACAACGCAGCTCTCGGGCAGCTTACAGGCAAGCCCGCAGGCACCCGGCCAGACTACAGGGGTCACTGGTGCCCCTCCCCCTGGAAGCTCCCGTCCTCGGTCGGCAAAAGAATAGCCTGGACTCAAACTCACGATGTCCCCAGGGCACATCCTGCACTCCACATGGAGTGCCTTTACTGGATGCGCCACTCGGGAGCCCCCAGAAGCAGGCTATTTTTGATAAGAAAAAATTGTTGAAAAAGTGCGTCTTAAATTCGAAGGAATACGGTAGTTTGTTAAAGTAGTATGGTTTGCATTCTTTTCTAAATTTGAGTGCTTTGAAGTTAGAACCAGAAGAAATCCTTCTTTGAGTAAAATTTATAAACCATTTAAACAACGGGCCAACGAATTGTAAATTTTTGGTAAAACTGTTTCTATTGTATTGCAGGTCCTTCCACGGCCCATGGTCCACATGTCCCTTCATCAAGTTAATTTTCATTTGAATGTCTGAAAAGCTGTGTGATAACAATCTTCAAAATACAAACTCATTCTGGGCTAACAAGAATTTTAAAAACTAAAGCGCGAGGAACTAAATGCAGAGCATTTTTCTCTGTCGATTTGTACATCTCTATGTACAGTACATATGGTAATACAGCACAAAAAAAGTTAGGTAAGTTAACAAAAATAAGAAACTCACAGTTTTTGTATGCAAAAAGGTCAAAAAAAGAGATCTTGAAAAATGGCGGAGGGTACTGCCTAAGATGTTCTATATTACCATGATACCGAATGGCGCCTTTATTTTCATCACACAGCATGCGTATAAATACGTGAAAACTAATGTAATTACGGTTGATTTCTTTATTTCATTTCTTAGCAGATTATTATTACATTTCTTAGCAGGTGCCCTTATCCAGGGCGACTTACAATTGTTACAAGATATCACATTATTTTTACATACAATTACCCATTTATACAGTTGGGTTTTTACTGGAGCAATCTAGGTAAAGTACCTTGCTCAAGGGTACTCTGTTGAAAACTGTATTTGGGAGAGAACAAGAGACCAAAGCTTTACATTTAAATTGCATTATTTTATTCAGTTAGCATGGGTAATCTACCCTTTAGCTACATAGTGGCTAATACTCTGCAATTTCTATGAACATATTGCTGCTGTTTGTCTCTATCTAGTAAAATTAAATAGGTATGGTAAAATTGTAACATTGATAACTTTTTTACACATTTCATTAAAATGATTTGAATATGAATTTCATTCAGTGGTTTCATTTAAAAAACTAAATATTACATGTTACTGGTCCAAACCTGTGCACATTAGACCCCTTTCCCTTTATTAGGAGGCAGTGTGGTCCAGTGGTTAAAGAAACAGCCTTGTAACCAGGAGGTCCCTGGTTCAAATCCCACCTCAGCCACTGACTCATTGTGTGACCCTGAGCAAGTCACTTAACCTCCTTGTGCTCCGTCTTTCGGGTGAGACGTAATTGTAAGTGACTCTGCAGCTGATGCATAGTTCACACACCCTAGTCCATGTAAGTCGCCTTGGATAAAGGCATCTGCTAAATAAACAAATAATAATAATAATAATAAAACCCTAAAAATAGTGAATAAAAATGGAGCATTCGTGGCAAGCCATGGGACTGTAAGATAAACTCCTGTTTGCTGTTTAATATAAACTGTGCATTGAGTTGAATCGCTATAATGTGTTTACCCCCCAGTGTAAAGTTACACTTAGATGTCAATTTATGGTTGCCATGCCAACCTGCAAGCTGAAAGAAGGATTTAGCTTTATAACCTTTGGATTCCCTCATCACTTGAGGGTGTGTTCTAATCTTGTTTAAAGCTGCTGGGTGGATGCCGAGACGAAATCTAATTTGTCCTGGGAGAAAATGTTAACTTTACTACTGAGGGCACTACAGATTGAGCTAAAGAGAGAAGAGAGAGGCTGGGGTTCTGGGGAGCCAGTGCTACAATCACAGGCAGCTACAGTACCTGGCTTTATCCAGTTCCATATAATAGTGCTGTCTGTTTGGGTAAATGATCCCTGTTCTTGTGCATTTGGTTTCACCCATAAACCGAGGTGATTAAAAAGTCTCATTTAAAAAAGTTCCCCCACCCTACAACAAGCCATACTGATTTTAGAGACACATTAAATCCATTTCTTCACGGGATAATCGGTGGTCCAAGGTCAGCTGTCTGTGATTAGACTGTAATCCCTCAAGAGCCTAGCCTTGGTACACAGAACAAAAAGAAGACTGATTACCAAGGCTTTTTAAAAAAAAAATAGAGTTCAAATTAAACCTGCCTTAGCTTAGCGGAGATAAAGCAGAACCTTAGAGATGAGTTCATAACTTCGTTGGATTCCAATCTGGGAATGACAGTCATGAAAAATGATAAAGTTCTCCTCTAAAAGCTGGTTAAATTAACAACAATGGCAGAAGCATCCCCTTTTGGAGCGACATAAACCCAGATGACATACAGTACATACATGGTTATTTAAATGGTATAATACAAATATCTTGGTTACAGGGGTTTGTGAAACAAAAAAGTAAAGGCATTTCTTGGTACCAAATTCATCTTTAGGTGAGCTTTCTCTCTGAACCTGTAGCTCTAAAGGAAATAGTTATCTTTCTAATTGTATAATATATATTTTTTAGGTAGCAAAAAAATAGTGTCAAGTATTGTGCCTTTGCAGAAATCCACACTAAATGTTTAAAGTTGCAGACAAGTTGCTATGAACTTACCAACTGCAGTGATTTTATTCTGGTGATCTTGCAAAAATCAAACATTCCCGCCCCCCCCCCCCCCCCCCCCCAATGCCTGTCCACCAAATATATTCATAGAAACTTGTCCCAGAGAAGATTAAGTTAGACTTTATCTCACTGAGCCTCTAGCATTACATTTGTGTTGTGGAATCCACTACTGGAGTTTAAAATCCGGGTTACCCCCCAGTGAGGAAATATTGAGTAAGGAGGTATAGCTCACATCATAGACCAACAGGGTTTTATCAACTGGCATAAATGCCTGGCTTCCTCTGAAGCTAATGTTTCATTTTAATTTGAATCATGTGTTTAACAGAAGAAACAAAAAGAAGAATCTGTCCTTCTTCAGAACTCAATACAGTAACTCATGTTGTCCTTGGGCCAGGTTTGTGAGTGTATCATGTTCACCCCTGATTCATAATGAAGAGAGACTTTTACAGGTTCCTAAGACTAAACACAGAACCCATTGAAGACCGTACTAGTGCCTTTAAATGAAAGCAGGGCAGCATTGAGTGAAAACTGCTCTGCTGTACTACCTTCACATCAATTACCTCAGGCACAAATTGGAAAGAGTATTTTCATCAGACAAAGGTTACATTTGTGGCAACCTGCACGTTAGTAACAAAGGGCACAATTATATTATGTGCCATGTACCATGTTCTCTCTGCCTAGCTTCTCCCACGCTACACCACTGCTCCGCTCACATCCAGTTCAAAACTCTTGTACTCGCCTACCAATGCCTTGACCAGACTGTACCCAGTTACCTCCAGACCCTCATCTCTCCCTACACCCCCACCTGACCTCTCCGCTCCGCCTGCACTAGAAGACTGGCTGTACCTCCTCTACGCTCCCCTGCCTCCAGAGCCCGCTCCTTCTCCACCCTTGCCCCGCAGTGGTGAAACAACCTTCCTACGGATGTCAGGACTGCCCAGTCCCTGACGTAACTGTCAACACTGTTATCTGCTCTTGAATTGCCCTGATATCAAATCGTACTGTGTTTTGTATTTGCTCTTATTAGGACTGAAATCATTGTAGTTTGTATCTTACTCTTAATTGTACTGTAATTCTTGATATGTATTTTATTTTGTATACAACTGTAAGTCACCCTGGGTAAGGGTGTCTGCTAATAAATAAATAAATAAATACATAAATAAATAAATAATAATAATATAAGGGTGAAAGGTAAAAAAAATCTATTTCCTTGGGTATGTTTTTGAAAGAAAAATTTAAATAATAATAATAATAATAATAATAATAACTAGAACTGCCAGGTAGTTTTAAAGCTTCCAAGCTCAGTACCAGTTGGAAATTTTGGCAAGCTGTAGCACTGCAGCACAAGTGACAGCAACAGATCAGTTTTATGGAGCAGTTTAAATTCTAACTACTGCATTAGTTCATTATCTCACGATGCTTTATAAGTTTAAACACCATAGTAACCATGACCCTATCTACACATTGTAAGGGGTTATAAGCTCATTTTAGATTTTGAAAGGTTTTTAAGGAAATGTGTCAGGTGGCCATTTTGCTTTACGCACAAACACCATTTTTGAAAAAGTCAGTTGTATTGACACAGGGATGATGCTTGTCAGCTTTTGGAGTTAATCAAATAAACCATTTTTCACCTGAAACGGTTTTAAAATTTAAGAACGAAACATAGGTCTGGCCGCCATCTTGTTTTACGAAAGAACACCATTTTGTCATATTTGAATTCCATTGTCACCAGGATGATGCCTACCAAGTGAGGAGTTAGTTGGTTAAATGGTTTGCAAACAGAAACAGTTAGATGTTTGGGTGTGTTTAGGTGAATTTGGTGGCAGCTATTTTGATAGTAAAATTTATCGCAGCAACTTCTGCTTTGCAAACTTGAAGCGGGTTTGGTGGTTTAATGGTTCAGATCGTTTCACCGGTTCCCAAGTTCCCAAGAAATGCATCAGGCCGCCATCTCGGTTGATGCAGGAGTGGAATTGTTTTGCATCTGAACTGTAATCTACACGGGATGATACCTGCCAAGTTTCATGTTGATTGGTTACACCGCGTGCGAACAGGAGCAATTTAACATTTTTGGAGGAAAAACGACAATAATAATAAAAATAATAATAATTATAATAATAATCTTTACAATAACAATAGGCTTCCCAAGCCAGTTTGGAAGCCTACTACTACTACTACTACTACTAATACTACTACTACTACTACTACTAATAATAATAATAATAATAATAATAATAATAATAATGAGAAGTGCCTTGTTTTTGAAGTAATCCCTCCAAGTTATCTAACTCTGTTTCCTGTACAAAAAGTTGTCTAATGGAATCACTGATTGCAGAACATGAAAGTTTAACCATCTGACAAATGTTAACAAACGAACCACTAAAGTAAACAATTTCATTGACTACTGTAGATGTTTTCCAGTGACATATGCCGGCCCCATACTTCATCAGCCCTTTATGAAAAATAATATAATTTTCTCTCTTTTGTATGGCATTTGAAAAGCAATGGACCAAGTTTATAGCTGTAAATTAAGTTTGGAAAGCCATTCATGGTGCCTGGAGTCACCAGATGGATTCCATTTGTACCTCCTGCAAAAGCGTGTATTGGACGGTGATCGTGATGTGAGTGATGCATTGCACTTCACTGCAGTCACAATTATGTGACTCCTTAATTCCCCACTTATGGAGGAGGTAGCAGCACCTCCCATGTGTTGTTGTAACACTGTTAAGTACAGACCAGTGTCTTCGAGAGAAGGAGAAGCCAGGTACTTCCTTTGTTGGATCTTCAATAAGTATCTTATTAGAGACATCACAGGCTGACCACATTTCTCATCAGCGGCTGTCGTTGTCTTTCCTGGCTGACAGAAGCGCCGAGGTATGGGTCCAGAAAGGTTTCCTAGACTTTAATCGGCTGGGTGTTGACGATTTGATATCTTAAGAACATAAGAACATAAGAACATTTACAAACGAGAGGAGGCCATTTGGCCCATCTTGCTTGTTTGGTTGTTAGTAGCTTATTGATCCCAGAATCTCATCAAGCAGTTCTTGAAGGATCCCAGGGTGCCAGCTTGAACAACATTACTGGGGAGTTGGTTCCAGACCCTCACAATTCTCTGTGTATAAAAGTGCCTCCGATTTTCTGTTCTGAATGGCCCTTTATCTAATCTCCATTTGTGACCCCTGGTCCTTGTTTCTTTTTTCATGTCCAAAAAAGTCCCCAGGGTCGACATTGTCAATACCTTTTAGAATTTTGAATGCTTGAATCAGATCACAGTGTAGTCTTTTTTGTTCAAGACTGAATAGATTCAATTATTTTAGCCTGTCTGCATATGACATGCCTTTTAAACCAGGAATAATTCTGGTCGCTCTTCTTTGCACTCTTTCTAGAGCAGCAATAGCCTTTTTGTAGCGAGGTGACCAGAACTGAGCGCAATATTCTAGATGTGGCCTTACTAATGCTAAGTTTTAACATTACTTCCCTTTGTTTAAATTAAACACTTTTCTTATATATCCGAGCATCTTACTGGCCATTTTTATAGCTTCCCGACATTGCCTAGATGAAGACATTTTTTTCATATATTCCTTCTTCAGTTTCAGTATCTCCCATATGGTATTTATAATGCACATTTTTATTGCCTGTGTGCAGTACCTTACACTTTTCTCTATTAAATGTAATTTGCCATGTGTCTGCCCAGTTCTGAATGCCGTCTAGATAATTTTGAATGACCTTTGTTGCTGCATCAATGTTTGCCACTCATCCTATTTTTGTGTTGTCTGCAAATTTAACAAGTTTGCTTACTATACCAGAATCTAAGTCATTAATGTAGATTAGGAATAGCAGAGGACCTAATACTGATGCCTGTGGTACTTCACTGGTTACCTTGCTCCATTTTGAGGTTTATCCTCTAATCTGTGCCTTCTGTTTTCTACATGTTAAACACTCCCTAATCCATGTGCATGCATTTCCTTGAATC